>NC_082671.1:48670937-48976406 GCF_025265405.1 Mesoplodon densirostris | reverse complement strand
GTAGAAGCTCTTGAGCATCCTCAGTGCTTTAATAAGGGTGCACTAGCACACAGTGTGGAAGCACTAAGGAAGGAATGGCCCCGGACGGCTTCCCAGGGAAGGTACCGTTAGAGCTGCATCCTGAGAAGGATGAGTGCAAGTTCACCAGGAGGCAAAGGGATTGGCCATATGAGATGTGCACAGAGGTGTAGAGACATGGAAGGAACATTGTCATTCATGCCCATTGTCTGCCTGAGTCCAATATGACCCTGTTGTATCCCCATTTTATAGATGAGGAAAATTGAGGCTGGGGTAACTCATTTTGCCTCAGGTCACACTAGTAAAAAGTGAATGTAGGGGCTTCCCTGGTGGCGCAGTGGTTGAGAGTCCGCCTGCCGATGCAGGGGACACGGGTTCGTGCCCCGGTCTGGGAGGATCCCACATGCCGTGGTGTGGCTGGGCCCGTGAGCCATGGCCACTGAGCCTGCGCATCCAGAGCCTGTGCTCCACAACGGGAGAGGCCACAACAGTGAGAGGCCCGCATACCACAAAAAAAAAAAAAAAAAAAAAAGTGAATGTAAGCTTGGGTTTTCTGATTCATAGTTCAATGCTTTATCATTAAACATACCCTGGTGAGGTGGAACCTGGCTTTCTAACATTGGACACAAACTAAAGGTCTAAAAACAAGCTTACTAAAAATTGTAAAATTGCTAAACAGAAATGTATGCTTTGTGTTTTTTTGAACGTTCAGGCATTTGCTTTGTCAGGGTCAGGATTTGTTGGATAAAATACATTAACTATGATTTTACGATTATGTGGGGAAATGAATTAAGGCCCAGCTTGTGGATGACTATTTCTAACGATGTCCTTTATTTTCTCAGAGTGAGTTTAAGCCAGATAAAGATAAAGGGAAAGGGGAAATATATTTGAGATAAGAGACCTAAGTTGTGTTAGTTGGTATTTGTACTTACTTCAGATCTTATTTTCATAACCTGTTGGGGTTGTTTTGGCACAGTACCTCAGCCAGACCCCAACCAACCCAAGCCTGAGGGACGGCAGATGACCCCTGTGAAGGGAGAGCCATTAGGAGTCATCTGTAACTGGCCTCCTGCTCTTGAGTCTGCCCTGCAGCGCTGGGGCACCACTCAGGCAAAATGCCCCTGTCTGACTGCACTGGACGTAACAGGGAAACCAATTTACACTCTTACTTATGGTGAGTTTCAGGAGTCCAGTTCCTTCCTTTTCTCCTAATAGTTCTTCAGATTATCATGGGTAATGTTTTTATCTTGCTATTTAGCAGTTACTGGTCATTGTGTTTCAATAGATCTTTTAAATTATTTTAATAGGATCCTAAGTTCTAAGTACAGCTGTTGCCAAATATTTTCTTTTGCTAAAGGGACTGTTGCAAGCCAGCTGATATTTAAAAGAAGAAAGAGACTTTTTAGATCCACTGATGTTTAAACATTAGGAGAGGATTTTAGGAAGACATTTGGGCAGGATTAATGGCGTATGGTAAAAATCAGGTGGTTTTATCTAAAAATTGAAATTGGTTACTTTTTAGATCTTTGTCATTTACTTCATCCTGCTTCTTGCATGTAATAGGCACAAAATTCTATAACGAACGAAGAATCAGTACTTTTCCATTTAGTTTTGTTTTATAAATTTTTAAAATAACTTTATTTTTATTATTTCTTTTTTTAAATAGCAAGAAGAATGGATTCAGCTTGGGCTGTGAGATTTTGTACTAGTTTATTCAGACAGATTCCTTTTTCCCTTCACAAGTGGTATACATTGTCCATAGATCTCCATATAGAATATTTTAGAGAAATAGTTTTTATTTAAAGAATTGTACAGATTGACATGAGTTTCCATCTTCAATGCCCCTCTGAATGAGTTGTGTGTAAAACTAACATATCTTTGCAAAATAAAATGATTTCACTTTCTTCATAATCTAAAATAAGAATTTCTAAAGGTGGTCGGGGAAAGGAGCAGGAAGAGGGGAACAGTAGGCTTTTCCCCCTAAAATTGTTTTTAGCATTCATTTCAGAAGCTGTACATTAATCTCATCCATGTACCCTTTAAGAAAGCAGTCAGCTAGCCAAATCTTTACATGTTTATTTAACATCTTTGACTATATCCACATGTTTCACATAGTTAATTTCCATTTTATTGTCTGTTTTCACTGAAATACAGTGGTATGGAATGCTCAGTCATTTGAGGCATACTTTTGCTTTGCACTTACTTCAGGTATCCAGTATCATATGTGTAAGTGTTTCTTCAGAAAAAGCTTAGAAAGAAGCTGTCTTCTGATTTTCAGTCCTGTGATAAAAACTTGTTTCCTTCCCTTTAAATCTGATCACCTCACATCAAATTATTTCTAAAGATATTCAGATTACTTCAGAGAAGAATTTGAAATATTATCTAAATCACAGTGAGCTTTCGGTGATGTTTCATTTTTGCTTGAAGGCAGCACTGGCTTTCGTAAACTAGAGTGACTGTAAAGCAGTTTTTGCGGCAGAGGACCTCTCTGTGTGTTGAGGGTGATGCTTGTCTAATGTATCATTTGCTAGTGGCCGTTATCTCATTTGGTGTGCTGATGAACTGAATGCCCTCTTGCTGAAGTAGGCCTGTGTTTTTCTATATGACTGTTTTCTTTCTCCAGGAAAGTTGTGGAGCAGAAGTTTAAAGTTGGCCTTCACACTGCTTAATAAGCTGGGGACCAAAAATGAACCTGTATTAAAACCTGGAGACAGGGTAATTGGTTTTTTTGTTTGTTTGGTTGGTTTTTTGGGGTTTTTTTGTTTGTTTGTTTTAGGGAGTTGATGTTTATTGTTTTCTAGCATGCACATTCTGGATTTTTAATGTACAACAGCACAATTTATATAACTCTTACTCTTAGAAAATGAAAATGGTTTGGTTCCAACCCAGGTTATAATTCTTGCATTTATAGTTTGAAGGATATTCACATGTCTCTTTACTAATGAAAATAAAAAGAAACCTAAGTCCTTCTGTAAATAAATATTTCAATATTTAGACAACAAAAATAGCAATCAAGTTTACTCTTTGATTTTTTCTTTGAAAAATGCCCCATAAAACTTTCAAAACAATATTCTGGGGTTTTGTGTGGACAGGGAGGGAGACTTATGTTACTTCTAAGAAGAAACAAATTGACATCATTAATTTCTTTTTAAATTAGAGGTGACATTAAAATTTTTTTCAATATTTAAAGGTTTTATTCACTTTCTAAATAAAATTACTTCTAATCATCAAACATTACTTTTCATTTGGACTTGTAGAATGAAACACCAGCTACATACACAACGGAATTCATTTTAGTAGGCTCATGATTACAAAATTTCCTAAACTAGCCTTTTAAAGATATTAATACTTCTGCATTTTGGCAAAGGACATCTAAAGTATGGCTTTTACTTTTAAGTATGACTTGTGAGTGTATCATAATCTTCACCCTAAGAAGGTAATTTCGTGTCTTCCTAACAACCTGGACACTTGTGTGCAGAAAGGAAATGGATTGTTTAAATGTCTTGTGGATTTAGTATTTTTTTTAGAACTCTAGAAGGTTCAGAACTGAACTTATCTTGGGAGTGAGTTAAGAGAATTTGTAAGTGAGAGAAGGAAAGGGAAAAACAAAAGTCCAATGACATAATTAAGTTTCAAATGTTAATCTGTGAATATCCATGCCAAGGAGCAAACTCCACAACAATCGTGACTTCTGTGTTTTTGCATTCCTTGAGGAAATTAGGAAGGTTCAGTTATCTCTGATGCATTACAGGTGAGATCACAGGTTTGAACATATTATGGAGGTTTCACTGTTTATCTTTTGTAAATGAATTAACTTTATATTCATAATGGTTTCTGCCAGTATTGCTTATACCTATTACCAAATGCCTTCTTGCTAGTATACTTGCATTGTTGGTTAAGTGAGTAAGGATTAATGCAATGAATTTGTTAAAAAGTAAGAAACCTTAGGTTTGCCCTAAGGTGGTAATGGAGTCCATCAATTCTTGTAGGTTCTCTCTGAGAGATATAAGGCTTATTCTTTAATATGTTAGTCTATCTAGAGAGATCCATCACATTAATTTTATTGCTTTAGCCCTGCACTAAAGTAAATTGCCTTAGGTTTTCTAAGTAATTAGCTTACTACTGAAGGTGAGTTGTTTACTGCTAAATCACCAATAGAATTAAATGAAAAATTCTTATGGTGATGATGATGAATTGCATTATAGTCCCCGAATTGTGCCTAGTATAATCATGGGAATGACAGAGATCTTTTTAGATTTGTGCATCCTTCTGAATAACTTAATTTTCTTTAGGCCATTAAATAGTTTGATGTATTGTGTTCATGCTAAATGTCATATATAAATCTATCACTTAGTGGCAGTGAAAGTGTTAGTCTCCTCTTATTCCTCTGTATTGAATGTCATTATGTACTATAGGTAGCCCTGGTTTACCCCAACAATGATCCAGTCATGTTTATGGTGGCTTTTTATGGATGTCTCCTGGCCGAAGTGATTCCAGTGCCTATAGAGGTACCTCTTACCAGAAAGGTAACATTGCTAAATTTAAGAGAAGTGTAGCCTGATGCGACATGGCAGGCATTGGGTTCTTGGATCAGTTGACTCAGTTACAACATTAAAAAATAGTCTGACCATTTTCTTAAGTACACTTAGCTTCACTTTCTAAAAACATGAAAGTTGTAGAAAATTTATTTATGAATATTTATAAGTTTCATGAAAATAACCTGTTTTCAACTAAGATAGAATTTTTCTAGTATTATATATCACTTAAAAGTTATGGGGACATACTTGACTTTTCAATGATTACATTTTATAAAGAGTACACTTGGGAATTCCCTGGCGGTCCAGTGGTTAAGACTCGGGCTTTCAGTGCCGTGGACCCGGGTTCAATCCCTGGTCGAGGAACCCATAAGCCACTTGGTACAGCCAACAACAACAAAAAAAGTACCACTCTCGGGACTTCCCTGGTGGTGCACTGGTTAAGATTTCGCCTTCCAGTGTAGGGGGTGTGGGTTTGATCCCTGGTCGGGGAGCTAAGATCCCACATGCCTCAGGGCCAAAAAAACAAAACATAAAACAGAAGTGATATTGTAACAGATTCAAAAAAGACTTTAAAAATGGTCCACATCAAGAAAAAATCCTGAAAACAAAAGTACCACTCTTGCTTCAGAGACTATAGATAATCCACATTTACAATAGGTGAAACCTTTCTGTGAAGGGATTTCCCTTAACTGTATCATAACATCTAGGGCCTCCATTAAGTCGAACGGCGATGCAGTGATGTTGTGTTACTACTCTGGGGTACAGAATTTACTTTGACCACACATCCGTCCTACTAAAATAAGCATATGTGGCAGATGTCAAAGTTTAACTGAATGATTTCTCCATGAGCTGTTTGACCCTAATTTTCTCGTGCAGTTTATCATTGGGAGTTGATGCTGAAGACAAATATGGTGGAGACTATGGATTTATAAGAAAAAAATTATTTTCTGAAAGGAATAAAAAAAATTGGTAGCATCCCTGAGACTCTGGTTGATGGGTATAGTATCTTTAGATTGGTCAGGAAATCATAGGGTTGTTCTTAAATTATTAAGTTGGCAATGTTTATGTGGTTTCATAATGATACTTTAAAGATGAAATCTTAATGGAAATGCTTTAGGCTATCTCTTTTGGTTTCTTCCTCGGCTATTGCTGTAAGGCTTAAATCTACCTCCTTTAAAATAGAATAATAAGGAGTATATGGACTTGGGTATAACCGTCCATTCACTTTCATTGTAAATTTGTACATTTGGTGTCCATTTACATTATTTATTTTGTTCTGACCTGAATTGCTTTGCTTTTGGATTTGGAGGTATGGCTAGGTCAAGACAACTTAACCATGTTCACTTTTATTTCATTTCCTGAGATTAATCTGAAAGAGGAGTGTTGCTGACCATTAACTAAAATGGTCACATTTGGCTGGTGGAATTCATCGTTAGCAGTGTCAGATTAATAAAATGTGATTTGCACTTAGGAAATCGTTGTGTTGTAGAAATTATTTGGAAGAACATATTGTCACTGGCTTTTGACAATTGCCAGATATCAGGGGGTTCCATGAGTGTCACACAAGTGCCAGAGTGTTACTAAGTGTCAGGTTTTGGTCTTCAGTATGCTCACGTTCACTCCCCCACCTTGCTCATTATCTTTTCTCCACAGGATGCTGGAGGGCAGCAGATTGGCTTCTTGCTGGGAAGCTGTGGTATTGCCTTAGCTCTTACCAGTGAAGTTTGTCTAAAGGGATTGCCAAAAACCCAGAATGGAGAAATTGTACAGTTTAAAGGTTAGTAATATTTGTACCTGAATTATCAGTTAAAAATTAAAGCTGAGTGCTTTAATTAGTGTTTTAATTTAATAATAACTAAGTACTTAACATATATTTTCTTATTTAATCCTCACAATCTTATGAAGTAGGTACCATTATTATCCCCATTTTACAGGTGAGGAAACTGAGACACAAAGAGGTTAAGTAAGTTGCCCAAAGTCATAGTTAATATATGGCAGAGCAGTGATTTGAACCCAAATCTGTCTGATTCCACAGCCCACACCCTTAACCTTTATGCTGATGGTTGGAAAAGCTACCACTCTGTTCACTAAAGCTAAATGCTACATGTAGAGACAGAGGATAGACCACTAACCTCAGTGGACTTCCACTGCCAAATGGACCTCCCAGTTGTTGAGGTAATGTCAAGGCCTGGAATTAGCATGTGGAACGATTGTACTTTTGAAAGAAGGTATAATTGTCTGGTGATTTATCACTAAACACTAATAAAGATATTTTACTGATTATAAAATGACCTTGATTTGGTCTCTTGATATTTAAAATGACCAATTCATGGTGAACTCCTTTCCTGATGGCTTAGGCAATTCAGTTTTTATTTTGGGTTTGATTTAGGTTGGCCCCGGCTCAAATGGGTTGTAACAGATTCCAAGTACCTTTCAAAGCCACCTAAAGACTGGCAACCCCACATCTCACCTGCTGGTACAGAACCAGCATACATTGAGGTAAGTCCTGAGACTAGGATGTACATTCTGGCTTTTCCTTTGGCTTCAATTGCTGTCCCACAAAATTTAAAACTAACTTTTTGTAGTTTTAATGTTAGTAGATCCTCCTGGTTTGTTAGATTTCCATCTTTTGGCTTGTAAAATGCCTTATAGTGGCCCTTCTATTCTAATTATTTTGAACATAAATACATATTCAAGAGAAAGACAACAAAGAAATTGATCCTTGTCATATAAGAAAGTTACAAAAGACTTAGAGAAGTTCAGAGGTTTAAGAAATGCTTTACTGGCAGAGATATTTTTCTGCTGCTTTGGGGATGGGAGTGGTGGGGGGTGATGGGAAGCAAGAGACTAGAGAAATGAGGAGGACAAATAGCTGTGCTTGAAAAGAATAAATTTAACAGATAAAGAGCAAGAAGAAACAGATGGCTAGAGGGTTTGGTATTGAAGGTTAGTGTAGGGGAGAGACAGGACTTAGTGACTAACTCTGAAGAGGGTGGAGGCAAGAAAGACACTTGGGTTTCTGACTTGGGCAACTGGATAGATGATGGATGGCATCCTTCGCTAAGATAGGAAGTACAGCAAGAAAAGTTTTCATGGATGAAAGATACAGGGGTGGTGTTGGCTGCGTTTCACAGGAGTACGGGTCATTCGAGGGGAAGGGTTGATCCTCTGAGTCTGGATCTCTGGAGAGAGGTCTGGGCTGGAAGTAGAGAATTGGGAGTCATCAGAAATGTGGTACCCTGATGAATTAAAGTGAAAAGAGAAGAGGAAGAACAGAACGTTCAGAGAATGCCAACATCCAAGGGATGGGCAGAGAAAGTGGAGGGAAAGGAGAGAGAGAGAGAATATTGAATAGGAAGAGGAGTATCACAAAAGCCAAGGAAGGAGAAAGTGTCAAGAAGGGAGGTGTGAGATATTACAGAAAGGTCTGATAAAGTAACGTATGCAATATGTGCTTTTGACTTAACAATAAAAATGTGACTGATCTTGGTAAAAAGCAACTTGAATGGAGCATCGAGGTAAAAGCGAAATTATAGTTGATTGATTTGGAGGAGTGAATAGGCCATTTCCCAGTCTCCCCTCCCAGCCGGGAGCTGCTGATAGACAGGGACCACACTTCCACACCTTTAGCTCTTGCTCTTGCCCTGTATTTGCTACTGTGCTTCTGTTAACCCAGCTGAAGTCACAGGTTTGTTTTAGCTTCTTTAGCAGCCACTTCACACTGACAACTAATTAAACTTTTAAGAATTTTTCACACATACTTTTGTTGAGCTTTGACATTACCCAGTCCTGTCTTTGTGTGATTAGAGTTTGGGGCCCAAGTGTGTAGCCTCAGATATTTATATGAAACGTTAAATTCAGCCCATCGTCATGGCTTTTCAGGGTTTTGTTTTTGGATTCTAGTTTTGTCATTTGAAATAACCCGTTTTGTTGTTTCTTGTGTTTTTGTGTTTTTTTCCTAGTATAAAACAAGCAAAGAAGGGAGTGTAATGGGAGTTACAGTGTCCCGCCTTGCAATGCTGTCTCACTGCCAAGCTCTGTCCCAGGCCTGCAATTATTCTGAAGGTCAGACTTCACCCCGTGACTGCCTGCACTGTGAGCTCAGATCTGTGTGACTTAGAGCAGAGTGCTCGGCAACTGGACTCCAGTTAATGACCACATTCAGAGGGAAATGTTCTAAGACACATTCTTGGCTTGCTTTCTTCTTTTTCACAAATATGCTGTGATTTAAAGAAACTAAAATTCTGGGCAAACCAAATATGTAAAGCATGATTTCTTGAGTGCAGAAATAGAAAACTAATTAAAACCATGTGCTTATTAGCTGCGGAATGTCAGGTACCTCCATCTCCCCGTGCGTTAGAGCTGCCACCAGCTGTATGGAGTTAGAGTCAAAGAAATTCTGCTACCAAAAAACACAAATTAAAACACAAAAATGTATTCTGGGTTGTTGGACTTTAGATGTGTTGATATATATTCTGGAATGACTATTTCCCTTAGAATGTTCTTCACAATATTAATTTTTTTAGTGTTTTATTTTCCTTTCATAGAATGAAACAAGTTAATACATGCTCATTATAGCAGCATTATAGAGCTGCATTCTTGTTTGGTTAAAAATATATATGTTTGGGCTTCCCTGGTGGCGCAGTGGTTGAGAGTCCGCCTGCCGATGCAGGGGACACGGGTTCGTGCCCCGGTCCAGGAAGATCCCACATGCCACGGAACGGCTAGGCCCATGAGCCATGGCCACTGAGCCTGCACATCCGGAGCCTGTGCTCTGCAACGGGAGAGGCCACAGCAGTGAGAGGCCTGCATACCGAAAAAAAAAAAAATATATATATATATATATATATATATATATATATATATATATATGTATGTATGTATGTATGTATGTATGTTTGTGTGTGTAATGAAATCAATCAAAATGCTAACAAATGCAGTTGATTATTATATAATACATTCATATAATGGGTTATACGCTGAGGTATTAAAACTCATGTTCTTGAATATTAAAGATTGTTTCAGTATATCATTAAGTGGAAACAAATTAGATACAGTACCAATTTTGTTAGTCAAGTATCTATCTCTATATAAGCATTATAAGTATATAAGCTTAGAATTATATGTGCATGTATGTAGATATAATATATAGATATATACATACACCAACATTTTTTGTAGGAAGTGTAATTTTTTACATATGCTTGTGAAACTTCCAAAGTTTCTAAAACAAACATGTGTTCCTTATATAATTAGGAAAAAATTATCTCGAAGACAGTGCCAAAGTCAAGGAATTCCAAACTCATTGTTTCTTCTGTGACCACGTCACCCTGTGATCAGTCCCCCAGCCAATTTGAGGGGACCCTCAAGTAATTAGAAGACCCTGAGAACTTTTAGTGGTTTCTTTAAAAGTACCAAATCAGTTGTTTAATAGAGGCAAGTGACATAATTTTGCAACTTAACACTAAAGATGATTTCCTTGTGTTTTTTCCTATTTTTTTCTATTTTAGGGGAAACAGTAGTAAATGTTTTAGACTTTAAGAAGGATGCTGGGCTGTGGCATGGCATGTTTGCGGTAAGCTACACAGAATCAAGGCCTTTAGTGTAAATTGTGCTTATGATTCAGGTCACTGTGTGTGCTATGTAACCACAGCATCACTCAGTGCTTGTTTGAAATTTAAGCCCCTAAAAGATCAGTGGTATTTTCCAGGGGAATTTGATTTTGCAATACGAATGGTAATTTTTTTAAAGGAGAATGTAATTCTGTTTTTTCTTCATTGTGTGGTTGGGCATACCTTTCACATAATAGTATGTAGGAGAACTTAGGATCAAAAATCTTTTAAATATCTGCTATGATGACTCAAAGCTTAAAAATTTGTACAAATGGCTATATGTTTATTTATAATTTTCAAAAAACTGTGAGTCACCTCTTCTCTTTTCTAAAGAAAAGATTACTTAAATATATCTGGAACTTTGCAACTGTGTTTAATAATATCTAACCTTTCCATTGAACGAAATGTCTTGAATGAGTTCATGCTGCAATGAAAGAATAGAATAACAAGGTAGATGAGACTGCTTTCCATAATAGACGAACAGGTACCATCCTAAGGGAGTTAGAAAAAGGCGACTTCCTCCCAGCTGTGGCCTCAATTTTTATGGAAGAGGTGACAGTTGAATTGGACTAAAAAATGGGTAAGATGTAGCCATATAGAGATATTTGGGGGGTGGAAGTAGAAGGGGGGACATTTCAAGTGGGAAAAGCTACATATGGAGCATGCTGATTAGGAGGGGAGAGAGAAGAGATACAGTATCCTACAGTTGAAAGAACCTTTGAGAGTATCTCGTCACACATTGCAGGAGTCAGAGAAAGAGTAGGAAATGAAGCATGGGGAAGAGGAGCGGTTTCCCTTTTCTCCCAGGACCCCTCAAACTAGTAAAAAAAAAACCCACAAAACCCTTATTCCTTGAGCATACATGCTTTCTAGCTCTTTTCTAAAGTCCTTCCCATTTTGTTTTTTTAATCCGCGGTTAAGAAACCCTTGTGAGGAGTTAGAGGGAATCTTCTCTCTCTGATACACAGAGCAAGATAGGGACATGTGTGAAGAATTAGTTACACACACCATTCTTTCCCTGAAATCCATAGCTAGAAACCTGGGGGAGGGAGGAAAAAGAGGTTTACAGTGGTACTTTGGTATCTTTGGGCCACTTGGGTGGTGAACAAAATGGCTAGTCTAAGTACCAAGACTTAACTACTCTCAGGCTGGGTCTCTTTGGGGACAGGGGCTCCTGGGTATGTTCGGTTTGGGTGGCAGGAGAGACACCAAATTGCATGACCCCCTCAGGTTACTCAGCTTTATCTACTCAAACACCTAACAGGTCTGGGCAGGACCTCCGGTAAGCGACAGTGAAACGTTGATTTCTTGCGTTTTAAGACCCAGCCCTTTGTGGCATGTGGCAAGCATAAACATGATGAAAGCACTTAGAGGGTTGGAGAGCAGTTTGGCAGTTATCTGTTCAGCGGTAAAAGCACACATCCTATGACTCAGCAGTACAAGTTTTCTGTACGTACCCTAGAGAAACGCTTACACATGTGCCAGGTAAATGAGTATAAATATGTTCCTTGAAACATTGTTTGTAATTGCAAAAAAAAATTGTCAATAATAGGGAAATGCCCAAATAAATTGTGGTACAGTCATACTATAGAATACTATGCAGTAGGTCAAAAAAAATTGTATAGATCTCTTATACTGATGTACATAGATTTAGTTCTAGAACAATTTAAGTGAAAAAAAAAGCAAGTTGTAGATATATGTATAGCATGATGCCTTTTATGTTAAAAATATGTTTATGTTTCTCTGGGGATGAATATATATGTAAATACATGGGGAAAAGACTGGAAGGCTCCATGGCAGATTCATAACGATGATGATTTCTGAGGAGGAAAGAAGGGAACCAGGTTTGAGAATAGGTAGCAAAAGAGGCTTCAACCTTATAGTTAATATTTTCAATTTTTTTCAAAGAGCATGTGTTTGAGTATTGTATGGTTAAACTTGTTAACAAAGTATCAGTTCAGTTTTAAAATGCTAAGTATGTATTAGGTATTGATTACTTTTTATCTTTCTTTGCTTTTCAGAATGTAATGAATAAGATGCATACAATTAGTGTACCCTACTCTGTTATGAAGACTTGCCCTCTCTCTTGGGTCCAGAGAGTACATGCCCACAAAGGTAGTTACACACAGCATCTAAGCTTTGATTATGTGACTGTTTGCAATTTCAGGGATTTTCAAGTTGCTCTTCTAGAGACATAATTCTATGCCTTGGTGCCTTGACAGATTTTAGAGTTTGGTTATTAAACAATTAGATATGTTGTCTAGTTCATCTCAGTTGATGTCCATTCTTAAGAATTGTGCCTGAATCTGGGCCCTGAATTAGATTTATTGGGTGCTTTGGTGTTCGAAGCTTCCTTGGCTAGGATACAAGGCCTGCCTGCAGGTCACAGTGAGCAAAAGGCAGTCGTGCGTCCAGTCAGTCGCTGCTGCCTCAGAGCACCTGGAACAATTCCTTTGAAACCTTTTTTATTTTTGTCTAAGTGAAAATCGTGATTCCTAAAATAAGTAAAAAATGTTTTTATTATAATATACTAATATCTACCAAATTTAACATGTGTGTATTGACTTTATCTCTTTTGCATTTATAGCCAAGGTTGCTTTAGTAAAGTGCCGAGACTTGCACTGGGCTATGATGGCGCATCGGGACCAGAGAGACGTGAGCTTGAGCTCCCTCCGCATGTTGATTGTCACTGACGGGGCTAATCCCTGTGAGTATTTCTAGAGTGTCAGTCTGGGAATATCCTTTCCTTTGGTAGTCTGAGGTTTTCATCCCCTTTCTGTAAGCAATTTTTTTTTTAATATCTGTATTGAGAGATAATTCACATACCATAAAACTTGCCCATTTAAAGTACCCTTCAATGGGGGACTTCCCTGGTGGTCCAGTGGTTAAGACTTTGCCTTCCAATGCAGGGGGTGTGGGTTCGATCCCTGGTCGGGGAGCTAAGGTCCCACATGCCTCCTGGCCAAAAAACTAAAACATAAAACAACAGAAGCAATATTGTAGCAAATTCAATAAAGACTTTAAAAATGGTCCACATCAGAAAAAATCTTTAAAAAATTTTTTAAAAATAAAGTACAGTTCAATGGTTTCAGTATATTCACAGAGTTATACAACTATCACCATTGACCTGAATTTGGAACATCATCATCCCCAAAAGAAACCCCATACCCATTAGTAGTCACTCCCCATTTCCCATCCTCTGTCCCCTAGCCCTAGGCAACTGCTAATCTACTCCCTGTCTCTATATGTTTATCTATTCTGGAAATTTCACATAAATGTAGTCATGCTATATGTGGTCCTTTGTCACCGGCTCCTTTCACTTAGCATGTTTTCAAGGTCCCTCCATGTTGTAGCCTGTGTCTGTACTTTATTCCTTTATATTGCCATATAATATTCTATTGTATAGATATACTACATTTTATATAGTCATTCATCATTTGATGGATCTGTAAGCTTTTAAAACCACTCCATGCTCACTCATTTAGGTCCTTTCTCTATCATGTAACTAAAAAGAGCTATGAGAAGGTAACTTGATATAGCCAAGTGTCTGGACTTTATGTAAATTGCCTGTCACCAAATCTAAGGAGTTTGCAAAAGCTTTTAGAGATCTTACTGTGTTGCCTGCTTTTCCTGACAAGCATAAACATCTTGAGCCTCCACATGGTAGAATCAAGTAAAGCATTAGATACTACTATGTTCTTTGTCATCAGTGGATTTCTGTCAGTAGTCACAATGATCATCTTGGTATAAAACACAGACCTGGGACTGACCTTAGTAAGAAACAAGTCAGAGAATACATGAACAGGATGGAACTAAGCCAGAGTATTAGTAATGCATTGGCTAAACTGCAGTAGTTACTTCAGGAAGAGTTGCTTGCTTCCAAACTGGCTACCTGTTGCCTGCAGTGCATCTCTGCTATTGATTGGGCAGTTTGGTAGGAGGAGCCTTATTTTAAGTTGTAACTTTCAATAGTGTCACTGACCTTTCATGGGCTAGATGAGCATTTGTTTGTCCTTGAAACCTATCAACCATTTCACAGGCACAGTAAAATATTTGCATGGAATTGATGGTGTACAGATGTGTCAGCTTTCTATTCTTTACCAGTTTCCTGCAATAATGAAAATCGTATGTTCAGCTTTCAAGTTGATCTATTTCAACTTCTCAGGGTCTGTGTCATCCTGTGATGCCTTCCTGAGTCTGTTCCAAAGCCATGGTCTGAAACCTGAGGCCATCTGTCCATGTGCTACTTCTGCCGAAGCCATGACTGTCGCAATCCGCAGGTATCATTCACAATGTTGGTGCTCTTGATGTATGTTACAACTTTGATCAAATGTGTGGAATTGACCAGGTGATGACAAGGGGTGTGGTCTAATTTTCTGCTTCATAATCCTGAAAGTGAAAATGACTTTGTAAAGCAGTTTGAAGCATCTCATTTATTTTTCCCACTCTTGCCCTAAGTGTAACTGGTAAACTGAAGTTTTACTTTAGTTATTATCATCTCGTATTTGTGAATTAGTTCTTTTTCTGTCTTGTTTTGCCCTTCGGAATCCTTAGTTAGCATCTTAGACTACAAATAGACTGTTCTTGATTGTAGCTTATATATGCAAAGTACCTATATAGAGAGTACACCCAAGCCAGTATATTCCTTTTATGTATTTATTTTTTAATTGAAGTAGAGTTGATTTAGTGTTCTGCCAGTCTCTGCTGTACAGCAAAGTGACTTGGTTATACACATATATACCTTCTCTTTTATTTTATACAGTAGGACCTTGTTGTTTATCCATTCGAAATGTAATAGTTTGTATCTACCAACCCCAAATTCCCAGTCCATCCTGCTCCCTCCCCCTCCCCCTTGCAAGCCAGTATATTCTTAACAACTGATGAAAATTTACTTTTTCCATCTGAATGAAAGTTCACCATGCTTTGCACATGTAAATTAGATTAATTTGGCATGTTTTGGGTAGAGAAAAATGCGGATTTTTGTGTGTGTGGTAGCCAGAGGAAATTTCCTTTCCTACATGTTCATACTTTTCTCTTAGTGTCATTTCATTTGCCAAATTTCATGAGTTTATTTTGTTTTCAGGCCTGGAGTCCCAGGGGCCCCTTTGCCGGGAAGAGCCATTCTCTCCATGAATGGATTGAGCTATGGGGTAATACGAGTCAATACTGAAGATAAAAATTCAGCACTGACGGTTCAGGATGTGGGACATGTAATGCCCGGGGGTGAGTTCTCAGGAGCACCATTTGGTGTTTCATGAAGATTCGTCTTTAGAGATAGTGGAGCCTGATAAAATATGAGATCCAAAACCAGGAATCCAAACTTTAGTACTAAGTCACTTAATTTCTCAAAGCCTCTCTAAGAGTTAAGTGATTCTAATCATACTTATTTCTGGCAGAAATTGGATGATTTAATTGTGAATGTTTCAGTTACAGTTGTTCACATGGAAAGCTAAGTACTGAGTGATACTAAAGTTGTCTGGTTTTCACTGTAATTGCCAAGACGATGGGCTGGCAGAAAGTTAAGAGTACATTGCTTCCTGTGTGTTTGAATTTGATCTGTATAAGGGTAAATTAATTTAACCTGTTTCTTTGGACTTTGCAGTCATTTTTAATAAGTCACTGTCTTTAAAAGCTTCGGTCTGCATCTATTGTATGTTTTATTTGCTGAATTTAAAAAATTCTTTATTATCAGGGGTGAAAGGTGGAAATTTTAGATATACCTATGTAGCATCAGGTCTGTTTTTAACATTCCTGTTTGGTATTCTTACTTAATGCCACTCAGTGAATGCAAAACTTTCGTGGGTTCATAAGGATGAGACTGTTTTTTTGAAGGTTTTCCAGACTGTCCCTTGACTATACTTTCTGTACCCTAGGGATGATGTGCATTGTGAGACCCGATGGACCTCCCCAGCTCTGCAAAACAGATGAAATTGGAGAAATCTGTGTCAGCTCCAGAACAGGAGGCATGATGTACTTTGGGCTTGCTGGTGTGACAAAAAATACATTTGAGGTACATGACGTTAAAGTTTCATGGGGAATGTGTTGCGTGAGGTCAGTGTCACTAGGGCAGCTGAGCTGGCTGATGGGAAATAGCACAGTGTAGCTGTTGGGAGTGTGTGCTCCAGAGGTAGACTGCCTGAGGTCCAGCCCTGACTGCCATGCACTAGTTGAGCTGCTTAACCTCTCTGTGCCCCAATTTCCTTCTTTTTATATGTGAGTAATGATAGTATCTACCATAGGAATGTTGTGAGAACTAAATGAGTTAATGTTTATGGAATGCTTAGACCAGTACCTGGCACACAGGAAGTGCCCTTGTTTATCTCTTACATATATAAAGAGTAAGAGGCCTCACAGAAATTCACCCTGGTGAATGTGCCATGGTTTGAGCGTTGTAAGACCCAAAATTTAATTCTGAGAGTGTAGTGAGAATGGATCCATCTCTGAAGAGTAGGCTCAAGTTAACCACACTTGTAAAGACTAATGTAAACCAGAATGCCAGCTTCCTAATGAAAAACGAAAACCTGGCTTGTCACAGGGGCAGATTGTTGCCGTTATTCAGTCTTTCAGTGAGAGAAATATTTATTGAGCACCTTCTGCATGTCTGGCACTATTCTCCATGCTTGTGGTACCTCAGGAAAATACATAAAACTCAAATAGCTCATACTTCAGTGGAACTAGCACATCGTTTTTCTGCAGGCAGTTCTGCATGTGAAGCCAAATTGTAATGAAAGTTTTGCCTGGTGAGCCTGGAAATCAGAACAGGCATAATTAATTGTCGGTATTTCCTAATTGGGATTAACCTGCTTCAGGGTACCTTCTAGGGAAAAGAGAACTGCAGTTTATGGGCCACGTCCCCTTCACACTAGACAGGGCTTATATGACCACTGCCAATTTTCAGTCTTTGTGCTTCCCTTTTCTGTAACCTAGACTAGTGGTTCTCAGTCTCAATATGGCAGGGCACATCTGTCTACCATCCCATTTGAAAATCAGTGCATGTAATTATGTAATAATAGATGTAAATGGCAGGAGAGTGTTATCTATATGTGTGGTGTGATGTGGTGGCTGAAAAAGGCTCCATCATCTATGTTTATACAGCCTAAAATGGCATAATATATATTATTAAATGTCTATTATTACCACCACCACCACCATCATCATCATCATCATCATCATCATCATCACCACCACCATCACTGTCACTATCCCTACTACATTCTTGGCCTACCTTCAAAAGTTGTGACCAATTCATAAACTCTTAAAGCACATGTTTACTGCCATTCTCTTGGTTTACTTTCACAGGTGACTAATTATCTCTGCTGAGTTTTTATACATTTTACTAACTTAAATCTCACCTTATTTCTCTTTTAAGTGCTTGAACTACGTATGTTTCCAATATCTGAGTTTTTCTTCATTGCATTTTCCTTATATAAATAAGATCTTCAAGCAGTGTTTGAAGATACTAATAATATTTTATTACATTGCCTCCCCTGGGAGGGCAAGTGCCTAGCTAAAATTCTCAGATTTGTTACTAAGCTGCTAGGTCCACAGTGATGAAGAAATTTCGAAATCTGCAGGATAAATTTAATGACAGTGAAGTACAATAATAATACTAACCAAAAAAGGAGAAGAGAAAAATAAAAAAAATAAAATAAAAAAACAAAAAAAAAAGAAAAAAAGGAGAAGAAAACTGTTGCACTGGTTTTGCAAATTAAAGTTTCTAATATTTTTCTTACTGGATTCTTATATTTAAACCCTGAGAGAATTTTTCAATGTGGTTAACACTTCACTAGAACAAAAGATCTAAAAACGGCTGCTTAGAAAATAAAAGTGTGTTTAAAAAATAAGCTACTGGTAGGGAATTCCCTGGTGGTCCAGTGGTTAGGACTCCTTGCTTTCACTGCTGAGGGCCCAGGTTCATTCCCTGGTTGGGGAACTAAGATCTCACAAGCCGCGTGGTGCAGCCAGGAAAAAAAAAAAAAAAAAAGCTTCTGGTAAGAAAAACTTTGCAACACATACGAATGCAAAGAGCTAATTTTCCATTGTCATCTCTTACTAGCTATTTGATATGAGGCAAATGAAACTCTCTGTGCCTTTCTCATCTGTAAAATGAAAATATTAATTCTGTTTCATAGGGTTTTCTTGAGAATTAACTGTATTTACACCCATGCCTGGCACATGATAGCCATTTTATAAATGTTAGCTCTTGTTATAGTTGTTCCCTGTGTAAAAAAAGAAATCTTAAAAATTAAAGGGAAAAATCCAATCAAATAGAAATAATAGACAGGAGACATGACTAGGCTATTCACAAAAGAAATACAAATGGCCGGTAAACAAGGGAAAAGAAATTCATCCATGTTAGTAATAAATAAATGCTATTAAAATAACAGTGGGATTTCTTTTTTTGCCTCCCAGATTGGCAAAGTTTAGAAAAATTGATAACGTAATATTAGCCAGAGTATGGGAAAAACATTCTAATACGGTATTGGTGGAGTGTAAATTGCTATAATAATTTTGTAGGACAGCCTGTTAAAATTGAAAAGACTCATGCCTTTTGTACAAATGCACAGAAATATGTACAGCAGTATTCAGTAAAGCACTGTTCGTAATAGTGAAAAATTAGAATGACCTACCTAGCCAGAAGGACTGGTTACATTCTAATAGTGCTGATTCTGATGGTTTCCTGAGTACCGACTCTAGGCCAGGCACTGTGCTTGCATCTACAAATCTGTTTATATTCCCTTGATCTTTACCCTAAGCCTGTGATAGGCATTGAGAGTTCCATTTTATGGCTAAAGAAACTGAGGTATAGAGAAATGCAGGAACCTTCCCAAGGCCCACATTACTAGTAAGTGGCAAAGACAGACATTGAACTTACATCTGACTCCAAGGGCTATGTTATCTCATTCCCTCATGTGATGGTATATTATAGAACTCTTGTACAAAGAGAGCTAGATTGACTCTTACCAACTTGTAAAAGTATCCAAAATACATATACTATACGAAACACATATAATATATGAAAAAGCAAGTTACAAAATAGTATATATAATATGATCCCTTAAAAAAATTCTTAATATGTTAATATGTGAATCTAAAAAAGTCCGGAGAGGTAAACAACAAACTATAAATGTTTGTATGTCTTAAGCAGGTGGGATTACTGGATTCACTATTTTTTATAATTTTAGTTTTCAACAAGCATGTATTACTGTTTTAAATTCTTTTTTTTTTTAAGACTTTTTAAAAATCAAGTACTTTTTTTTTTAAGCTAACATTTTCACTTGCTTCCGTCTTTTAGGTGATTCCAGTGAATTCCGCAGGCTCTCCTGTTGGGGATGTACCATTCATCCGGTCAGGATTACTGGGGTTTGTAGGGCCAGTAAGTGACACTTTCATATTTGTTTTGGTGCATCTGATCCAAATATTTGTACTTTAGTTCACAGAACAAATTCTTATTAGTCCAAGAGTATTACAGGGCCTCTTAACTTATATTTAGAGCAGTTCCTGTAAAAATGTCATAAAATGAGTAATGTTTATTGCTCCAGTTACCCAAATTCATTTTATTGCTTCAAACTAAGACATTATCTTTTATTTTCGAAACTCTTTTCACTTATTCTTCCTATGTTGCATTGATTTGATTAATATATTTCAGTAAGTTAGAAGAGTGCTGAAAAAGTTACCTTCAATAGCAAAGGGAAACCATAATAGTGTACAAATCATTTTCATACAGCCTATCAGTACTACACCAGGTGTAACAGTAAATTCTCTGAATGAAAACAATTTGTTTTTCAGCAGGTGGTATTTACAGGCATTGGGTTTACAGAGACAATTAGGATACAAAACCTGTTCTCAAAGAGCTCACAGTTAGTTTCATGAGCCGGTGAGGAAGGCAGAGAGGCAGAGCATGAAGGGCTTTGCATGACATAATGGGAAGTTAGGATTTCATTTTGTAAGTAATAGACCTTCATTATCATAGTTGAGCCCACATACCTCCCTCCATCTCTTGATTACCTCCTTACCCTCTCTTTTTTCTCCTCATAACAGTTCAAGTTCTATAAGAAAAGATCTAATTTTATTTTATTTGTTCCCCACCATTTATGGGTGACGGTGGGGCTGAGGACATACCTCTAAGAGAATCACTCTCCTAGAAAGAGACATATACACCTACTGTCTTGACTTCTTCACTCAGCACCAAGAAATTCTCAGAGACCCTGCTCCTTTTAGCTTCCACTCCACTATTGAGGTCCAAGATGGCGCTCCAGCCATCACATCTGCATTCCAGGAAACAAGACGGAAGAAAGGGTGTAGCCCTACTGTCTCTTAAGAGAAATTCCCTGAAGCTGCTGAGCAACACTTCTGCTTACATCTCGTTGTTCTGAACTAGTCACCTGGCCACACATAGCTGCAAGGGAGGCTGAAATGCAGGCTTTATTTTGGTCAGCCATGCCCAGCTAGAAATTCTACTACTGTGAAAGAAATGGAAAAATAGATGTAGGAGGACTAGCAGTGACTGTCTTGTTCTCTTTATTCACTTCCACCGTAGGACTTTTCAAGACTGTGTTGAAGATGGCTGATTTTCTTCTGTCTTCCGGGATGACAGAAGGATGGGCCAGTAGCTTCTTGAGACTAGAGATTATGTCTTACTTACAAAGCCTAGTCAGTGTATGGCCTAGTCAGTGTATGGCACTACATTGTGCTTAGTAAATCAATTAGTGACATTCAAATGGAGAGGACTACTAGGTAATTCAATATATGTAAATGGTCCAAAAATTTAGGAATTCTATGATAAATGGGAAAAGTTAATTTATTGCAAATGGGTCTGGGAAAATTATTGACAAAAATTATATGGGGCTTCCCTGGTGGCGCAGTGGTTGGGAGTCCGCCTGCCGATGCAGGGGATACGGGTTCGTGCCCCGGTCCGGGAGGGTCCCACGTGCCGCGGAGCGGCTGGGCCTGTGAGCATGGCCGCTGAGCCTGTGCGTCCGGCCCACGTACCGCAAAAAAAAAAAAAAAAAAAAAAAAAAAAAAATTATATGAAATAATAAATAATAGAATTATTTATACAGTGATGCTTTGAGGACATTGACAGCAGACTTTCCTGCATCTCTGTTATTTTTTTGGAAAGGAGAGGCTCCTACAATTCCTTAGACCTTTCTTTATTAACTTATTTATAATATTACCGGATGGAAACGTTACCCTTATAAATGTGAGACATTCATTCTCACATTAAAACTGTTTTACTCTCTTCCTAATTCCAGTGTTAAATGGTCTAACAATCTTCTCCTCTGCATCCATCCCATGAATAAGTACAGAAAATGAACTAATACATAATCCTGGCTGGGAAAATGAACTGTGCTCATTTGGTATCCTAGTTGCTTTCTTATAAAATTCCTCCCTGGGACTTCCCTGGTGGTGCAGTGGTTAAGACTCCACACTTCCACTGCAAGGGGCACAGGTTTGATCCCTGGTCAGGGAACTAGGATCCCAACATGCCTTGCAGTGCGGCAAAAAAAATAAAATAAAATTCCTCCCTAAGAATGAATGTGGGGCTTCCCTGGTGGCGCAGTGGTTAAGAATCTGCCTGCCAATGCAGGAGACACAGGTTTGAGCCCTGGTCCGGGAACATCCCACATGCCGTGGAGCAACTAAGCCCATGAACCACAATTACTGAGCCTGCGCTCTGGGGCCCACGAGCCACAACTACTGAGCCTGCGTGCCTCAACTACTGAAGCCCGTACGCCTAGAGCCCGTGCTCCGCAACAAGAGAAGCCACCCCAGTGAGAAGCCTGCACACTGCAACGAAGAGTAGCCCCCGCTCGCGCAACTACAGAAAAGCCCGCGAACAGCAACAAAGACCCAGTGCAGTCAAAAATAAATAAATAAATAAATAAATAATTGTTAAAAGAATGAATATGAATGGATTCCCTTCTTATATACTATTAAGACCGCATTAATTGTAAGATGCCACTGATTCTGAGATGTCGAGATGTGAAACACTTTTTTAGAATCCATAAAATATGATATTTTCTTTCCTACAGTTTTTATGAGATTTATTTCAAGGCAGGAAGTAAAATGTCTGTTTTGCTATTTAAATTATGTAAATCATTATTACCTTTCAGGGCAGCTTGGTTTTCGTGGTTGGAAAAATGGATGGGTTACTGATGGTTAGTGGTCGAAGACATAATGCTGATGACATTGTTGCTACTGGATTGGCTGTTGAATCAATAAAGACTGTTTATAGAGGAAGGTGAGTAGTAGAGTTCAAAGGTTAGCACTTCCGGTGGAATCTAAAGATACCTCTGTAGGGTGATTTGAGTTGTATTCTGTAGATGCTCTAGATTAGGTTGTTTTTGATTAAGTGTAGCAGAAACCAGGCTGAATATTTATCTTAAAATGTCTGGTTCTTTGGCTGTAATTGAGGGGCTGTAACCATATCCTGTATTTCAGTTTTTAATTACTACTGTTTGTTGTATCCTGAAGACTGAGGAGACTTCTGAAACACTGAACTTCCTACATGCCTTCAATACAGAAGTTGCCCCATTCAGTCTAATTGAGATAGATGCTACTCTGTAGGAGTTTACATCTGAGAATTGTTCTCTTACTTGACTCTAAATTATTACCATTTTAATGTAGAGATTGACATAGTACATAAGTGCTAATTTCAAATTCCACGGATGAAGTCAATTAGATATCCTCTTTTCTTTGCTTATTAACTCAAGAAAGGATATTTGGCATATATTTGAGTAATTGATGTCCTGTTCAGTAGTTTTCAGTCATGGTTATATGTCTTTAAAGCAATCCTGGTGTCCCTTAGTTTTTGAAGCAGTAGAAAAATTAAACCACTAGAGAACCAGTTCTTGAAATGTATAGTTTTTTGTAATGGTGTGGCTTCCTGTGAGATGTAAACTCCATGGGGTACTGGACCTTCTGTCTTTGGTCACGGTCACATCCCCGGCACTCAGCACAGCCCCTGGCATGCAGTAGGTGTTCATTAAATACGTGTGGATGAAAGGAAAGAAGGTAAGGAGGTGGTCAGGCTTGCTGGCGTTCTCAGCCCTCCAGTGCCTTCCCATTATTTCATACATTCATTCAGCAAGCGTTTATTGGGTGCCAACTGTGTGCCACTGTGCTGGATGCTCAGGGTGTGGCAGTGAACAACACAGGCCACGTCTCTGCCCGTGGGAACTCACATTCTCATTGGGGGAAGAGCAGGTAACCACATAGGGAAACGGATACTACGTGAGCTGGTGATGAGTGCTGTGCAGGAAGGACACACGGGGTGGTGGTGCCTGCGGGTTATACGGGGAGTCTGGGAATGCCTCACTAGCAGGGGGACGTTTGAGCCGAGACCTCACTCAGCATCCCCCTCCCCCCGCCTCCAGGTCCTCGGTGACCACCTGGGCGGGTCTGACCTCTCCCCACCACTCTCTGCTTCACCACCCTGCTCCAGGCACACTGGCCTTCTTGCTGTTCCTCAAACCTGCCAAGCTCGTTCCTACCTCAGAACCTTTTCGCTTTCCGTTCCTTCTGCCGGGAAACCTCTTCCTCCAGATCTCCGCGCGGCTCGCGTCCTCACCTCATTCAGGTCTCTGCTCCAATGTCCGCTCCTCAGGGAGGCGCTGCCCGCCCCCCACCACCCCCCCCCCGACCCACACACTGCACGCCCCCGCCCTGCCTCGGTCCCCCGGTGTATAGCGCGACGTGATTGTTCTGTCTCTGACACGCAAGCTCCACAAAGACAGGGACTTCAGCTTATTTATCGCTACGTCCCAATATTCACGACAGTGGCGCTTAGTACACGTTTTTGAGTCCTCGTTTTGATGGTAATTATTGTGACGTTTTCTTTTCTAAACTAGTCCTTCCTGGGCAGTGCGGTGGGGATGTCTCCTCTCTGTAATTCCAACTGAGCAAAGCAAATAGGACTGGTTGTGAAGGGAGTCCTGATGTGTTTGATCTGTCTCTCTTAGAATTGCTGTGTTTTCTGTGTCTGTATTTTATGATGAGCGCATCGTGGTGGTTGCGGAACAAAGACCTGACGCTTCCGAGGAAGATAGTTTCCAGTGGATGAGCCGTGTGCTACAGGTGAGCGCACCTGGGGTGTCTGTCGGGGAGGCTGACTTTGCTGTCAAAGGCAGCAGAAGCCACTGCTGAAGCATTTTCTTCAGTGGACCAGTTATGTTTCCTTGTTTTTTTTCCCTGCCAGTAGCTACTCAAATATTCTAGCTACTGTTAGCAAAAGCAGATAATACCACACCTCCTTGTGTACCACAAAGTATTTTTCTGCTCAGGTTGTCAAAAACAATTGAATTTGACTTGCCTCAGCAAGTTCTTTCACTCTTTTGTGCCTGAGTGTTAACTACCCATCAACATTTTAACTGTCCAAATGTGGAACACATCTTTGACATAATCAGTCTCCATGTCAACAGCTGTGGTCTTACTGCATGCTACAAGTGGTGCCTAGAGTGTGAGGAATCCAATATGAGCTGCTGTTCTTACTTTGAAGGAGCTTTACTGTGGAGTTAGAGATCTAGGTGAAGTAAACCACTAGGGAAGGAGAAAGATATGGGCTCAGTATAAGGGAAATGTTTCTAGGGGAGCAGGCTAGAATGGTGAAGAGAGCCTAGTATTCATTTAGAATCATACTTTGAATCCCAGCTCCACTCCCTACCACATAAGTGCCTTTAGGCAGCTTACTTAACCTCACTGAGTTTATTTTCTCATCTGTAAAGTGGGGATAAAATTATCTATGTTACAGAGCTATTGGGAGGTTAATTGATGGTAATTAGATAATGAATTGAAATATTTAGTGCCTGCCTTCAGTAAAAGATGATGGTGATTATTATTAATATAAAAAAGAATAATCATAAGCATATCTCCAATAAGGAGTTTAGGGAGGCCCGCTCTATCTTAAATAACATTCCCTTTCACTCTCTGTCCCCTCACTCTTTTCTATTTTCTGCTTAGTATTTATCAGCATATAAGTGTCTTTATATTTATTGTTTTCTATATCCACTATAATAGAAGACCCATGAAAGTCAAGAGTTACTCTCTCTTGTTCCTGTTAGTCCAGAACCAGATAGCTGTGCCAGCACATCATCAGAGTAGGCTCAGCAAATATTTGTTGGATAAATGGATGGTCCAGAGAAAGCATGGACTGTCCTTACCATTCAACTTATATGTATTGGGATTGTTCCCAATGTCTATAACTTGTCTGCTTGGGGCATTTGGATTTATTTACTGCCAGTTAGTAGTAATGTTGTAGAAATGTTATAAGCATGAGATGTGTGATAGCACTAGATGACTTTTAAGATTCTTCCTATCTGCAGGGTCTGTGATTCTGAATTATCAGTTGGTATAGCATAGGCTGTTTATAGTGCAAAATCAGAGAAAGGAAAGAGAATACTGAAGATAGACTAGATAGAAAAAACTGTGAAGAAAGTGGGACTGGGTGATCTCTGAAAGACGGTTAATAATCAGACCTGCAAAGAGAATTTGTTTATACTGTTCATATTTTCAAACACACTGCTTATTTCATTCAGAAAGAACTTTGGGGGATAGTGGTAGAATCTTGTGGTGAATTATGTATTTTTTCCAGTTACAGGAAGCAAATTTCCCAGGTGGTTATTTTTCCCTGGAAAGCAACTATAGGAATTAAATTCAGTGCTAATTTACTAATCCAAATTTTTGTTAAAGTCATTTGGGATCTGATTTGGGTGTGAAATAAGAAGGCATTATCTTATATGTAGCTTCTCTGCTGGGGGTACTTGGATTCATAGTAGAAAATTAAGAACTCCATATGTTCTGGTAGGTTAGAGCCCAGAGGTTGTTTAATTCCAGGCCTGTGTATGATATAAACTAAACACCTAACTCAGCACCTTCTAAGGAACATTATCAGTGGATGACTTACCAGGTGGCGTATTTTCAGTGAGGAATCCAGGCTACACATGATACATTTGCTAACTTCCTGTATATTCTAAGATACCCAAGACTTAGAAACTCTTACAGACTTCCCATTTCCTAGTTATCTCTGTTGGTTAGTGGATTAGTCTGAAGAATATGCTTTTCAAGTTTATTCCTCTGCCCTTTTAAGTCATTTTAATAAAAGGCCTTGTCTGTCTTTTATGACTCTTGGTCCATTCGTCTTCTCAGGCTGGATCTCCTTTTCAGTAAGATTTGTGGGTAGTACAAAAGAACCCTCTCAACTGGCATGTTTAGAAATGGTATTGATAGTTGGTCAGTTAGTTTTCAAAGGTGATTGAAGCAGAAAACCATAACAATGAGAAATTCTTCAAGTATTAAATTTTAACACAAAACATAACAAGCATGCCTTTATTTGATGCAGAGGCGTGTGAGTGTGAGTTACACCAGTTTGAGTTCCAGGTCAGCTTACTTCCATAAACTACATCCAAAAGCATTGTCTTTGGTTTCTGGTTTCATTTCCTTTAAGTTAGACTAGAACATGAGTATTTGAAAAGAAAACTTGCCCATTCCTATCAACAGTAGGAGTTCACCTCTAATGAGTCTTTCAAAAGCATATCTCTTCCTATTTTGCATTCATATTTTATCAGTGGATATAATAGTTAACTATATGAGCACAGTAACAAGAACAGCAGCTGTAAAAGGTATAGAAGCAGGCACAGCTCACACTCAGTGAGCGCACAGGTGCGTGGCTTGGAACAGGGGTGCGCCGAGGGAGCTGTTGGCCTTCAGGACTCGGTGTGCAGTGGGCCTCACCTGGATGTTTTGCAAAGGGGATGCCTAGTAACCTGGTGAACCACTTAAGCAAGGGCTTACTTACAGAGCTTCTGTTTTGTTCATAATAAAAATACTGGGACTTCCCTGGTGGCACAGTGGTTAAGAATCCACCTGCCAATGCAGGGGACATGGGTTCAAGCCCTGGTCCGGGAAGATCCCACATGCCACGGAGCAGCTAAGCCCGTGTGCCACAACTACTGAGCCTGCGTGCCACAATTACTGAAGCCTGCGCACCTAGAGCCCATGCTCCGCGACAAGCCACTGCAATGAGGAGCCCGTGCACCACAACGAAGAGTAGCCCCCGCTCGCTGCAACTAGAGAAAGCCCGCACG
Organism: Mesoplodon densirostris; assembly: GCF_025265405.1. Taxonomy (NCBI): domain Eukaryota; kingdom Metazoa; phylum Chordata; class Mammalia; order Artiodactyla; family Ziphiidae; genus Mesoplodon; species Mesoplodon densirostris. Next base: position 48,949,154 of record NC_082671.1, on the reverse strand, counting down.
CAGCAACGAAGACCCAGTGCAGCCAAAATTAAATAAATAAAATAAATAAATTTATTAAAAAATAAATAAATAAAATTTAAAAATTTTTAAAAAATTAAAAATAAAAATACTTTGCCTCTGTTTAATTGAGCTATGTTGGACAGCTAAAATATTAAAAGAACCGAAACAAATTTCTAGGTTTTGGACATTATCAACCAAGAGAGAACATACTGGGCTTCCCTGGTGGCGCAGTGGTTAGGAATCTGCCTGCCAGTGCAGGGGACACAGGTTCATGCCCCAGTCCAGGAAGATCCCACATGCCACGGAGCGGCTAGGCCCGTGAGCCACAACTACTGAGCCTGCTCATCTGGAGCGTGTGCTCCGCAACGGGAGAGGCTGCGACAGTGAGAGGCCCGCGCACCGCGATGAAGAGTGGCCCCCGCTCGCCGCAACTGGAGAAAGCTCTCACACAGAAACGAAGACCCAACACAGCCAAAAATAAATATAAAATAAATTAATTAATTTAAAAAAAAAAGAACATACTGAGGCTTGCAAATCAGTATCCACCTCTGTCCATTTAGATTGTACTGGGTTGGCCAATACCTCACCACTCTGCCATCACTGGAAGGATTAGGTACCTTTAGATGTATGGGATCCTAATAATCTACCAGATTCTAGACCTAGAATGGAGAGAGAAAGAAAACCTCTAGGGCTTCCCTGGTGGCGTGGTGGTTAAGAATCCGCCTGCTAAAGCAGGGGACACGGGTTCGAGCCCTAGTCCAGGAAGATCCCACATGCCGCGGAGCAACTGAGCCTGTGCTCTAGAGCCCGCGAGCCACAACTACTGAAGCCCTCGCGCCTAGAGCCCGTGCTCCGCAACAGGAGAAGCCACCGCAGTGAGAAGCCCACACACCGCAACAAAGAGTAGCCCCCGCTCGCCGAAACTAGAGCAAGCCCACGCACGGCAACAAAGACCCAAGCAGCCAAAAATAAAACTCTTAGAGTAGAATAATGCATTGTGTTAGGAGGATGTCAAATGTCGTAAAATTAATCTCACTGAGTGTTTTTTTGTTTGTATTTTTCTAGGCAATCGATAGCATTCATCAAGTGGGAGTTTATTGTCTTGCTCTGGTGCCTGCCAATACTCTGCCCAAAACTCCACTGGGAGGGATCCACATATCTCAGACGAAACAGCTCTTTCTGGAGGGGTCGCTACATCCTTGTAATATCCTCATGTGCCCACATACATGCGTGACCAATTTGCCAAAACCCCGGCAAAAGCAACCAGGTAAGAATGCTGGCTTTGAAGGCATGACGTTAAAACTGTAACTTGAAGAAGCTGAATTCTCTCCGCATGATTTTTTTCTCTGGAGTTGGAAAGATTACAAAGTTACAAAGATTAGTAAGTAACATGAGAATAGGATCAGCTGACCAAAAGCAGGAAGGAGTGAGATTTTGTAAAGTCGCTTTTCCAGGTTTGCTGTTGGCTCGGTCTTCTGAGTACTTCTCAGTAGAGTGCCTCCACTTTCCCTGCGTGTAAGGTATGGGGTCAAGGTGATCGAATCCCACTGGTGGAGGGAGAATAAAGCAAGTCCTGTAAGGGAAGGTTCTGATAATAAGAACAGCTGGTATTTATTGAGGCTTACTAAAAGCCAAATATTAGCTATACATTTTACAAATATGATCCTAGATCTTTGCCCTCAGCTGTGCAAAGTAAAGTTCAGAAAAGTTAAGAATTGTGCCCAAATCATATAGCTGGTTAGTGACAGAGGTGAGATAAATAGCATGTTTTGCATTTGCCATATTCCTATGAATTCAAGATGCAAGTAGAAGTATGTGAATTGTCATATGAAACAAGGAAAAAACCAAATAGTCAATTTTACCATTTTGCCTAATTTCTGAACAAACCTAGGTTGTAGGGCTAATGAGTAGGAGACTAAAGGCAGGAGTAAGTGATTGATGGTCAGTCATGTTAAAATATCTGTTCAATCCAACATGAAGTCATTAAGTTTTATTGATGCTTTTTCATTTTAATTGAGAAGTTAATGAGAGCCTCCCAGTTTCTTGTATGCCTGGGAACACATGAGAGCCAAAATCTGGCCTTTACAGTTCCCACTGCTACCACATACACTCACACACACATACACACAGTGGGAAGATTAGGAAGTCAAAGGGAAGTATGGCATTTAATTATATTTCCATTAAGACCGCTTTTGCTGAAAGATAAATATGATATACAATAATAAAATAAAAGGTAAGCCTCTGACTCTCTAGGATATTTTTATTAGGATATTACAGTGTTAATCTCTGCTTTGCAGTAGTTATTACTTCAGTGGTCTGGTGGCTGAAGATCTTGTCACATTTGGTTATATATCTGTTATTGTCAACTCGCCAAGTAACCTTATCTTAGTATCAGTGTGTATAGAGCTAAAGTATATATGATATTTATCAGTTTCTGCTAGTGGAAATGAGAGTTTATGGAGGCTGATATTCTAAAGGGGCAGTTAGAATCAAGTCTGTACTAATCAAGAAATAAGTATCTTCATATTTCCTGCCAAAGTGTCTGATGGATATGTAAAACATACAACTCCTTCTCCATCTCGTATTCTGTTATACTGAAGTCCTACATTCGTCATATGAGTAAAATCCTATTTTAAATAGCATTTAATCTAGAATTCCTTTAAGAAAGCTTTCATTTCAGTAGATGCTTAAAGGATGCAACTCAGAGACATAGTAGTTGCTTAAAACATTGCCTTTGCTAGCCAGATTTCACCCAGTTTTACTAAATGATGAAACTTGTATAAAAGGTTTATTCCTAAGCCCTCATAGGCATTAGCCCTCTGATGAAAGCATTAGGTTTGGATTCTTTGTTTTTGCTGTCTGTTGTGATGGTCTGCTAAAATCTTAGTGGAATGCGTATGGGTCAGACCAAAGCAACTTGAAAATTGTGGCATAGGTGGAGCAGACATGATGTGGGGATAGCATGAGAGGATGGGGTTTAAGAAGAATACAGGAGCATGGAGATGGTTGGGAATGAAGTAAAAAAGGAAAGGAGAGGAAAAGGAAGATAGAAATGGTGTTAAGATAGCCCAGTGACAAAAATCTCATTGAGATGTCTGTTAAGCTATCATGTAAAGAATGGGAATGTGTTAGGACTGGTTTTGGCTGCACGTTTCAGAAGAACATAACGGCTGCTTAAACAAGAGACAAGTTTTTTCTTTCTCAGGTGAAAGAAATCCAGAGCTAGGCAGTCCAAGGCTAGGATGGAACTGGCTAGGAACCCTCAGTCACTGTTGGTCCAGCTTCCCATCTTACTGCGTTGGCATTGTTATCAGTTAACTATTGTTATAGATGTGCTGCATAACAAATAATCCTAAAACTCAGTGGTTTAAAGTAAGAAGCATTTATTTTTCACTCATGGAATGTGGATCTGCTGAACCTGGCTGGGATCAGCTGGCCTTGGCTTGGCTCCAGGCTGTAGGTTGGGTTCAGGCCTGTTCCATGTGTCTCCTCATCATGGGACCAGCAGCTACCTGTGCCATATTTTCCTCAAGGCAGATGGCAAAAGCAAGAAGCAGGCCAAACCATACAAGCATACTTAAAGCTTCTGTTTGCTTCATGTTTCCTAACATTTTATTGTCCAAAACAAGTCGGACCATGCCCAAAGTCAATGGAGCAGAGAGATATATACTCCTCTCATGTAATCACAGCAAGGAAGACTTGTAAGAAAATAAAACGATCTGCCACAGCCAGCCTTAGCATACTGCCTCAGGGTTCATTTAAGCTCCTGACCTCCAGCCATCAGTTCTACATTCCAGCTAGCAGGTGGGAGAAGAAGACAAAGAAGGGAATACCCTTCCCCTTTAAACATATTTTCTAGAAATCGCACATATTACTTACTCTTACCTATTATTCTCCCACACTAAAGAATATAGTCTTTATTCCAGGCATTTGCCCAGCTAAAAACTGGGGGTTGTGTTTTTAAGGAAAAAGAGGAGAATAGGGCTTAATGACTAGCAGTCTTTGCCACTGGAAATTTACAGAATTTTGTGGAGAAAATAAGAAGACATATTACAGGTACAGCACAGTATCAGCCATTAGCCTCCTAGATGTTATTGCTTTCAGTAATTTTTCACTCTTTGACTCATAGTTTCAAGAAATGCACACAGAAGGACCTCAAGAAATTACTGCTGAATTATTTTTGTCATTTTAAATTACTCTGAAAAATTCACTTTTTAAAATGTCACACCTTTATTAACTTTACAGTGTGAGTCCAGGAATGGGCAACTTACACAGTCATATATAGTCTGAGTCCTGCCTGTATAAAAAAGGCTGTCTCCAACATAATATATCTGTTAAAGTATTATGCAGTCTCTTGGGAAAGAATTTTGCATATTGTATTGGATTGGCCAAAATGTTCCTTCAGTTTTTAAGTAAAAATAAAAGACATTTTTCATTTTCACCAAGAACTTTATTGAACAGCATATTCATCATTTTATTCCAGTACCTTCTGCCATTTTTCAGGCAACTTCATAATTCTATCTTCCCAAACCTTTTTCTTTTTGAGCAAAGAACGGTTCCAGGTGCCTTTTACAGTCTTCCAGGGAATTGAATCTTTTTCCATTGAGAGAATTTTGTTAAGACCGAAATAAATGGAAATCTGAAGGTGCAATGTCTGGTGAATACAGCGGGTGAATCAGAACTTCCCAGCCAAGCTGTAACAGTTTTTGCCTGGTCATCAAAGAAACATGTATTCTTGCGTTATCCTGATGGAAGATGATGCGTTTTCTGACTAATTCCACTTTTCGTCAAGTGCTGCTTTCAACTGGTCAAATTGGAAGCAGTACTTGTTGGAATTAGTCATTTGATTTTCCAGAAGGAGCTCATAATAGAGGACTCCCTTCCAATCCCACTATATACACCTTTGGATGAAGACTAGCCTGTAGTGTGGTTGGTGTTGGTTCATTTCGCTTGCCCCACAATCTCTTCTGTTCCACATTATTGTACAGTATCCACTTTTCATCTCCTGTCACGATTTGTTTTAAAAACGGAACGTTTTCATGACATTTCAGTAGAGAATCGTGAGCAGAAATACGGTCAAGAAGGGTTTTTTTTGCTTAACTTATGTGGAACACAAACATCAAAGCAATTAACGTAACCAAGCTGGTGCAAATGATTTTCAGCGATTGATTTGGATATTTTGAGTATGTTAGCTATCTCCCGCGTGGTATAATATGGATTGTTCTCAATTAATGATTCGATTTGATCGCTATCAACTTCAACTGGTTTACTCAACCGTGGAGCATCGTCCAGCGAGAAATCTCCAGCACTAAACTTTGCAAACCACTTTTGACATATTCGATCAGTCACAGCACCTTCTTCATACACTGCACAAATCTTTCTGTGCGTTTCAGTTGCGTTTTTACCTTTTTTGAAATAATAAAGCATTATATGCCGAAAATGTTGCTTTTTTTCCTTCTATCTTCAATATTAAAATGGCTACACAAAAATTCACCAATTTTGATAAGTTTTTTTTAAAATGCACACTGATATGACAGCTGCCATAATACAGTAACAAAATTGTTTCGAATGAAGTTAAAGACAGCTAAGCACTACTAGAGCCATCTTACGGAAAAAACCAAACGAACCTTTTGGCCACCCAATACTTAAAATTTCAATGGACATACACTTTGTAGATGAAAACTGTTTAGCAGCGTATTGGAGTTCTTTACCCTTAGGGTGTGGTTTTTTTTTTAGTTTAAAATTTTTCTTTAACTTTTCATTTTGAAGTAATTTCACTTACAAAAAAGTTGCCAAATAGTAAAAGAATTGCCTTATACTCTTTACCCAACTTCCCCACATATTTAAAAGTGATTCCATGATTTAAGTGATTTTGTTCCAGCTATTTCAGTACATTCATAATCAACAGATTTTGGCAATAAACGTTATTTAATATTAATCAAAGCATAGCATCAGCATTATTCAAAACTCAGCTGGCAATAAATTTTGTTATGTTTTAGCCGTCTTCTTAGTTTCATACGTTGGAATCTAATCTTTAAGTGACCATCAGGAAAGGCATACAAAGCCCTAGCATTATTGAGAAAGGGAGAGTTTTCCTTTTTTATCTTGAGAAAGGGAGAGTTTTCACTTTTTTTTCCCCAAGTGGCAGGCCTCTGGAAAAGTTGAAAGAAAACTATAATGAACACCCATATACCTTCCCCTAGATTCATCAACTGTTAACTTTTTTTTTAACTGAATTCTTTGAAAGGAAATTGCAGACATCATGACACTTCACCTCCAAATATTTCAGCAGTGTATCTCTAGAGAACAATAACATTCTCCTAAAATTTTCCTCATCAGCCACAATGCCATTATCCTATTAAGAAAGTTAGCATTAATATAATGCTATCATTTAATAATACACAATCTATGTTCATATTTCTCCACCTGTTTATTATAGTAGCTGATTTTTTTTTTAATCCAGTATCTAAAGTCACACATTGCTTTTGGCTGTCATGTCCTTTAACTTGAAAGCTCCCAAATCTGTTGTGTCTTCAAGACACGGACCTTTTTGAAGAATCCAGGCCAGTTGTCTTGTAGAATGTCCTACAATCTGGATTTCATTGCTCACTTAAAATAAAGCCCTTCTGATTTTCCTGATGAACTCACTCTCAGTCCTCATAGATGGCAGATTTCTTTTCAGACCAGATATTTATTACTGTTAAGCCCCCTGTTAGGGTTTTATCCATGATTGGAACAGATGAAATGTATCAGTAGGAACCAATGCAACCAACTGTCACCTCCTCGGAGTGAAAACTTCCCTCCACCCCCCAATCCATGTCTCTCCTGTGGTCCTATTTTCTTTTTTCCAGCACTTCCTGCTACCTGACATTATTTGTGTGTGTGTTTATTGGTTGCCTTTCCCCACTAGAATACAAGCTGTATGTCTTGTTTGCTACTTTGTCCCAGTGCCTAGAAGGGTGCTCAGTCAGTATTGGTTAAATGAACGTTTGAACCAGCTTTGGTCAGTCTGGAAATGCTTGGGGCTGGCGTGAGGGTGGTACGTAGCTTGAATCGCCATCTCCAGAGAGCTGATTTTTGCTTTTACTTACAGGCGTAGGCCCTGCTTCTGTGATGGTTGGGAATCTGGTTGCAGGAAAACGCATAGCACAAGCTGCAGGAAGGGATCTTGGGCAAATTGAAGAGAATGATTTAGTGAAGAAGGTAAGTGTTCCAGAAGTGTTGATATTTACAAACAAGTCAAGGACAGAACCTACGCTTCAGGTAACAGATGGCAGATGCATTGTCCAGCTTTTTCAAAGTTGCTGACCATGATTCTTTTTTCTGCTTTATGACTTCAGCACCAATTTCTGGCGGAGATTTTACAATGGCGAGCCCAGGCAACTCCTGACCACGTACTCTTCATGCTGTTAAATGCCAAGGTATTAAAAATGCAATTGTATGTCTAATCAGCTGGCTATTGTGAGAGTATCTTAGGCACTCTTGATCTCTTTCTTTCATCGGAAAAGTTCTGTTGCCAACTCAGAGGAAGGAGTTGTTGCTTTCTCCTTGTTTTGATATATGAGGATAAATTGTACAGTTATTTCAAGGTTGAAATGAGACCTCCTGGAGTGTTATTCAATACTGTCTCTTTTTTGTCACAATCAAGTTGTCTTTATTCAGTTCTGATAGGAACCGTAGGACAACCATGTAATTACATAATCTACAGATAGACAGACTGCATTGTGTCAATGTAATTTTTAACCCAGTTTGACTTTTAATTCTTTGATTTCCACCAGAAATAAAATGACTTTAGATCAACATTTTAAAAACAAGTTGTTTCTAGTACATACTGAAATTATTTATTGCTAACATAAAAAGCAAATTGAAAATTATTCAAGAGTATGTTTAACTATTGCTTTCTAATGGATGGTTCGCCAGAATATTGTATTTTTTAAGTTATGCATTCCATGGGAGTCTGTTGAGATTTGTTTTTTTTGTTTTTTTTTTTTGTTTTTTGTTTTTGTTTTGTGGTACGCGGGCCTCTCACTGTTGTGGCCTCTCCCGTTGCGGAGCACAGGCTCCAGACGCACAGGCTCAGCGGCCATGGCTCACGGGCCCCGCTGCTCCACAGCATGTGGGATCTTCCCGGACCGGGGCATGAACCCATGTCCCCTGCATTGGCAGGCGGACTCTCAACCACTGCGCCACCAGGGAAGCCCGAGATTTGTTTGTTTTAATGGCTGAGTCCAAAGCTGAAAGTACTGTGACCACAGCATAGAATAATAATTGTCACCAGCAGGGGGAAGACTGGAGGGCCTGGAGTCCCCTTAGGGGACTTACCCAGATGGCCCCCTTCTGCCCCAGGTCCTGGATTCTGATAGTCTCTCTCTCTCTCTCTCACACACACACACACACACACACACACCACACACATACACAGCTTTGAGAATTTATGCAGTGATAGAACCTGAGAGGAATATGCTGTGCATCTTAGTGAAAAGTCAGTTAAAAATCTCAAGAACCATTCCTCTATGGTAGAAAACTTTGGGACTTCCTTGCTCCACCTCTGCGTGAAGGGGGCTTCTCTTCAAGCCCATGGATTGATTAGGGTCCTTCCATTTCAGTAAGAAGATGTCAATCCAGCTTGTTCCCCACTCCACTCCCAAGCTTGGCTACAGTTAAACTTATGGCCTTGTCAAATCATACTTCAGATCTATTTGTTAGTGAACGTAAGTTGAAATTTGCTTCTTGCGTAGAGAAATAATATATATGGATGACTAAAGGACATGTAGTCCATCTATTGTTCTGCATATTCTAACATTTTACCTTGGATTAGCCCAGGCCACCAGAAAGCTTAGGAACCATACAACATTGTTCCCTTATGCCCAGAAAATGCTTCTTACTGAAGTTTAATTTACTGCCGTACCAAGGACCAAAAAGAGAGCTATTGTAAGAAATGGCCTTATGAATTTAACCCTGATTTTAGCCAAAGGAATATTCCTTTTAGTGTTATAACCTTAATGTCCAACAATAGACAATTGACTAAATAAATTATGGCATATAAACATGAAATACTATGCAGTCATTGAAAATAATGTTATAGAATAGTGGATGACCCAGAAAATAGTCATAATGTGGAAGTAGGAAAAGTAGGATATAAAATTTTAATAATAACTGAGTACTTACTGAAGACCCTGTCCTGGGTGCTTTCCATTTCATAGTTCATTTTAAGGTTAGGGGAACGGAGGCATAGAGACATAAAATCATTTGCCCGAGGTCACAGGGCCCTAAGTGGTAGGACTAGGAAATTAGCTCCTTCATTTGAACCCAAACTAGCTTCAGAGCCCACATTCTTAGCCAATGCTATACAGCCTCTGGCATAATATAGTATGATACCTTTTTTTTTTTAATGTTGCATGTGAATTTATATATAATACATACTCATTTGTTAAAAACCAGGAAAATATACAGCAAAAGTTAATAGTGGTTACATCTCATATTTACTAATCTATATTTTCCAAATTTTCTATATTGAACTTGTACTACTTTATATTAATGAAATTTAAAAGTTATTTTTAAAAGAAACAGCTCAATAGACTTGTTTTTATCATGAGTTTTTAAAAGTTAAGTTACAATAATTAAAACAGTGTGGTATTGGCACTATATAGACAAATAACAGTTTGGTTTTATCTGGTAAAGTTGAAGGTAGGCATACCCAATGACCCAGCAATTCCATTTCTAGGGCTATACCTGACCAAAACTCATATATTTATGCACCAGGATATATGTATTAGAATGGATTGTCCATCAGCAGTAGAATGGATGAATAAATTGTGGTATGTTCATGCAGTTAAATACTGTGCAGCAACAAAAACAAATGAACTATACACCTAAGCACGAGAGGCTAGATGACGCTTAATAGAATGTTGAGAGAAAGAAGCAAATCACAAAAATATATATGTACAGCACAACTCTATGAAAATCAAATATTTCATAGGTGGTAAAAATATAAAGAAAAAGAAATTAGCCACTAACATTAAAAAGTCATGATAGTGGTCCCCTATGGAGGGAAGGAGAAGGCACCCATGGGGGTGCTTTTAAGCTGCTGGCAGTGGTCTTTTTCACATCAGGCTGGTTCTTACACAGATGCTTGTTTTATAATTTTTTATTAAGCTACACATTCATATCTTATGCACTTTCACACTCGTGTGTTATATTTTACAAAGACACGGGTTCAAAAAGCCCAGCTCGGTGAAACTTGAATTGGACAATAAGGATACTTATGAAGACCCGCAGGAGAAATTATTCTCAGGACCTGGAATAATTGGCCATCTTCTAATCTGCTAACCTTTGTGAATTCACTGTTAGTGTTTTTGTTTACATCTCTGCTGTTAGAATACTCAGAGCCAAACTCGTGTTTTACGCAAGTGTACTTGACCACATAGCCAGCGTCCTGACCTCACTCATACCCTCGTCCCGCTTTCATTTCTTTTATTTTCCCCTCTTCTTTTATTTCTTCATTTAAATACAGAATTGCTATGTATTTTTAAAGCTACCTTAAATAAGAGAGACTGTAAATACATACGTTTGATTTAAGTTAATGTTGTTAGTCCCTAAGTACCTTCAAACATTGAGAAAGAAAAGGAATACCACACATGTCTTTTGGTGCTTGGGGAATTTTCACTGCACTTGATAACTTGCTACAGATAATCTAGCAAGGCACAGCCTTCCATATAATGTCAAATTGGCTATGTTTGTTACTGTTTTCCTTACTGAGCGTCAACCTGCTTATACTTTCTTCTATTAACAGGGAACTACTGTGTGCACGGCCAGCTGCCTTCAGCTTCATAAGCGAGCAGAGAGGATTGCAGCAGTTCTTGGTGACAAGGGACATCTAAATGCAGGAGACAACGTTGTGTTACTCTATCCACCTGGTAAGTGCTGGATTGGTAGACTAAACAAGCTCCATTGCTAGACTATAGACTCTAAGAGGACAGGAGCTCAGCGCTGTTGTACATGACCACGTGGGCTGTGGGCACAGGCTCATGCCATGGGAACAGGCCTCTCCTCTCAGAGTTGTGCAGTGTGAGGGCTCTGCCAGAACCGAGTCTGTTGTATTTACTCTTGTATTTCCACTGTCTAGCTCAGTGCCTGGCACTATGGTAAATATTGAATGAGTGAATGACAACTTCTTGACTTTTGGAAACACTCAAAAGAGACACTTATTTCTAGGAGTGCTCAGGAACGGGACTGTTTCACCCAGTTTTCAAAAGCATGTTGTGTGTGAACTCTGACTTCACATTCTCCACATCGTAATTGGTGCTTACTGTCCCTCAATTATTACTGCGTTCATCTTCCACGCTGTAATTCAGCAACCTTTTTACATCAAGAGGGACTCAGGGACTTCCCTAGTGGTGCAGTGGATGGGAATCCGCCTGCCAGTGCAGGGGACACGGGTTCAATCCCTGGTCCGGGAAGATCCCACATGCCATGGAGCAACTAAGCCCGTGCACCACAACTACTGAGCCCGAGTGCCACAACTACTGAAGCCCACATGCCTAGAACCTGTGCACCACTACGAAGAGTAGCCCCTGCTTGCCACAACTAGAGAAAGCCCACGTGCAGCAACGAAGACCCAGTGCAGCCAAAAATAAAATTAAAGAAAAAGAAAAGAGGGACTCAGAATTACTTGATGAGTTTGGTGTAAATATTCAAAACTTTAGGTGAAATATTTCAGTTGTCCCTTTCTTTAGTCTTCTGCCACCTAACTCATACATCCAGCCTTCTGTGGTCTTTTATCCCTTTTACCTCATTTTACTGTGGTTCTCACTTTGCTCTTTTATTTACATTGATAGTAAGATTTCTTAGAAGGTCATCTGGTAAAGGAATTCCTCCAGCCTTGTTCCTGGGAGATTGTCTTCCATCTACCAATTAATCATGGTGATGGACCACAGCATTTCCCAAGGAGGCCACCATTCGAGTCCTGATATTGCAGAGGCTTCGTATCAAGTGATGCTTGCCTCCCTAAAACCTGCACCCACTGGGGGAGTGACATCTCAGGGGTCCAATTGCTGTTCACATAGCGGCCTTCTAAAGAGTAAAAGAAAGCTCAGGTGTTCCTCATCTCTCCTTTTCCCATTCTTTTATTTTCCAAGTGGAGCAGCCCTAATTTTTGCAGTTATTTCTTGTAAGTAATATCAAGTAATGATGTCAAAATACCTTCGTCAGGTATCTTTCAGGAGTTTACTTCTGACCTCCTTTCTCATTATTTATTCTCTCTATGTATTTTGTAAGTTGTTTTATATGCGTCTTTCTTTACCTTCAGTTTCTTCTAAATTTAAAAAATTTCTTCTGTTAATGTCTCTGTTAAATTACAATCTAATGAACCCATCTGGCAGATGATTTAATAAACTGGTTTGGGAATAAATAAATTGGTTTTGGAAGCTCTGGCTTTTGCTTTCTCGGTGACAAACCAGGCAGCTAAGTGGCTATGTCTTGCAGGCATCGAGTTAATCGCTGCGTTCTATGGCTGCCTGTATGCCGGGTGCATACCTGTGACCGTCCGACCTCCTCATGCTCAGAACCTCACAGCCACATTGCCCACTGTCCGCATGATTGTTGATGTAAGTACCGGGTATAGCTTGCCTCATCCTCATCTCATAAAACGCAGAGTCAGACGACTAAGGATCCTTACTCATTTTCCAGTCTAATTGAGTCAGGAAGTCAAATCTGTCTCCTGCAAACTACCTCCTTTTCCTTTATCTGATCAAAGTGACCATCATTTTCCAGTGAAGGAATGTGGGAAAGCAGTTTTTGGTGAGATACCCAAGGAGGTATCTCAGGATTGTGTTTTTATCATGAACATTAAGGAAGTGAAGCTGTCATTAGTATTTCTCCATGAAACTTATTTTTTTCCTTCTTCTTAAAAAAGTCCTAATATTTTTTCTGCACAGTAACCAAGGTAATTTTAAATGCCAAACTGAATTCTCCCCATGTCAGGTCACTTTTTGGGGGATTGTTCTTATAAATTCGCTTGGTATAGTATTAAAGTATACTGTAGTAGGAAAGTAAGATAAATCTTATTCTAATCATATCCTAATGCACTTTAAAGCAAAGAGTTACAGAGTTCCAATTTATGTAACATTTGTTTCTCTAAGAACTGCTGCTCCATCCCCAACTGGAGCCTGCAGTATAAAAGCCGCATTCACCACAGATGATTTTACTACAAAGTTCAGTTTGGCAAAATGCCCTGGTTATATTCTGCAAAGTAGGCCGGAGCAGCAGGGAGGGGAGTTTCCTTCCACTGATGCAGTTTGCGGGGTGAGGGGAGTGGGGTGAGGAAAGTGGGTCCCCATGCGTTTCCACATGCGGGTGTGTGGGAGAGCTTGTTCCTCTGAGTGCAGAGTCCCTCAAGTTCAGGGTATGTTCTAGGTCCGGTGTGCTTCACCATATTCCCTTGACTGTTGCAAACACTACCTCCTTCAGAGATGATCCTCCAACACCTCTCATTCCCTGAGTACTACGAAGTCCATGTTTTTATTTTATTATGGTCTTCATGAAATCAAGAGATCTGGGGATCCATACTGAGGTTATAACCATGGAATATCTGAGAATCACTGTTGTAAACAGTAACTTGTGTTATGAACAAGTCCATCATTCTAATTCAGTGTTACGCATTTTTCAGGACAAACGTAAGGGGAACACTGACCTCCACTGTCCTGTGTGTATTCTTTGAAAAGCTGGTACTGCCCTGTCCCAGTAGGATGTGCGAGTCACTTTTAGCAGCAGCCAGAGCCTATGGTGCTACACGGGGCTAAGCCTTGTGGTGCTTATTTTTGTCCACTTGTTTCTAGGTCAGCAAAGCAGCCTGCATCCTCACCACACAGACCCTAATGAGGTTACTGAGGTCCCGAGAGGCAGCAGCAGCTGTGGATGTGAAAACCTGGCCAGCTGTCATTGACACAGGTGAAAGGGAGTTTTCTCCAGAGGCAGTGAGGGGGCAAGAACATTCACTCCCCGAGATTTCCTAGATTCTCATGCCAAAGGTATTTACACAGCTCTTCTGTTGCAGCCCGTTCCACCTGCTAAGACAGAGGCAAAACTTAATATCCATTCAGCTTGAGTTACCAAAGGACTGGATACTGCAACGTCCAGATCCAAAGAAGCAGATCACAGTGTGCCACAGCTCTGGAAACAAAACGTGGCTTGCTGTTACTCTTGGCATCGTCAAACAGTGGTTAGGTGTTTATGCCAGATGTGACCATAGACATGTAGGGCTAAAAGTATGGGGAAGATCTGACCCTCGACTTCCAGATGTGATAGAGTTGGAACAGCATTGCACTAGGAGTCAGAAGACCTGGTTCTGGTTCAAGCTTCAGTCCTTATTTTCTGTATAACCTTGTCTGAGATTACCCTTTCCTAAAATACTACCTACCCTGGCCTGACTCACATATTTATTGAGAATATCAAATGCAACATAATATGAAAATACTTTGAAAACCATAAAGTGTATGAATTTTAGATAGTGTTCATACTAAAGAAGGGGGTAAGACATTGGGATAGCTGGAGATGGTGGTGGAGGGGAGAGTGTGGGTTTTGGAGCTGGGCAGACAGGTGTAAATCCTCATCCTCTGCTACTCGTAACTACTTCATGGGGTCATAAAGATTAAATGACATCATGTAAACCACCAGCATACAATCATAGTAATAACAACATCTAACTTTTTATTGAGCCCTTACCGTGTGGCAGTCATCTAACACGTATTACCTAATTTCCTCCTTCTACCAACCCTATTAGATAGGTGCCAGTTTTAGCCTCATTTTACAGATAAGAAGACTGAGGCACAGGGAGGTTAAGTAAGTAGCAGAACTGAAATTCAAACCCAGTTAGTTTGGCTCCCCTCCCAGCCCCTTAACCATTAATTTCCTCTCTGCCAGTTTTCAGTAAGTATCACGTAGTGTCCACTTCAGGGACATTTATGTGGATTTAAATGCAGGGATGGGGCATCCCTGGTGGCGCAGTGGTTGAGAGTCCACCTGCCGATGCAGGGGACACAGGTTCGTGCCCCGGTCTGGGAAGATCCCGCATGCCGCCGAGCGGCTAGGCCCGTGAGCCATGACTGCTGAGCCTGCGCGTCTGGAGCCTGGGCTCCGCAACGGGAGAGGCCACAACAGTGAGAGGCCCACATACCGCAAAAATATAAATATAAATATATATATATATATATATATATATATATATATATATATATATATATATATATATATATATATATATAATAAATAGCATGGATGACATCTATTTATGGTTATTGTGTCCCGATGCTGAGCTATATTTTTTTACATTTGTTACTTAAGGATATAGACGAAGTCATTTATAATATGTAACACAAGTGGATTGTGTTGCTGTTAGTGATGTAGATAGATCTACTGTGGTTACTGGACTCAGTCACGTTTCAGGAAGACCTGGAATGTGGTCTGTGATACAGACAACAGAAAGGTTTCTTTAGGTACTTGAGTGGCCCTTCCCTACACAGAGGTGAGTGCCCAATGATACAGAGATTGAAAAGTCAAGAGTCAGAATCGTTTCTTGATCTGGAAAGCCAAAGGAGCCACTGAGGAGGCATGGCTGGGGCCAGAGACATCCTTGATATCTTTGGATATGACATACTTATAAAGCAAATTTGAAGGGAAGGGAGAGGTTATCATAAAAGAGCAAAGGAAAATAATTCCCAATTCTAGATTATCATTCTTAAAATCAGTCATGTTACCTTGGAGAGAAACTGTCCAACTTTTAAAGCAGTCCATGATTACTGTGACATGTACTAAACTGTAAATAATGAACTTTAACTTGAAACCAGCATAACAACAAGTAAAGCTTCTTGAGTTCTCTTAAAGTGCTTTATATAAATTAACTTCCTAACAGTTCTGGGAGGGCAGGTATTATTACCACTTTAGAGATAAGGAAACAGACACAAAGAGGTTAAATAACATCAAGACGACATCACTGAGAAATGGCAGAGCTGGGATTTGAACATGGGCAGTCTGCTTCTTTAGCCTGTGTTTTCAGCTAGTATGTTATATTACCCCTCACTAATCGTCTAGGAAATACATCTGCCTGATGTAGTTTCCTTGTTTATATTGTCTATTGGTGCCCTCAACCCGAGCCCTCCTCCAGGAGTGACACATGTGAGCCGGTTGGTTAAATACGAGAAGCCTCAGCTTTAGCAAATCCCAGAAGCTAAGTGTGGCCATAGCAAAGCCACAGAAGACCAGTTGAAGAGCAATGATTTTCGAGTTCCAACGTGTCTGATTTTTTTTTAATGTTATTGAAGTGTAGTTGATTTACAATGTTGTGTTTAATCTCTGCTGTACAGCACAGTGACTCAGTTATACATATATATATATATATTCTTTTTCACATTCTTTTCCATTATGGTTTATCAGAGGATATTGAATATAGTTCCCTGTGCTATACAGTAGGATCTTGTTGTCGACGTGTCTGATTGACCTCGGGTTTTTTCTTTTCCTTGCAGATGATTTACCCAGGAAAAGGTTACCTCAGCTGTACAAACCACCCACTCCTGAGATGCTGGCGTACCTTGATTTTAGTGTCTCCACAACTGGCATGCTTACGGGAGTGAAGGTAAAGTAGTCGGGATATATTTACTCTCTCACCGAATGCTGGTAAAGTGCCAGGTCTGCAAAAAATAGAGATGACCACTGCCCCAGGGCCTTCAGATGGAGAGGCCAGCTGGTTGTATCAGAGACCAGTAGGCAGAGGATCAAGGGCCACTGCTATATTTAAATAAAAGCATTGGCTCTTCCGGAATAAGTTATCCCAAGGAATTTGTGTTATGAAGTGTTCTGAACCTAGCATAGAAGCTAACATAACACGAGTTAGTTCAAGCCAGTATGAAGTCATAGATTCGTATTTCATAAAACTCAATATTGAGAAATTAACAGATAGACTTACCCTTCAGTTAGACTTAGATTAGGCTTTTTGAAGCAATGAAAAATATCCATCATTTTGAGGAGTTGGAATGGAAGCTTCTCAAACCTCTCATTAGAGCTGCTTTTCTGCCTGTGGGATGCCAGTTCCATCCTGTTCCATGTTCCTTACCTTCCAGATGTCCCACTCTGCGGTCAATGCTCTCTGTAGAGCCATCAAGCTCCAGTGTGAGTTGTATTCCTCTCGGCAGATCGCCATCTGCCTTGACCCTTACTGTGGACTTGGCTTTGCACTCTGGTGTCTCTGCAGGTAGGCATGGAAAAGCAAAGAAACAGAATGCATGGGAATATCTTTGGGTCTGTGACCATCTCATCCTTCCATTTGCTTCCTTAATTTGGTAAAGTTTCCATAAAATGCTGATGTTTTCCAGAATTTGTGCATCTAATGTATCTTCGATGTTTGTCTGGTTTTGTTTGTATTCCCTCTTTCTATTAGTTTTATGCCTCAGACAAAAGGGCAGTGATCTTACTACCTCTTCTGTGCTCCATCCTGTCATCCTCATTTTAGAAGCAGAGCCAAGTAGAAGGATGACACTTGGGTGAAATGTCGTACTGTGTCAGCCAGAATGCACCCCCTAGGCTTGGCAGGAAGGAATGTAATGAGATGGGTGACAGCATATGGCTGGAAAGTAGCACATTGGCCACACTGTTCCTTGTGGGATAGCAGATCCCAACTCCTTCTACTCTCCTCCCAGAGGACCTCATCTCAGCCTGCATTTTTGCCTCCTTGATAGGCATCTTCATGAATGCTTCACAGATGGCCTCAACTCAACATCTTCCTTCTGTGTCCCCATTCTTAGGATGGGGTCGTCCACCCAGGGGCCCATGCTAGGAACTTGGGCTTTATCTTCGACTCTGTATCTTTATGTCACACTTCCAATTAAATGTCAGATACTTTGGCTCCATTATTCTTAAACCTATCTCTACATAAGAATCACCTAGGGGGTCTATGAAAAAACAAAATTAATGGGGATTCCCTAGACATACTAACCTAGATCTCCAGAGGTGGAGACCACAATTCCAGTATTTTTTTTTAATACAGGATTCCTGGGCTTCTAGTTATTCTGGTCTATATTCAAGGTTTAGGAAGTTGAGGATTCATGGCTGGAGATTGTACATACGATATAGGACTCTGACATTCCTTTCCTTTTTATCCTGGGTGCACTGTCAGGGTTCAAGCCCTCATCCTCTCTCACCTGGATTATTGCAGCCTCTCCTAACTGTCTCTCAGCCTTCAGTGACTCGTGTCTCCAATACCCCCTCCGTGTAACTAGCTTTACCCCAACTTCAAGCTATAGTGACAGCCTGCTGGGTAAATTCTAAACTCCTTCATATAATAACAGATCAATGATCTCACAGTTTGGCCCTGACCCTTCTGGCTTCACTTCTCACCACTCCCCAGGCATTCTATGCTTTAGTATTTCACTCTGGAATCCTCTTTCTGACAACCTTACACACACCATGTAATTTTATATCGCCGTGCCTTTGCATATGCTCTTCCTCTGCCTGGAATGCCCTCACCAGCTTCCCCATTTTTCCAGCCACTGTCAAATTCCTACTCATTCTTCAAGCCCGAGCTCAACTGTCGCCAACTCAGTGAAACACCTGCCGCCCCTTGCGTTCCCAGTTTGAATGACTTGCTCGTCATTCTGTGATCTTGATGGCCTTTATTCACATCTCAGTTACCACCTTCCACAGTCTGCTTTATGCTATAGTTATTGTATCTTGTGAGTTGCATAGGAACAAGGCTGATTCTTAGACCTTTATATCTAATATGACCCAACCCTGTCCTTCATGCTCAGTAAATATTTGCTGAATTGATGGTGTTCTAGGATGAATTGATAATGTCAGCTCTTGCTTTTTTTCATTGCAGTGTCTATTCAGGTCACCAGTCCATCTTAATTCCTCCTATGGAGTTGGAAAACAACCTTTTCCTCTGGCTCTCCACAGTCAACCAGTACAAAATAAGAGACACTTTCTGCTCCTATTCAGTAATGGAGCTCTGCACCAAGGGGCTTGGAAACCAAGTGGAGGTGCTGAAGGTAAGAAGCAGCTGTAACCAGGAGACAGTCCTGAGAGAAATGGGCCAGGCGTGATGATACCCCACCTTGGGCTGGCCAGACATATCTGCCTGCTTTTTTTCTAGGCAAACAGGTGTTTGTAAACCTCAGGAAGTTTATCTCTTTCACTTTCTAATTTAATGCACTCTTTCAGAGTTTAATCTGATTCTTACATTGTGGAGAAGGTAAAACTGGTTAGGAGGCTGAATAGAAATGACTTTATGTGAAGATGAACCGAAACTGTGACCTCCAAGAGGATTTTTCCCAATAGAATTTGCAGCCTGAGAATCTCAGAGATTGGCGACTGCCCCAGAGATAAGGTCGCTCATTCATGAGTGTATCCAAAGATCATATGTCTAACTGGCATATGAGAGTCAAAAAACTGAATTTTCTTTAGTAGAGAAATGTGACCTTAAGAATGAAAAAAAGAGATAAGAGGTTAGATATCTATGTTGCTAGATTTGTTTTTCTCTCAGTCCCATCTCTACATTTGAAATAGAGAGAAATCTAAGGTACAGAAATGAAGAGGGATTAAAACTATATTGCTGAAAACCTAAGATTTTTAGGTGAAAGAGGAAAGAAATAGAGAATGAGCAGATTGACCAGTGGGTAATGACTTTAGTGGAATTCCTTGGCATTTTCTGAAAAGGCATATCTTTTCTCTGGGTGTCTGAGGTGAGAACACATAGTTCCTTGGCTTTTCCTGACCAAAGAGATAGAGCAGTGGCCCTGCTTATTCAGCACTTCTGTGATCCTGCTGACCTCAGCTCCCGTGCGTGGTGTCTTACAGACCAGGGGAATCAACCTCTCCTGCATCCGGACGTGTGTGGTGGTGGCTGAGGAACGGCCCCGCATTGCTCTCCAGCAGTCCTTCTCCAAGCTCTTCAAGGACATCGGTCTGTCCCCTCGGGCTGTCAGCACCACTTTTGGATCAAGAGTCAATGTAGCGATATGTTTGCAGGTGACTATCATGAAATCTTGCTTGTGTGGGGGGCTCAGAGCACAGGCTACCACTTAGTTGCTGTAGGCCTCTGGGCTTTTTATTTGGACTTCACTGTACCTTATTTTGCCCATCTGTAGAATGAACATGGTAGCACCGTCCTTCACAGGGTCGTTCTGTAGAACCACTGAGTTTCTAGGTGCCAAGCACTTGGAGCCGTGCCGGGCAATTGAGCTCTAATGTAAATGTTTACTCTAAGTAGTGGTTTTATGGTCCAAGACAATGAGTCAAGAAGATTTCTGAGTCCTATTTGAATTTTATTTATATGTTACCCTTTGTTTTCTGTCTCCTCCATCTTTTACACCTTTTTTTTTTTTTTGCAAAAGAAGTACAAATAAGCCTGCATTCTTTTCTCCAGCCAGATGGCAATTTTGCCATGTTATCTTGGTGGGTAAATAACAGAAAAGAGGCTGAAATAACAGAAAAGAACTGAGTCTGATTTTATGTAGCTTGGAAACTCGTAAGGCAAATACAGACATGGACAAGAGTGAGAGTCAAAGAAGGTGGCGTAAATGGGTGGATACTTTCAGGTCCTCTGTGTCTGTGGTCGGATGACTTTGGAGCAGCATCATGACGCTTTAACTTTGGAGCCCGTTGTGGGCCCCTTGCTGCCAGCTTGGGCCAGTGCTGGTTTTGAGAGTCCCATGGATGCTGGTCTGTCTCATCCCTGCCTTGAGTCCAGGGGTGAGGACCCTCCTCAGCCTGGTAACCTTTCAGTGCTGCTTCGGCCCCCAGCCTACTCTACTTTCCTGGGGGAGGAAAGGAAAGAAAGGTGAGAAGAAAGCTGGGCCAGGAGCCTCTTTCGTTGTCGCCCTGCCTCATCTGGTTGAAGACAGGGTGAGCGTTCAAAATAGAGTTTGGATTTTTCATGTATGTGACTAAATTATCTATTTCTTGATTTGAAAATGTAAAATATGGAAATACCATTCAGTTAATTTTAAATAAACAATACATTTATTTTTCTTTAGGGAACCTCAGGGCCTGATCCCACTACTGTGTATGTAGATCTGAAATCATTAAGACATGACAGGTACAGTAGATTGGTTATGCTTACTTTCTGTTAGCGTTCCTAAGCGTGAAAAGTTCTGAGCCTCGAGAAAGTCAGCTCTCCCCACTCCTTCCTTTTGTTGGTGTCTGCCAGGGGGATGGGAGAAGGGAAGAAATTCATTTTCATTATTAATACCTAATAAGGTTTACATTTATAAGAAGAAAGCTTTAATTCTCACAGTTGCTGCACTGTTCTTTAATATTAAAATGTAACACTGGTATTTTGTAACATTTGACATAAATTACACTAAAATGGACAGACTCTTTGCTCTGGAAGTTTAAAAATAACTGAGACAGACAGAATAAATGAGGCAGAGGAGGGTTTTTGAAACAACACTTTATCTGAGCCCCAGGAGTAAAAGCCTTCCTCCTCATCAGCTCACAGGTGGATTGTAGCTATGCCCCAAGGGGAGTTCCTGGCAGAGGGCTCTGGGACCTTTTCCTGAGTCCCACTGACTTGGGCTGTGTTCACGGTGTGGCCTGTGGCAGTGACCCAGGCTGCACAGGTAGAGCGTTTCTAGTGCTGTGATTTTCAGCCTGGGGTGAGTTTGTCCTCCAAAGGACATTTGACAGTGTCTGGAGACATATGTATTGTCACAACAAGGGGATGCTACTGACACCTAGTGGGTAGAGGCCTGGGATGTTGCTAAACATCCTACAGTGCACAGGATATAGTGCCTCACAAAGAATTATAACAAAATATCTGACTCAAAACGTCAGTAATGCTGAGTTTGAGAAACTCTGCTCTGATGTGAGGAGAGACAGATGAGAGGTTTGGGGAGGCAGTGTATATAGCTGTGGTAGATGCGGTGCAGTCATTTTTTTTTTTAAGGCTCTTATGTTGAAAATATTGTTTTTCTGCAGGGTTCGTCTTGTGGAACGGGGTGCCCCGCAGAGTTTGCTCCTCTCAGAGTCTGGAAAGGTAATTTGTTCTGTTAACCATTGGGAAGGTGGTCTGTGTATAGAAGTAGTTAGTTTTTGTTTTTTGTGGGGTGTTTTTTTGTGTTTTTTTTGTTTTTGGCTGTGTTGGGTTTTCGTTGCTACACGCGGGCTTTCTCTAGTTGTGGTGAGCGGGGGGCTACTCTTCATTCCATTGTGTGGGCTTCAGTAGTTGTGGCATGGGCTCTAGAGTGCAGGCTCAGTAGTTGTGGCGCACGGGCTTAGTTGCCCTGAGGCATGGCATATGGGATCTTCCCGGACCAGGGCTCAAACCCATGTCCCCTGCATCGGCAGGTGGATTCTTAACCACTGCGTCACCAGGGAAGTCCCCCCGGTTTATTTTTGAGGTTGAATCTTGTTATACCTCTGTCTCCACTGAGCACGATCCCATGAGCGCCGTCTCAGCTCCTGCCTTTGTACACTCCCTCACCTCACTGGAGATGGGGGAACTGCATTTCCTAGAGGTCATTAGATTTAATTGAACCCCGTCTTTGTGTTTTCTCTTTGATTCTTAGATTTTACCTGGAGTGAAGGTAGTTATTGTTAATCCAGAGACCAAAGGGCCTGTTGGAGACTCTCACCTGGGAGAGGTATGTATAATTTTCCCCTTTACTCTGAAAAGTCAGCAGTGAAAGACTTTAGGGTTCATATTTTAGAAGTCAGGAAACTGTGGATATAGCTTTTCCCTCATGGTGAATTTTCGAGAGTTTTCATCTTTCTCTGTAAGGCTCAAAACTGAAATGAACAGAGGGGAAATTGAGGCCAGGATGGAGTGAAGATTTAGGCACCCAAACTAGAACTAGT
The DNA here is from genome assembly GCF_025265405.1 of Mesoplodon densirostris. Lineage (NCBI taxonomy): Eukaryota > Metazoa > Chordata > Mammalia > Artiodactyla > Ziphiidae > Mesoplodon > Mesoplodon densirostris. The sequence continues at coordinate 48,926,312 of NC_082671.1, read as the reverse complement.
CCCAGGTTGGTCCACTGACATACCCTTAGCTGAAAAGGAAAATGGGCAAATCCCACCTATTCCCACCTATTAAGGAGTGGAACTAAAAGGAGCCACAAATTTTAAATTTTGTAAATTTATACAAATTTTATATTTTATTCCAAAATGTATCCATTTTGTATTAGTATAAAAATATTTAAGACTAAATTTTTCTTCCCCCAAATCTCTGAGAGACACTGATATCTCATTTCATAGCTCACTGGGAGCAATGTTGTGGGTGCACGAGGCAGATGACCCGGGCTCTGCCAGTTACCAGCTTCTTGTGATTGGGCAAGTTACTTAACCTCTCTGGTCCTCAGTTTCCTCAACCATAAGTAATAATGGCAGCCACCTAGTAGAACTGTGTGACAGTTAAATGCATTAATACCTGTATCTGTCATATATTTGGAACAGTGCCTGTCACACAGTGAATACTAGTTTTGTTACCATTGTCGGCTATTGCTGTGTTTACATTGTAAATTCAAATAGCCTGTAGTATTTTCCTACGGTCTTTGTAACTTAGTTTCAGAGCACAGAAATGATCCCTTGATGCATTTGTGAGACTCTGAAAGAGGCTGAGAAATGAGCCAGGGAGGGCTTCCCTGGTGGCTCAGTGGTTAAGAATTCACCTGCCAATGTAGGGGACATGGGTTCGAGCCCTGGTCCGGGAAGATCCCACATGCCGCGGAGCAACTACGCCCGTACGCCACAACTACTGAGCCTGCGCTCTAGAGCCCGTGAGCCACAACTGCTGAGCCCACGTGCCACAGCTACTGAAGCACGTGCACCTAGAGCCCATGCTCCTCAACAAGAAAAGCCACAGCAATGAGAAGCCCGTGCACCGCAACAAAGAGTAGCCCCTGCTCGCTGCAACTAGAGAAAGCCCGTGCACGGCAACGAAGACCCAACACAGCCAAAGATAAATAAATAAATTTATTTATTTTTTTAAAAAAGAAAGAAAGAAAGAAATGAGCCAGGGAGGCAATGTAGCCTCAAGGTTAAGAGCACGGCCTCTGTGGCCACCCAGGCTTGGGTCTGGGTTTCCTAGTTTCTGCATCTTAGGCAAGTTACTTAACTGCTTTTTTTTTTCATCTGTAAAATGGGAATAACAGTAGTACAAACTGTATTGTCATGTCATATATGTCAGGATTGATGGAGGTAAGGCATATAATACTGTTCAGCACATGGTAAACACTTGATAACTGACAGCTGCCTTTATTGTTGCAGCTGTGTTGTTACTATAAAAATGAGGTTAAAAAACCAAAATAGGGACTTCCCTGGTGGTCCAGTGGGTAAGACTCCGTGCTCCCTATGCAGGGGGCCCGGGTTCGATCCCTGGTCAGGGATCCCACATGCTGTAACTAAGATCCCATCCCAACTAAGAGTCCGCATGCCGCAACTAAAACATCCCACAGCTAAGACCTGGTGCAGCCATAATTAATTAATTAATTAATTAATTAAGCCAAAAATCATTTGTCTCAGAGAACTGAACTGATTCTGGCGAAATGTGACCAGTGCTTTTTCTTGTTGTAGATTTGGGTGAACAGTCCCCATACAGCCAGTGGCTATTACACCATCTATGACAGTGAGACTCTTCAAGCTGACCATTTCAACACCCGCCTCAGCTTTGGGGATCCTGCTCAGACCCTCTGGGCTCGAACAGGATACCTGGGTTTTGTCCGCCGGACCGAGCTCACAGCAGCCACCGGAGGTATCTTCACCAGCTCCTCACCCCCGTCCTGCTGCACTTTGCAGCCCCTAGCACGGGCTGGCCTTCTGCAGCCTGCCTTTGGATGTGGAGTGTGTGTATTGAATTATTCCCTTCTCCGAATCTTGAACCCATACATGAATTTGTATTCATTTGAAGTAAGACTTTGCCCTCACAGAGGACCCAGGAAGTAAGCACTGGGGCCCCATGTCAGCATCCCTGCACTGTGGGTTGGCTCAGCCAGGCAGTCGTAGAGATGTGCCTGGTGATGGGTAGATGCCTCTGGCAGGACTCGGCCCTCAGCAAGCTCCTGGGACAGGTATCCCACCTTTAGCCCCTTGCTCCTAAGCGAGCCTTGAGAGCGGGAGGCAGTGCAGAGGAGCCAGCCTGCCCAAGTTCTCTGTCCCTTCGGCGGCTCACGTTAGACAGGAGCCTGCTTGGCAGGGCTCTCGTGTAAGCAGCCCCCAGTCATCCTCTGCCCACTGGGCAGTCACAGTGAAGCCGTGACTTCAACCTTCCTGACGGCATGAATGGCCACTTTAAGTTACCCAGCACTGATTGCATCATACACACCCAGAACTGACACAGATCACTCACTGGACTTGAACAGCTGGAACCGAGTCAAGTCATTTCTCCTTCGCCCCTTGCATCTGTTCCCCACTGACCAGCTCCAGAGTGTCTCCATATTTCACGGGGAAGTAGAATAACATGCTAGTGGTGAGGGAAGCATCCCTAGCCAGGTGCCTTGGTTTTGAAGCCTACCTCTGTCATTTGCTGTATGACCTTGAGCACTCACTCAACCTCTCAGTTTCCTACCTGGAAAATGGGAGTGATAATGTTTCCTGCCTTGTGGAAATGATGTGAGATTAAATGACATAATGCCTTCAGGTGCCTGGGACAGTGACTGGCACACAGAAAACACTCGATAGTCATTAGCTACTCTTTCTGTTGTTTTTGTTACTACGGTCTTCAGCTCTTGTGTGATGGGACTCTGCTGGCCTTCCTCATCCTTCTCTCTCCAACAGCTCCTAGCAGTTTGTTTTGCTAAATTTTTCAGAAATCTTCCTTTTCCTGAAAATACAACATTCTGTAGACCTAGCTAAATCATCTCTCTTCTTTTCAGTATCTATATAGACATAAACCATGTAGCCTTGTGTATGCAGTGTGTGCATAAAATCTTTAAAAAAAGATTTCTGCAACGTCCTGCTGGATTACAAGCCTGTTAATAACCAGGACTAGTGTCTCTGTGGAGTCCTTGAAGATGTCTAGAAACAATGACATATGTTCACTTCTTTTCCATCTCAAATCCTCTCCCCTCCTCCCCTCCCCAGCCATCATCTGGCTAATTCCTATTTATCCTTAAAAGCTCAGCATGGCTTCAGCTTTTCCCTTTCTGAACACTTGAGCTGAGCTCGGGGAGGGGGCCCCTAGTGCACGCTCGGGTCGCTGGGCTGACCTCATCCCACCTGATGTCCATCCACAGGACATCTGTTGTGTGTGTGTTTCCCCCACTAGACAGTAAGTATCTTCAGAGCAGGAATCGTGTTATATCATCTTTGTCTCCCCAGCGCTAGGCACAATTCCTGGCACGTGGTAAAAATAATAATGACAATAGCTAATGTTCTCAGCACTTACAGTGTACCAGGCATCATATTAACTCCCTTATATGAATTTAGTCCTCACAGCAGCCATTTATTATTACCCCTGCCTCACAGAGGGGAAGCAGGACTCAGAGATTTAAGTTAACTGCTCCACGTTACAGAGCTGGTGAGTGGTGGCACCAGGTGACGTGGCAGGTAGTCTGGACCCTGTGCTCTTAACTCCAACGGTGTAGTACACTCAGTGCGTCTGATGAACCAGGTTCCTTCCTCTTTCTCTCCCCGTCAGAGCGTCACGATGCCTTGTACGTGGTGGGAGCTCTGGACGAGACACTGGAACTGCGAGGCCTGCGGTACCACCCCATCGATATCGAGACCTCGGTGTCTCGGATCCACAGGAGCATGGCCGAATGGTAAATCCCCTGCACAGCATAGGTTCCCCGTCAGCTGCGGTACCAGTTAAAGTTTCTCTGTAGTCAGCCGTCTGTAGCAGACCACCTACAGCTGTGGAACTCCAGGGGAGCCAGAAAATACACGGACTGATCCTTGTCTGGCAGTGTGCCGTCTGCTTAGACAGGCTCCGTGGACTCGCGGTGGGGCTGGGTCCTTTTTAATGGTAGGCGCTTACCGCTGGAAGGGACCTAACTGATCATCCGCCTCTAGAAAGTCGGTAGAGGGTGGTGGGAAGAACCATGGCTTTCAGGTCAAAAGACCCAGCTGGAAGGCCCAGCGCGCCCAGCGCTCCCGGCGTTCCCGGCGCTCCCAAGGAAAAAGGCTGCTTTCCTCATCTGAAAATGCCTCCGCTGCTCCTTCCTGACTATCAGGAGGATCAAGTGAGCATGTACTTTGTAAACCATCAAATGGTAAGCAGATGAGAAGGATTGTTATTATTATCTGGTCCAGTTTCCCTCTTAATGCGGGAATTCCCCCTACGTTATCCCTGACAAAGGATCATCCGACCTCACGTTGACTAAAAATTTCTTAAAATTAAAACTCTGTAGTTTTTACCTATTTGCTTTCATCATGGATTCTTAACAGTACAGAATCCATCCAGTTTCTTTTTATACGTGTTTTAAGTCAGTGTGTCCTTCTCAGGTTTTTTTTTTTTTTTCATGCAAAGTAGCCACAGTTCTTTTAATGGTTTGTTCATGCTTTCCAGATGCTTCTTTGTCTTGCTTTTGTCAGAGTCTCTCCTCTGAACAGACCTGAACAATGCCCATGAGGTGTAAGAACAACACAGAGAAGTTGGGCTCCATGGTTACCCCCTAATTTTAACCATTTGACTTTTGATGCTACCAGATATTGTGTACACTTTTCTTAAGGACTGAATCTGTTTTTTAAAGCAGTTCAACACTGCACAACACAAGTCAGGACATACCTTCTAACCCAGCAACCCCACTGAATGTAAGGCAACTTTCTACCTTATAGCACAATAGGAGAGAGCGTGTATGGGGCACTGAGTTCAGATGAGGCCAGGCCAACTCACTTCCTGTTTGGTGTTATAATATAGATAATAATCTTAGTCAAAGCTCTTGTGTTGCAAATATCAAGAATTCTCTTCAAAACAACTTAAGCAAAAGAGGGTTCATGGACAGAATACCTGGTTATCTCAGAGGTTCCTAGAAATCTCTGACCAGCTCTGGACCTCAAGAAAGGTAGAAACAAGGAACGGGAAGGCCATCAGGAACCACCGTCTGTCTTCTCACTTTCTAGAGCCATGTGGGCATCCACTTCATTCTTTCTCTCCTCCCTGAAGAGCCATTCTCTGTACTTCTCTGCACACCTGCTACCCCAGAACGTTCCAGTCCATGTGTCCTCAGTTCAGGTGACCAGCTAACAACTTTCATTCCCACTTCCGAACTCCCAAGAGATTTTAAATGGCTCAGCTAATCAGCTGTGATCATAGGGGCAAGGTCATGTATTAAAGACGTGGCTGAGAGCCTTCTGATTGGATCCAAGCGAAAAGGCAGTTCTCAGGGAAAATGGGGATAAGTCTTGGGCAGACGCTGTAAAAGATGACATGTTAACTGAATGTCGTTGAAATTTCAGTGCCGTGTTCACGTGGACCAACTTGCTCGTGGTGGTTGTGGAACTGTGTGGCTCTGAACAGGAGGCCCTAGATCTGGTTCCTTTAGTGACAAATGTGGTCCTGGAGGAGCATTACCTCATCGTGGGCGTCGTAGTTGTGGTGGACCCAGGCGTTATCCCCATCAACTCCAGAGGAGAGAAGCAGAGGATGCACCTCCGTGACAGCTTCCTCGCTGACCAGCTGGACCCCATCTATGTGGCATATAACATGTAACCAGCCTTGTGGGGATTGCAGGGGCCATCCTGCAAAACCACAGGACCAAAGACCCGTGACTAGGAGGAAGCTTTCATCTGGTGTGAAATAAGCTGAGATGGCTACATCATATCCTTCATCTCATCCTGTGGGATTCTGCAATCACGTGACACACAGGAAAGGGGAATTCTGTGGTAGCAAATGAAAAAAATACTAACAGTCTATTAGTCATGAGCTTTGACGTAGTGTGAGCAGCACGTTACTAAAGCAATTACATCCATGTTGCAATTTTTCATCTGTTGTATATAGTTGTATTTTTATCTAATGCTGTTTTAGAATTTTGTAAGGGAGTTTAATGAATTCACATGAAGGGGGTAGTCTGAGTTACACAGTTCCCCGCTCTGTACTGTATTTTGCCATTTTACCATAGTTAGACATTCTGCGGGTTTTGTTAACACGGAACTACTTGGCTTACTTTCAGTTGACCCATAAGCAAATCAGATAACCCACTGAATATGAGAATTACTTTATATATATAAAATTCTTGATGGTAAAACATTTTGACCAGTGTTTTAAACATGTAAATAAGAATACACATAATTCAGCTAAAAATTGAAGAATTGGCTTGTATAGTTGTAACAACTAAAGTAGAAACATTTCTACTTTGAGAGAATCTCAGTATTCTCTGGATGCAGTGTAATTGAATAGGTGACTAAAAAGTGCAAATTGTTTGCAGGTTTTGCTGCACATTGTACTGTGTCTCTGTTGGTTGGTGTATTTTATAAACTGAAGCTGCCTATGTTTGTTTTTTAAGCTTGCATTCCCAGAATCAGCTTAAGCTTTTAAGAACTCAGCCTGTTTCTACAAACTGAATAATCTCAGTTGAAAAATCAAAATGTTGGAAAAGCTAAGATTCATTAGATCCCACCCAACTCTAAGGAACCGGAATAACTCACTCTGGCCCCCAGTGTTGAAACCGTCTTTCATGTTTAGAATGACTGCATAACAATTTAGAATTTCCTCTTTTCCAGGCCCATTATATACTGTGTCAGCAGTTATACATCTAGCTTTTCTTTTCTGAGAACTGAAGAGCATCCTCTGTTCTTCAGTTCACGAGGGCGGGGATTTTAAGAACAAGAGCAATAGGCTGGGAAGGCAGTGGGATCAATAGTCACGCGAAGGCATAAGGCCTCGTAACTGCATGTCTCAGAACTGACCGATTTGGGTTGCCAAAATAGCCAGGCTTATGCTGAAATAGGGGAAGTCTGATGTATGCAAGAAACTCTTTTGAAATAACTGTGGTGCCCAGGCCAAGCGGACAGAGCCTGGGACTGAGTTTGGCCTCTGGCTCGGTTTCCTTTCTTTGGTCTGATACTTCACGTATTTGAATATAGTTGAATTTTATTATTTTTTTCTTACAGAAATATTTTTTAAAATTAAAAAAAAAACTCAAAGTGAACAGAGTTAACTTGTTAAATCAGAATGGTTCTCTTTGACCCACTCTGGTCTATTGTGTAAATATTTATTTAGACTATTTTAATAATACATATTATTTACCCCACTGTAACATCATGTAAACTAAATATGTTTTTAAACAATTTTTTAGACTTGTAATTACCCTGAAAATAAGGTTTATAATGCAAAGACCAGACCCTTCGCCACAGCAGCACTCCTGGGGGGCTGCCCTTACAAAGTCTCTTGACTCAAAGCCACTTTATTGACTCCCTTTTACATAATCCTCTTTTCCTCCCAACTCGTTCTCCACAGAGGGAAGACCTCAAGACATTTTCCAGTTCCAGATCTCTTTTTCAACATTTTGGATGACGTTAACTTACACATGATGGGAGAGGTTCTAGGATGTACAGGAAAAAAGCACTTGCATTGGGGTAAGAAATCCAGTGACTAGCAGAGAAAACAGCCTGCTTATTTGGAAAATAATTTTCTTAAGACAGTTTTTAATGATTCACTAATCAAAGCAAAGGACCCTGAGGATCTTCTATCTCCGTAATCCACAAGTTCTAAGAAGAAGATATAAGGCAGAGTCTATCCTATGGGTTGCTTTCATAATTCTTATTACACAAGTTAGGGTGTCTGCTAGAAATATACTGTGAGCCACATCTGTCATTTTAAAATTTCTAGTAACCACATTTTTAAAAGTAAAAAGAAACAGGTGAAATTGATTTTAATATATTATTTGGCACAATATATCAAAAATACTATCATTTCAACGTGGGATCAATATAAAAAATTATTAATGAGATATTTTACTTTCTTTTTTTCATATTATATCTTTGAAATCCAGTGTGTATTAAGCACATCTCAATTCGGACTAGCCATATTTCAAGTTTTCAGTAGCCACACATGGCTGTTGGCTACCATACTGGACAGTGCAGATTATACTCATTCCTTCAAATAAAATATTCCATTAATCTCATGGTATGGCCAACTCCCAGTTATTTAGGGGCTGATTATCTAGTTTTGTAGTTCCTCAGGCCTCTGATTTATTGTTATTTTTTTTGGTTTCTGCCTTGTGGCTGCTTCATTTATATTTTGCCTATCCCCCAAAGCCAGAATAAGCTGGTGGAGGAAAGAAAACTAAGATGCTAAGATGTGTCTTTGGGGAACTTCATCAGTAACTCTGGTAAAGTATCCTCTGGAAGGGGAAGAGAGTCAGTCATTAGTTTAGAGGTGTTTGTGGGATCATCTACAGATCTAATGCCTAGTCTGTTGCAGACTTGGTAAGAAAACTTTCTCTTGGTGACACAACGCTCTTAGTCTTTCCACGTTAAGTAGAACCTTTGTGGTAGAACTGACTCTTAAGAGAGGCCCCAAAGGCTATTATTAATAGAAACAGTCTTGCCAAAACTTGGGAACACATTGTGTCTGGGTTTTTATGCCTGTGGGGAGTGTGGGGGGTGGGGGCAGGGGGACTAAAGAATAGCAAGCCCTCATTTCAGATAAGAGAAACCTATTCATCTGAAAGTTTTTGAATCTCTTTCTGCCTCTCAGCAGAAGTAACGAGGTAGATCAGGAAGGGGCTGCCTCAGAACAAATGCCATCTCCTGCATCAGTGAGACCTTGGGAATGACCAGCATGCTAATGGGCATCAGTGAATCCACACTCTTTTATTTCCTTTCTGCCTCATAAAGGGCCCCTGCTTCCCCAGTACCAGGTCCTCCTGAAGTTGTGCTGCCTCAGGCTGTTTAGGGACCATTGCCTGTCTATTGGTCATAGGAGTGTCTCCTTAACTTTAGTCCCTGGGCAATGCTTGCTTAATGCTTTTGTTGAATCAACAAAGGGCCCGAGGCCTTAGGCTTTTGTGTTAAGGTCTGTGCCCCAGGCATGGTGCTCAATATCTTGGCCAAATAAATTACTTTCCTTGAATATCCAGGAATCTTTAGACTGAAGCAATGAGGAGTTATCACCTCACCCTCAAACTCCAACATAATCTATGCCTTAGAGTTGTTTTTGTTGTCTGCTTTCGTGTAAAAACGAGTATTTGGAGCAAGCTGCAGTCCTCCAAATACACAATAGGCCTTTTCTTTATCATTCATTCAACATTTCTGGTTTAGGTATATGTAGATGGGCCATGTTATTTGTCCAGAGGAAGAGAGTGTAAAGATATAATTTTTTAGTCCTAAATGCTGTTTTGTTTATTTTTTGTCAAGATATTTACCAGTGTCAGATTCAAACTATAGTACTGTGTAATTATGTATAAAGTTTTTTTTTATTTATTTGAAATTAGACTAGATATACATTTTTAAATTTAACATCTGGCTGGACAGTGTTCTATTAACTCATTGAATGTGTTTCCTTTGTCTTGTGTTAATAAATATTGATGCCTGATTATGTTTAATGCTTCACACATTGGGAGAATTCATAAATTGGAATTAATAAATTTTAAATTTAACTTCAGATGGTAAGACCCAAAGATACCTGGAGAGGTCTAAGGAAAATGAACACAGAGATCCGAAGTAATAGCAAATCAGTTCTATAAAAGGAGGCCAGATTGAGGAACAGTAGAGAGTCATTTTGAAAACTAATAAGCCTTTTGTCCAGACCAATTATAACTTAGTTTTCCTCCTACCCCTGTAGCATTTGGTAGTATTAAACTATTGATCATACATGTTATTTTTTTTTTAATCTGTAATTGGCCTGGGTTTCAGCTTTTCTAAGGTAATACCTCGTTTGCTCTCCCATTTCCTGGTTTCAAGAAACTTGATGGGAGTTTTTATCAAATTGAGCATATTCTCAGACACTGAAACTGGTCCTTGAATTACAGTCCAAGCTATTCAGGCAGCTGAGAACTTTTTTTTAACTTAATACATATTTATTGAGTGCCTACCCACTAGGCACAAGTCACTGTGATGACAACTGAAGCTAGAGAGAGAGAAACTCAAGTCACTGCCCTCAAGAAGATACAGGAAAACAATACACTATATTAAGGGTTACGAGTAGAGGTGGACTGTGGGAGCAGGTAGGATAGGCACCCAATCCAATGATGAGGGAGGATAATGAGGAATTTGGGCTGGAGGAGGTAACATCTGAACTGAGTTTTGAAGGATGAGCTAGCCAAATAAAGGCAGCAAGTGGGGAGGCAGAGTTGCATATTCTGGAAACTGCAATTTATTATTAGGATATAGGGTTTAAAGGGAGAAAAGTAAAAGATAACTATCTGTGGAGGTCTGAGCCAAGGACAGATCACTAAGGGCTTTAATGTGTCAAGGTAAGAACTTTGGACTTTTATCCAGAAGGCCAAAGAGAGCCAGTGAGGTGTTCATAGCAAGGAAATAACATGCTCACATTTGCAACATAGAAGATTATTCTGGTAGTCACGTAGAAAATGGATTGGTGCAGGTAGGGAAAGAAAGGTAAAACCTGGGACAGGGAGATCAGTTGAGAGGCCTTTGCAGAAACTGCAGTGATAAAGCAAAGCACTTTAACCAACGCAGTGACAGTATGGAGACCAGAGACAATGCATGTAAACTTGGGAGAGAGTAAGATCTCAATCGCTGAACATTCAGGATAAGGAAGGAGGAATCCAAAATAACTTGTAGATTTCTGACTTCAGGAGTTAGGTAGATGTGGAGTCATTTACCAAGATAGGGAAAAAAGAGGAGGAATAGATTTGGAAAGAAGATGCTGTGTTCCATTTTGGTCACGTTCATTTGAGGTGCCGTGGAGGTCCGACAGACTGCTAAATATTTAGGTCTCTGCCTCAGGAGAGCTCTGGCCCAGAAATACACATTTGGGAGACATTCTTTTAAAAGCGGTAGTTGAAGCCATGGAATGGATGATAGTGCCAAGAAAGATCATGTAGAGTGAGAAAAGTCCCAATGACGGAGCCGTAGGGAACACGAGCATTCAAAGCCTGAGGGAGGAAGAAGAATCCACAAAAGGGAGAAGGAATGACTGGAGAGATAGCTTGGGCATAGAAATCGAAGGACTAGTTTTAAAGAGGAGGGAGTGCCCAGCAGTGCCGGAGGCTACAATGAAGCTGAGAAAACGGACTGGCTAGAAGCTGAGAAAACAGGGACTGGCTAGCGTCTGTGGTATCTGGCAACCAGGGAGTCACTGGTAACCTTGGTCAGAGCAGAAGCAGTGGCAGTTATGGGGGCAGGAGGCAGAAGACTGGTTCCGGAGAGGTGTGATGGGCAGTGTGGCCGAACAGAGGCTACTCTTTTTAGAAGCTGTATCTACACATAGAAAGGAAAGAGATGGGATAGTAGTTAAACAAGGGATGTAGAATTGAGGGAGACTTTTTTTAAGACAGAAGAAATAAAATATTCCTGAGTAGAGGGAAAGTTTCCAAATAAAGCAATGAGGGATAATGGACAAAACAAGTTCACTGAGAAAGCAGGAGGGGTGGGGATCCAGAGAACAGGTGGAACGATTAGCCTTTGAGGGGAGGAAGCACATTTTTTCAAATAAAACTGGGAAGAGGCAAGATCCTGACAGTAGGAAGTTAGTAGAGGCCTACTGATGACCTCCTTCACTTCTCTGAACCTCCATTCTCAGTCTACAGAGATGAATATTCATTTCTGAGATAATCTCTAAAATAAATATGATAGAGCTGACAAAAAATAACATGGAATCAGCAAATAATAGGAATTCCTAAGAAGCAGATGTAAGAGGGAAATTTACATGAAACTCATAGAAACAAAGACTAAAAATAGTTGTATTCAACTAAAAAAAGAAAAAAAGGGCCCTCTACAAAAGTAGAAGGAAGGAAATAATGAAAAGAAAGGCAGAAATTAATAAATACAAAATAAAGGAAATGTAAAAGCTTCAACAAAACCAGAAGCTGATTTCTTAAAAATAACCTAATCTCTAGTAAAACTTGTGTATGCACATGCACACACACACACACAAAAAAAAACTAGTAGGAAACACAAAGGAGAATATAACTACAGCTACAGTATTTTTTTAATCTTGAGGGATTATTATAATATTGCAGTAAATTTGAATTTTAAATGAAACATAATTTTCTAGAAACTATGCGATTTGAAAATTTCACTCAAGAAGTAGAAAAATCTTATTTTTACCAAACCCACAAGGAACAGGTAATCCTTTTTTCATATATAAAATAAAAAGCCACCCAATTCATCGTACAAAGTTAGTATAACCTTGATGCCAAAATCAGACTAAGGCAGAGTTTTAAAATTCTAAATAATCTCACTTGTGAAAAGATGCAAAATTATAAAATCTAGCTGTTTGGTTACCTGCTACGTAGTACACTGCCCCAACTTGGTGGCATAAAACAAAGTCATGCATATATACATTCTGTGCATCATGAATTAGGGCACGGTGGGAACGTCTTATATCTGTCCCAAAATGTCTGGCCTCAGCTATGAGAACTCTTATGTCTGTGGGGGATGATTTGAAAAGCTTGAGGCCAGAATCATCTAGACTTCTTTGCTCACATATCTGAAGCCCAGGCTGGGATAACTGGAAGACTGAACTCAACTGGGACTGTTGACCAAAGCACTTTAATGTAGCCTTTCCTCATAGCTTGGACTTCTTACAGCATGGCAACTGGGTTCTGAAAAGGAGCATCACAAGAGGATCATGTTAAGCTGTACACGTCTCATCCACTCTTGGAAGGCATGCATGTTCCTTCTGTTGCATTCTACTGCTCAGCCCAGATTCAAGAGAGATGACCCTACATCTTGATGAGAGAGAAGCAGAGTCACATTGCAAAGGAACATGTGGTTTGGCAGATACCTCTGTGTATATGTCTGGAGATACTATATTGGAAAATTCAATCTTCCACACTAGCAAACCAAACCCAGTAGTGTATAAGAAATAATACATGAAAATCAAAGAGGGTCAAATCAAGGATGGTTCAATATTAGAGAAATCTGTTTATATAATACCTCTTATCAACAGCTTAAAAGAGAAAGCCATATGATTATCTCATCTCAATAGATTCAGGGGGAAAAAAAGGTAAACTTCAACATTGACTAATGGAAAAAATTCAAACAGCAAGAAATAGAAGAAGACTTTCTAAAAATTTTTTATTGAAATATAGTGGATTTACAATGTGTTAGTTTCAGGTGTACAGCAAAGTGATTAAGTTACATATATATGTATATATTCTTTTTTAGATTCTTTTCCATTATAGGTTATTATAAGATATTGAGTATAGTTCCCTGTGCTATACAGCTATACAGTAGGTCATTGTTGGTTATCAATTTTTTATATATAGTAGTGTGTATATTTTAATCCTAAACTCCTAATTTATCCCTACCTGCCCCTTCACCTTTGGTAACCATAAGTTTGTTATCTATGTCTGTGAGTCTGTTTTTGTTTTGTAAATAAGTTCATTTGTATTATATTTTTAGATTCCACATACACGCAATATTATATGATATTTTTCTTTCTCTCTCTGACTTACTTCACTCAGTATGATAATCTCTAGGCCCATCCATGTTGCTGCAAATGGAATTTTTTCATTTTTTTATGGCTGAGTAATATTCCATTATACATATGTATATATATGCCATATCTTCTTTATCCATTCATCTGTCGATGGGAGACTTAGGTTGCTTCCATGTCTTGGCTATTGTAAATAGTGCTGCTATGGCACATGTACCTTTTCAAATTATAGTTTTCTCTGGATATATATGCCCAGGAGTGGGATCACTGGATCATATGGTGACTCTATTTTTAGTTTTTTAAGGAACTTCCATAGTGGTTTTACCAATTTACATTCCCACCAACCATATAGGAAGGTTCCATACCCTCTCCAGCATTTATTATTTGTAGACTTCTTGATAATGGCCATTATGGCTGGTGTGAGGTGGTACCTTTCTGGAGTTTTGATTTGCATTTCTCTAATAATTAGAAATGTTGAACATCTTCTTATTTGCCTGTTGACCATCTGTATGTCTTTGGAGAAATGTCTATTTAGATATTCTGCCCAATTTTTAAATGGGTTGGGGTTTTTTTTTTTTTTTTTATTGAGCTGTGTGAGCTGTTTGTGTATTTTGGAAATTAATCCCTTGTGGGTCACATCGTTTGCAAATATTTTCTCCCATTCTGAGGGTTGTCTTTTCATCTTGTTTATGGTTTCCTTTGCTGTGCAAAAGCTCTTAAGTTTAATTAGGTCCCATTTGTTTATTTTTGTTTTTATATCCATTACTCTAGGAGACGGATCCAAAAGAACATTTCTGTGATTTATATCAAAGAGTGTTGTGCCTACATTTTCCTCTAGGAGTTCTATAGTATCCATTCTTACATTTAGGTCTTTAATCCATTTTGAGTTTATTTTTGTATATGGTGTTAGAAAACATTCTAATTTCATTCTTTTACATGTAGCTGTCCAGTTTTCCCAGCATCACTTATTGAAGAGACTGTATTTTCTCCATTGTATATTCTTGCCTCCTTTGTTGTAGATTAATTGACCATAGGTGCTTGGGTCTATTTTCTGGGCTTTCTGTCCTGTTCCATTGATCTATATGTCTGCTTTTGTGCCAGTACCATACTGTTTTGATTACTGTAGCTTTGTAGTATAGTCTGAAGTCAGGGAGCCTGATTCCTCTAGCATCATTTTTCTTTCTCAAGATTGCTTTGGCTATTTGGGGTCTTTTGTGTTTCCATACAAATTTTTTTAATTTGGGGGAATTCCCTGGCAGTCTACTTGTTAGGACCCAGCGCTTTCACTGAAGTGGGCCTGGGCTCAATCCCTGGTCAGGGAACTAAGATCCAGCAAGCTGCGTGGTGTGGCCAAAAAAAATTTTTTTAATTAAAAAAAAATAATTTTTTTGTTTTAGTTCTGTGGAAAATGCCTTTGGAATTTGATAGGGATTGCACTGAATCTATAGATTGCCTTGGTAGTATGGTCATTTTAATAGTATTGATTCTTCCAATCCAAGAACATGGTATATATTTCTGTCTGTTTGTGTTGTCTTCAATTTCTTTAAGCAGCGTCTTCTAGTTTTCAGAGTACAGGACTTTTGTCTCCTTAGGTAGGTTTATTCTTCGGTGTTTTATTCTTTTTGATGTGATGGTAAATAGGATTGTTTCCTGTTCGCAGATGACATGATACTATACATAGAAAATCCTAAAGACTCTACCAGAAAACTACTAGACCTCATCAATGAATTCGGTAAAGTTTCAGGATACAAAATTAATATACAGAAATCCGTTGCATTTCTATAAACTAACAATGGAATAGCAGAAAGAGAAATTAAAACTTCTTTGATAGAAAGATCATCTATTACAAAACTACAGTAAAAAATACTTAACGGCGATACTTTAGAAGCACTACCATGAAAGTCAAGATTATGATGAGTATGCTTATTGTCTGTCACTGTTTCTATTCAGCATTGTACTTAATATTATAGCTAGCATAATTAGGGGAAAGAGAATGAGCTATATGAATTGGATACAAAGGAAGAAAAAGATTAATATTTGTAGGCAGTATGATAGTCTGTGTTGAAAATACAAGAGAACCTACAAATTTAAACAAATAGGAATTTAGCAAGATTGCTGAATACAAGATAAACATATAAATATCAATAGCATATGTCTCTAGTTTATGATAATGGTGGAGTTAACTTGGTCAGATTAACCCTCCCAAAGATAGAAATAACTACATTTGAAAAATGAAATGCAATAGGTGACATTTGTGTGTTTGTGACTTTGTGTCTGAGTACATCCCCATAACTCCAAATAGCTTGTAAGTGGTAGAGAGCCACACCCTACTGGCTTAAGGTGTAAAAGGACAGAGTTTCAGGTTGGCAGAGCAGCCATAGAGTAGTTAGGTGAGAAATCTATGCAGGGAGAAAGCTCCAGAAGATGTAAGTCCCCAAATCTGCATATAGAATCTGTCAAAATCTTTGACTAATAGCTAAACTAAATTATGTGGAGAAAAACCCAGAGTTCCTGGTGAAACAGAGCATCAGCTAGAAGCTGAAAGAGTTAAGCAGAGATTTCAGCCATTGTCCATGACAGAGGAAAATGAGATGGGAAATTAAGCCCTCTCAAATTAACTGCCTTCTGGAATAAAAATCACTCTGTAAAAGAGTATAATCCATCCCAATGATAAAACTACTAGAAATCTGAAGAAACAGGAAAAATATGACTCATACTTAAGGAAAAGGAAAATCAGTCGATAAATACCAACTGCAAGATCACTCAGATGTTGCAATTAATAGTCAAGAGCTTTAAATCAGCCATTATATATATATACTGGGACTTAAAGGGAAATACACACACAATGGATAAACAGATAGGGAATCTAGCAGAGAAATAGAAACCATAAAAAAGAATCAAATGGAAATTCCAGGACTGAAAAGTACAATATTGAAATGAAAAATTGAGGAACTTAATGAGCTTAACAACAGATTGAAGATGGTATAATAAAGAATAAATGGGGCTTCCCTGGTGGCGCAGTGGTTGAGAGTCCACCTGCCAGTGCAGGGGACACTGGTTCGTGCCCCGGTCCGGGAAGATCCCACATGCCGCGGAGCGGCTAGGCCCATGAGCCATGGCTGCTGAGCCTGCGTGTCCAGAGCCTGTGCTCCGCAACGAGAGAGGCCACAACAATGAGAGGCCCGCGTACCGCAAAAAAAAAAGTAACCAAGGGGAAGTGACACATTATATACAGGAGAACAATGATACAGTTAATAGCCAACTTCTCATTAGTAATAACAGAAGCCAGAAGAATACAGAATGATATATTTAGAGTGCTGGAAGGAAAAAAAAAAAGCTATCCAGTTCTATACCTCATCAGACTATCCTTCAAACATAAAGGTGAAACCTCAATCTGATAAAGACCATCTATGAAAAAATTCACTGCTTACACCACACTTAATAGTGAAAAACTGGATGATTTCTCCCTATGGTTGGGAACAAGGCAAGAAAGTCTGTTCTCACTACTTTTATTCAACATTGAGTAAAAGGCAGTTAGGCAAGGAAAAGAAACAAAAGGCATCCAGATTGAACAAGAAAAATTAAGACTATCTCTAGTCCCAGATGAAATGACTTGTATATATGAAATACTAAGGAATACACACACCCAAACTATTAAACAAGTTCAGCAAGGTTGCAGAATACAAGATCAATAAAAAATATATTATTTCTATTTACTAGCCACGAACATTCCAAAAATGAAATTTGAAAACCAGTTCTAGCACTTCCCTGATGGCACAGTGGTTAAGAATCTGCCTGCCAACGCAGGGGACACGGGTTCGAGCCCTGGTCTGGGAAGATCCCACATGCCGTGGAGGAACGAAGCCCATGCACCATGACTACTGAGCCTGCACTCTAGAGCCCGTGAGCCACAACTACTGGAGCCCACATGCCACAACTACTGAAGCCCACACGCCTAGAGCCCATGCTCCGCAACAAGAGAAGACAGCAAGATGAGAAGCCTGCACACTGCCACAAAGAGTGGCCCCTGCTCGCTGCAACTAGGGAGAGCCCGCGTGCAGCAGTGAAGACCCAACACAGCCAAAAATAAATAAAATAAATAAAAATTTTAAAAAATTCTATTTAAAATAGCATCAAAAGGAATAAAATATTATTTATTATAACCAAAGTGCAAACTTGTATACTAAAAACTATGAAATCATTGATAGAAACTAAAGAAGACCTAAACAAACGGAAGGTCATCCCCATGTTCATGGATTGGAAGATTTAATATTGTTAGGATGGCAATATTCCCCAAATTGATCTACAGATTCAATGCAATTTCTATCAAAATCCCAGCTGACTATTAAGTTGGAGTACTTACACGTCCATATTTCAAAACCTACTACAAAGCTATAATAAGGAGAGTGTGATACTGGCATAAGGATAGACCTATCAATCAGTGGAATAGAATTGAAAGTCCAGAAATGGGAAAACCTCTGAAACTGTCCCCAACCCAGCCAAGTTAATAAAACAATAACAATATTAATATTGCATCTCAGGGGGGAATGGTGGAGATTAGTGCCATTCATAAGAATGTCAGATTCAGAGGTGTTGATCCTTGTTTAAGCTCTTTTTAAATTCACCAGACTGGTCCCTGCAGAAATTCTTGGATCCTGGGGGATGGCAGTGCACTACTGCAAATTCAACCAGATAGTAGACCCAATTATACCTGTTGTACTTGTATCTTTGCTAGATCAGATTAATAAGGTCTCAGGTACATGGTATGTAGCCATTGATTTGACAAATGTGTCTTTTTGTATTCCAATCAAGAAAGAGAATCAGTTCTCATAACAAGGAAAATAATTCGCAACTATGTGTGGTGATGGATATTAACTAGACTTATTGTGGTGATCATTTTATAATATATACATATATTGAATCTGAAAACTAACAATGCTATATGTCAGTTATATCTAAATTTTCTTTTTAATTTTTTAAAGAATCAGAAGTAGTTCACATTCACATAGAAGGGACAGGAACATACATTTACAGTTTTGCCCCAGAATTACATTACCTGACATCACTCTGATCAGACAGACAGAACAAGAAGTGGTTAGTACACTGAAGGTCTTGGTAAGTTGCATGCAATCCAGAGGATGGGAAATAAACTCTATGAAAGATTCAGAGGTCTAGTGCTCAGGGGCACGCTGACATATCCCCAAAGACAGAAAAAAACAAATTACTGAATCTTGCATCCCCTTTCTCAAAGAAGGAAGCACACTCTTTGGTAAACAGGCCTCTTCAGGTTCTGGAGACAATACATTCTATGCCTAGTAATACTGCTCTGGACAGTATACCAGGTGACAGCTTTAAGTAAGGTTTGGAGTCATATGATGTTGCAGATTCCATGGAGGTGACAGTCGTGGAAAAAGAAGCAGTGGGAAGTTTACGGCAAGACCCAGTGGGAGAATCACAATGCAAGCTACTGAAATCCAGGAGCAAGAATATGCCAGTTGTAGCAGAGAATTGTAAGCCTTTTGAAAATAGCGACTGGTGTGCTACTGGGCCATGATAGAGATGGAAAACTTGACCAGGGGACCCCAAGTGACTATGCATCTGGAACTGGCCATCATTGGCTGGATTCTGTCAAATGCACCAAGTTGTAAAGTCAGATGGGCCCAACACCAAGACATCATAAGACAGGAACATTACACCTAGAACCAAGCCTAAGCAGAATCAGAGGACACAAGCAATATGTGTGCAGAGACAACCCAGAACCCGCTGTTACCCACTGCAGTTGCACCTAAGTGTTCTTCACTCAGCTCATACCTATGGCCATAGTGGTGCATGGGGGTGGCTCCAGCTGAAGCAGGTGTAAAAAGCCCGTTTGGCTATGGGTGGGTTATGACCATTTTCAGGGGTAACTTTGAAAGGCAGTTGCAGTGGAAATCTTTCCAAATGGCAGATATTAATGTGATCACCCATTTTGTGTGGAAGGAGAAGTGGCTCAAAGTGAGAATATATTTGAACTCATGGGCAGTGGCAAATGGCCTGGCCAGTTGGTCAGTGTCTTAAAAGGAAAAAGACTGGAAGATTGGCTGCAACAAGGTCTGGAGTAGAGGTATGTGGATGGATATAGGGGAGGGAAGACAGATTATGAAGAGCTTTGCTTCATATATCAACGCCCATGAAAAAGAATTCACCATGGAAGAGACACTGAACATCCTAATAGACAGAATGACGTGGCTGGTTGATGTCAGCCACATACGGGCCGTCTCAGTATTGGCACAATAAGCACATGAATGGAATAGATACAGTGGTAGAGATGGAGGCTATGCAGAGGCCCAATGGCACGGACTCCCACTTACCAAGGCTGACTTAGCTACTGCTGTCTCTGAATCTTCACGTAAATATTGAGAGAGACCAACACTGAGCTCCCAAGGTGGCACTATTTATTTAGGAGACTAATTGGCCACTTGATAGTAAGTTGACAACACTAGGCTTTCTCCATCCTAGAAGGGCTAGTGATTTGTTCTCATGTGAATAGACTTACCTTTTCTGGATAAGAATTTGACCATCCTGCCCTCCGAGCCTCACTCAGCATCACTACCTGGGGGCTTACAAAGGGGCATGATGCTTGCAGGCTGCTCTGACCAACATAGAGAAGTTTCCTCCAGTAAGCTGAATTTCATTTCCAAGCTGTCTTGCTACAACTCTGTAATCATAATCTTGAAGGTAAATAATTTGATTGCTTATACACTCCAACTAGCACAATAACTAGTACTTGTCCATTGGAGGATTTTTCTAGTGGAACCAGCTAGGAGTCTACTGCAATTCACAATGCAAGAAATAATGATAGGTTGGACTTAAGGGGTAGTGGTGAGGTACACAGAAAGGCAGGTCACATGGAAATAATTTCTCCTGTATCCAGGTGTATTAGTTAGGATTCTAGAAATAATAGCAATCAAAGTAAGCCAGTTTAAATAGAAAAGTGCTATTCATTAGAAGGACAAAGGGTAGCTCATGGAACCTAAGGGCTGAGGCAGGCAGCAGGTTCTAGAACTAGGGCCTACAAAGCCACTGGGTAGCTCTCAGCTCATCTGCATCGTTCACAGATGGAAGAGGCTCATTACAAAGCTCCTAAGCTTTAGGATCATTTAACTAGAGAAATACTGATTTTTGTCCAAAGACAAATTTCCATAGGGGAGACTCTGATGGCCCAGCTTGGGTCAGGTGCCCACTGTTGGTAAGATATGGATGACTGCGAGAAGTTTCCATAAAAAGGAGGAGGGATAGATGGACAGCCCTGTAGTTGTCCACTACTCCAAGGGCCTCACAGACTAGTTCTAGGAGTTCAATTCAAGCATAGTTAAGATGAAGCAGCAAAGTTTCAGAGATAAGTTATCTGGGGCAACCCTGTTTTAGGAGTGTTAGCTGAAACAGTACGATTGTAGTTCATACAATTCCTGCAGGCATTTAGGACCTATCCTTAGTTAGGTTTTTAATTTTTGTATTTATTTTTTAACTTTTGGCTGTATTGGGTCTTTGTTGCTGCACGTGGGCTTTCTCTAGTTCCTGTAAGCGGGGGCCACTCTTCATTGCAGTGCACGGGCTTCTCACTGCGGTGGTTTCTCTTGTTGCTGAGCATAGGCTCTAGGCGGCATGGGCTTCAGTAGTTGTGGCATGCAGGCCCTGGAGCGCACGGGCTACAGTAGCTGGGGCTCGCGGGCTGTAGAGCACAGGCTCAGTAGTTGTGGCACACAGGCTTAGTTGCTCCACGGCACGTGGGAACTTCCCGGACCAGGGACTGAACCCATGTCCCCTGCATTGGCAGGCAGATTCTTAACCACTGTGCCACCAGGGAAGTCCCCTTAGTTAGGTTTTCCTGTGAGTTTAGACTTGAGTATTGAAAAAGGACAAAACAACAACAAAAAAAGCCTATTTTTAGACCACAAAGCCTACATTTACTAGCTTTAAATAATTTCTGCCTTTTGAGAGCTACCCTGTTCCAGATACTGTTTCACAGCTCTCAAGTCCTTTGTTAACCCCTGAGGCTTCTCAGGGTGTGCAGCCAATTAATGTTTTTAGCTAAGTTTCCAGCAGTTATATTGCAGTATCTTCCATACTAATATCCAACATTTATTTAGTGCTTACTCTGTGTCAGGCACTGGCTCTAACTTTACAGGTGTTAAACTCATTTAATCTACAAAACTCCATGGGATAGGTAGTATTGTTAAACCCATTTCATTATAATGTCCCTCTCTCCTAACTAGAAAACAGTACTCCAGGAGAGCCCATGAGGTGTCACCACTGGCTTGACCAGTTTATTTTAAAACAGTTACCTTTGAAAGGTAATTGAAAGTTAAATTTCTTTGTTTCACTCTACTTCCTCCCTTCTGAAGTCAAAGACCTGTCCATCTGGTTTATAAAACTCTTACTATTTGGATAGAACTATGTGCATCATAACCAAGACTTTTTTTTTTTCTTCATCTTCAGTTATTCCTCAAGTTGCAGAAGAGTAGTAGGTACAGCTTGTGACACTTCTGTGAGAAAACAAGGCTTCCCTAGTGGCGCAGTGGTTGAGAGTCCGCCTGCTGATGCAGGGGACACGGGTTCGTGCCCCGGTCCAGGAGGATCCCACATGGCCCGGAGCGGCTGGGCCCGTGAGCCATGGCCGCTGGGCCTGAGCGTCTGGAGCCTGTGCCCTGAAACGGGAGAGGCCATAACAGTGAGAGGCCCACGTACTGCAAAAAAAAAAAAAGAAAGAAACAAGGCCAGTGGAAATACTTGTGAGTGGCAGTGTTGCACAGCATAATAATATTTGATTTAGACTTAAGATACTTTATGGGTGGAAGAGGAACTAAAGAAGGAGCAGTCCATGCACATTTTGAAGTTTTCAGTTATTTAGTTTCTTTTGATGGTTGACGTTTTTCAGTCTCCCCATCCCTCTTGTCCTGATCAACGTTTGTTAAGCATTCTGTCTTCTAAGGAAGAAACAACCGAACAAGAAAAGAACAATAAACTTAGAACCAGCCTCCCAGCCATTAATATTCTGGATTCTAGAATGACTGTCGCTGGACTTTGTTAATCATGAAAGGCCGATGTCTGAGAATCTATCTCTTCTCCACTCCTTACCTTTATAGAGCACTTTGCTTTCCTATGATATATGACATTTTGATTCTTTTTTTTTATTTTTTTATTTTATTTTATTTTTTTTTTGCTGTACGCGGGCCTCTCACTGCTGTGGCCTCTCCCGTTGCGGAGCACAGGCTCCGGACACACAGGCTCCGCGGCCATGGCTCGCGGGCCCAGCCGCTCCGCGGCATGTGGGATCTTCCGGGATCGGGGCACGAACCCGTGTCCCCTGCATCGGCAGGCGGACTCTCAACCACTGCGCCACCAGGGAAGCCCCATTTTGATTCTTTAAATAATGTTGGGACATGGGATGAGTATTACAGTTTTCCCAACTTTGATAAGAAGAGACACTTAGAGAGGCTGGGTGCTTTGCCTAATCAAAAATGTAAAGTAAGGGCAGTTGCCTATTGTAGGTTTTAATAGGTAGTCAATGAATGACAATGGATAAACATTAGTGAGTTCTTAGGACAGTCGGGCACAGAGTAACTCTTGAGCTTTAAATCACATTATCTGGCCCTAAGGGTCAAACCAGGAAGGGCTCTATCCACTCAATGAGTTTCTTACTTGGAGATCTCAAACTAGTAAAATTTCAGAAAAATTCTGGAACTTTCTATCAAGAGCAAACTGAAAGGTTTATCATTTGTTGTTTATTATCACTAGAAAGCCATCAAAGAAGATTTTGCAAGGAAATGAATTTTAAAAATTCAGAATAATGCATAATCCCTTCTCCATAAAGGTAGACACACATTAAAAAAATATTTTTTAAAGTTTCTGTAATGTATTAAAATGACGGTGTGATTTTATTTTACGACACTCGATCGTACGTAACTTTTTTCTAATTTAAAAGCTGGGGTAAATCTGTGCTTCAGCGTGACACACTTAAGTCCCACTAACACACTAACCCTACGAGTACCTTGTGGGTGTGGCTTTTTAATCCTTTCATGTGTGATGAAAGATACAACTCTTAACGCAGTTTTCCGGGATTAACATTAGTCTGGGTGGTAACAAAAGCTGAGGACAAGCCTTCAAGCTTCAATTCACTCTGTCTACAAGAGGCGGGCAGGTCAGGCGTGGATCAAGGCCGGAGAGGACGACACCTCTAGGCCACAGCAAGTAAGGGCTGAGCGCGACGCCCCAACCGAAGAAAACTGCCCCACACCGAGCGGTCTCCTGACACCCCGAGCAGGTGCTGGCCTCCGAAAACACGTGTGGGAGCAGTGGGGACAGAGCTCCTGAAGCAAAAAGGAACCGCAGGTAACAGTCACGCCCCACTCTCGCCAGAATAACACCTCCCCGATACTAACTCCCCACCCCGGAGTGCCCCGGCACAAGATGGCGTCGCGTCACGTGCGCAACGCGGTGACGTAGGACGGCGGCCCGCAAAGAGGGACGGCCCTAACCTCACCCCCCACGCTTAGTTACTCAGTTTTGCCCCCCTTCTCTCCCCCGCCCCCGGCCTGGTGTAGATCATGCCGCCAGTGGCGGCCCTGACTGCCGAGGAAACGGTAGTTTAGGACAGTTTGCTGTTACGTGACACTGATTCTCCCCGCCCCGCCTGACCCCTGAGAAAGAGGCACGTCCCCGCCAAGTGAGGGGGTGGGGAAGTGGGTAGTGAATTCGGATCCACCTGGGAGGGGGGAGTGGAAGTTCCCGCCCCGGACAGCAGCGAGGCGGCAGCCACAGGTAAGCGGGGGGGCGGGGGTGGGACGGGCTCCCCTGTCCCCGGGCAAGGGGAGGGCGCGGGGGCGCGGCGCTGGCGGGGACACCAAGCCAGGTTGCGCGCCTGGTGGGGGTCGCGCGGGGCGGCCAAGGTGGGGGAGGGGTGCGGAGGGCGCGCGGCGGAAGGGGGAGGGGCTGCCCGCGGTTCCGGTTCTCCTAACTTGGTCCCCGGCGCCCCTTCAGTCGACGGTCTACTCCTTCCTCCTTCTCGCCTGCTGCCCCACCCCCAATGAAAATTAAACCGAAAACCTCCTGCCGCAGGGTGGCTTTCGCCTCTGAAGCCGCCCCTCTGTGGCCCAAGGCGAGCGCCCTCCGTCGAAGGTCTCGGGGTTGGGGCGGGAGCCCCGGGGAGGGCGGCGTGGCCTTGGCCTCCGCGCGTCTTCCGCCGAGCGCGGCCCGAGACCGGTTATCTCCGCCCGGGACCCCGCAGAGCACGCCGGGCGCCCTCGGGGTGCGGGGCCCAGGACGCTTGCTGTGTGGGCAGAGCCAGCCCTTATCCTCTGGGAGCTTCTAGTCGAGTGGGGAGACAGACGGTAGAATAATCACACACACCCTAAACAATCACGGAAAGGTGCAGCCAGCAGGCGAGGAAGGGGATTGTGGAGTGAGAGCTCGTCTGTTTACATCCGGACAGACGATCAAACTGAGCAAACGTTCTCTTTGATTTTCTCCTGTATCACAAAACTAAGCATGGTATTTCTTAGCGTCAGCTACGCCGTGGAGCGTCCTCCTTGATCTCTTTACAGTTATTGTAGATGTTAATCACTAGTTGTTTTGTCAGCTTTTGAGGCGTAATGGGCTAAAATAGTCATTGGGAGCCTTTACGTTTCTGAGGCTTATTCAGCATAGATTTGGCAAGCATCTGTCAAACTGGCCTCGTTTGTACACTATGTTTGCAAAATTCGTTTTATCCTGAAAATTTCATTACCAACAGAAATATGCAGTTTTTTAAATGCTGTTTTTCCTATAGACTTTATAATATGCAGTTTACTCGGTGTCTCAATTAGAATCACTACTGTGTTGCTAAAGACGAGTATGTTAAGTCTATTATTTGCAGTTGTCCTTTAAGGTTCGGCTTCGTCTGTGCTACATCTTGCAGTACTACTGTATCGCCAGTAGGTGGTAGTACCTTCAAAAATGCTTTTTTTTTTTCACATGTCATCCCATTTATACTAATGAATTTTCAGCTCTAAAGTAGGGTGTTGTCTTGTGCCTGAATTTTCCTGTTTCTAAAGCTAGGTTGGAGTAATTGTCTAAAGATATTTTGTTAACCATTATTTCTATCAGTTTTAAGTAGGTAAACCCAACTAAACACATTGATTTATTCAGCAGTAGTAAGTGCAAGGTATTATATTGGGAACAGGATGTGGTCTTTGACTCCCTAGAGCTTGCGTTTTGGTAGGGAGACAGAAAACAGGCCATTACTATACTGTGATAATAAGTGCCATGAAAGGTGGGGGAAGCATGTGCTGTGGGGATACAGCCAAAGCTTCTAGACCAGTTTAAAGGAGTCATGAAAGTTTGCCTGGAAGTATAACACATAGGAATAGGCCGCTTGAAGAGGAATAGTGTTTCTGGCAGACGGAATAGCGTACATGAAAGCCTGAAGGTGAGAGAAAGCGGTGCAGGCACATTTGAAGATCTGAAACAAATTCAGTATGACTAATAGCAATTTTGAGGGGAGATTGTGAGTTGAGTTGTGGAAATGTTGAGCAAGAGACTTCTTGCCCGCAGGCTTCTACATCATCTATAGGTGGAGAAACTTAAGACCCTCTTCATTCATCAGATGAGAAAACTATATTTGTTGATGTTTACTATTTTACTGCATACGTGACAGTCTGCTGGGCACAGAGCATACATTCACAAGATAGAGGCCCTGTTCTTAGGCACCTTAAGACTGGGGAAAACAGACATGCCTGTGAACGCAGTTCAGTATGTTAAGTAACCTCATTAGAAATATCTGCAAGGCACAGTGGAACAAGCATTAAGGAAGGAAGGACCTAGAGCAGTTGGGAACATAATGTTTGGGATGAAACTTTGAAAACGAGGAGTTTGTCAGGTGGACAAGTTGGGGATGTGAAGGTATTCTTGGAAGAGGGACAGTGTGGAATGAAAGAACATGGATTTTGGCTTAAAACAGTTCTGGCTTCAGATCTTGCATTCACATCTTACTGTGAGATCCACAGAAATGGCAATTTCTTTGAGTCTCAATTTACACATCTCTAAAATAGGGAATCCAAAAGCATAATAATAAGGAATCCAGGTGATGATATATAAAGAGCTCTTAGTTTAGTGCCTAGCATATATTCCCTTCTTAACAAGCTTTCTTAAAAGTGCCATGCCTTTACTTTAACATTCTTCATACGTCAGCAGGATCGCAGCCTGCTGTGATTTAGCTCCCCAAATTCATTCCCATTGATGGTACTTTTTTTTTTCTTCTTTCAGTGTTTATTTTATTCATTTGAAATCCAGTTCGATTCTTTTTTCTTTCTTTCTTTTTTTTTTTTTTTTTTGCCACACTGCATGGCTTGCAGGATGTTAGTTCCCCGAACAGGGATTGAACCCTGGGGCCACGGCGGTGAAAGCATCGAGTCCTAACCACTGGACTGCCAGGGAACTCCCCCATTGATGGTACTTTTGAAGCTGTGTTTCACTGCCCACTTGTGATTCTGCCCAACTTGGGATTGTTTCATGTTAAGCTTCCATCTGCTGCCTGGGGCTTACTTTATTTTTACAGAAAATTTATGCATAAAATTCTGTGTTGAGCAAGTTTTTAACAGATTGTTAATCTTAACCTTAAGTTTAGGAATAATAGCTTAAAAAAGTAAGCAAATAAAGGTTACATTCTGATAACATCACTAAAAAAATATGTATGTATTGTTAATAATGAGCCGAAGGTATAAAGGCTGCTTTCATTTTGGAAAAATAACTGATTGGTTAATTCCTCTTTAAAAAAATCATAGAAAATAGGCTGTCTTCTTTTCTGTAGGAAATATAGTTGTAGTAATTGTCCAAAGTGTTATTTGCTGACTGTAGTGGCTTTTACTATGAAATGTCTGATGTTTTGTTGATGATGTTAGTTTCCATTAGATATAAGATTTCTTAATAATATTCTTATGGGGGAAAATCAGTGAGTCACAGTGAAACAAAAGTATAATTTTCAGTAATTTAACAAGGTATTATAAAATCTTTTATAGTTTCTTTCAGTGCTTTAGCATTACATCTTTTTTTTTTCCTCTCTGCTCTATATTCTTATGTCTTCTGAAATGGAGTGTTTAAAAAGGCATTTTCAGTAGCGACAGTATGTAGAAAGTATAAAATTCCATCTTTGATGCTGTCTGTATGTTTAGTCTTTGGGATTACACTTCTCTTAGTGTAGATTAAAAATCACTGCACTCTTCCTAAAGAAGGGACTATATATAGCTTAAAAGCAGTTCAAGAAACAACAAGGGAAACACTAGATGAACTTGTCAAAATTTAAAGTTTTAAAATAATCATAGTTACATCATACTGAAAATATTTGTATCAAAATGAAAGAAATAAAATTTATATGAAGAAATAATATAGGGTAATAAGGAAAACACAAGATCTGATAGATGGATGGACAAATAATATGAACAGAGAGCTCACATAACTAATAGAGAATTAAAGAAATGTAAAACAATATACCATTTTCCATCTATCAGGTTAGTCATGACTAAAAAATTCACGGGACTCCCCTGGCGGTCCCTGGCGGTCCAGCGGTTAAGACTTCACCTTCCAATGCAAGGGGTGCAGGTTCGATCCCTGGTCAGGGACCTAAGATTCCACATGCCTCGGGGCCAAAAACCCAAAACATAAAACAGAAGCAATACTGTAACAAATACAAGAAAGACTTAAAAAAAAAACCCTGAATTCTTAAATAAAAAAAAAAAATTCCCATTGCTTTCTCATGTGCTTCTGGTGGACTATAATTCTTTCAGAAAACCTTAAATATTTATACTCCTTAACCAGGTAATTCTCATTTTTAGAATATATCCTATGGAAATAATTTTAATTACAGAAAAAGCTTTATATACTAAACATATTAATCTCAGTATTGTTTTGTTTGGTAAAAAAATGTGAATTATGTACATTCACTGGATGGACTATTATGTAGCATTTAAATATGTTTCTATTTGAAACCTAGAAAATATTTGTGATAAATGAAAACAGGATACAAAATTGTATGTACAGTATGTTTATGATTTTTTAAAAGTTGTGGAAAGAGAAGACTGAAAAGAAATTAGACAATATTATAATTAAGTTTTTATCATCCTTTTTCTTTCTGTTATATATTTTCCATGTTAGAAAAAAAGGCTAATGACATATTTAGAGGGAAAAGCATTAGAAACACTTTATGTTTGAGGTGATTTTATACCTTTTCTCAATGGCTAAAAACAGTAGCATCAATCCAGAGTTAAGAATGAATTTACTTTCTGCTGTCCAAAAGGGGGAAAAAAAGAGAAGAAAGAATATGCAGGCTTAAACTTCACAATTATTATATTAATGATGCTAAGGGCCAAGTACCTAGTTGCCTGCCCCCCCGCCAAATTCTTTGAATTGTGGTAAAATACACATAAAATAAAATTTACTGTCATAACCATTCTGAAGTATACAATTCAGTAGTGTTAAGTACATTACATTATTGTACCGCCAATATACAGAACTTTTTCATACCCATTAAATAACTACCCATCTCCCCTCCCTCCAGTCCCTATTAACCACCATTCTACTTTGTTTCTATTGGTTTGACTACTAAGTACCTTAAATAAGTGAAAGCATTCAGAATTTGTCTTTTTGTGACTGGTTTATTTTACTTAACATATGTCCACAAAGTTCATTCATGTTGTAGCATGTGTCACGATTTCCTTTCTTTTTTTTTTTTTTTTTTTTTTGCTGTACGCGGGCCTCTCGCTGTTGTGGCCTCTCCCGTTGCGGAGCACAGGCTCCGGACGCGCAGGCTCAGCGGCCATGGCTCACGGGCCCAGCCGCTCCGCGGCATGTGGGATCCTCCCGGACCGGGGCACGAACCCACGTCCCCTGCATCGGCAGGTGGACTCTCAACCACTGCACCACCAGGGAAGCCCACGATTTCCTTTCTTTTTAAAGCTGAATAATATACCATTGTATATGTATATCACATTTTGTTTATTTGTTCATCCACTGATGAATATTTGAGTTGCTTCCACCTTTTAGCTATTGTTAATAATTCTCCTATGCACATAGGTGTACGAATGTCTCTGTAAGACCCTGCTTTCAATTCTTTTGGATATACACCAAAAAATGGGATTGCTGGATCATATAGTAATTCTATCTTTAATTTTTTGGGTTACCACCATATTGTTCTCCATAGCGACCGCACCACTCTACACTCCCAACCACAGTGCACAAATGTTCCAGTTTCTCCACATCATTGCTAACACTTATTTTGTTTTTTTAAAAAAATATATTAACCAACCTAATGGGTGTGAGGTGATATCTTAATGTAGTTTTGATTTGCATTCCCCTAATAATTAGTGAAATTGAGCATCTTTTCATTTGTTTGCTGGCTGGCCCTCTCTCTTTTTATGTCTTTTCACATAATTAGAAAAACCTTAAATTCTACCCAAATCTTCTACCAGCCTCTTTCTAAGTGGTTCTCCTATTTGACATATTCCATCTCTCATAACCCATTTATTCTCATTCTTACCCAGCCTACATGTCCTGCAATTGATTATCTAGAATCATCTAGATCTTTAGAAACTCCTTAGTTATGGTTTCATTTATTTATTTATTCTTTTCAACCTTTGCTTAATAAGTTCTCTATATTAAACTATGTATACAATTAGAAACTGTTCCCTAGGGGACTTCCCTGGCAGTCCAGTGGTTAAGACTCTGCACTTCCACTGCAGGGGGCACAGGTTCAATCCCTGGTCGGGAACTAAGATCCCACATGTTACACGGCCAAAAAAAGAAAAGAAAAGACACTGTTCCCTAGACTGTAGTAAAGAATGCTTGGGCTTCCCTGATGGTTAAGAATCCACCTGCCAATGCAGGGGACACAGGTTCGAGCCCTGGTCCGGGAAGATCCCACATGCCATGGAGCAACTAAGCCCATGCGCCACAACTACTGAGCCTGTGCTCTAGAGCCCGTGAGCCACAACTGCTGAGCCCATATGCCACAACTACTGAGCCTGCGCTCTAAAGCCTGTGCTCCGCAACAAGAGAAGCCACCACAATGAGAAGCCCGTGCACCACAACGAAGAGTAGCACCTGCTCGCTGCAACTAGAGAAAGCCCCCATGCAGGAATGAAGACCCAAGGAAGCAAAAATTAAATTTAAAAAAAGAAAAAAATTTTTTTATTTAAAGAAAAAAAAAGAAAAGAATGCTTGTGTTCCTGCACAGAAGACTATCTTATGTATACCATTTATTAAATTTAAACATGTTCATATGGATCAAAATTCAAAAAATTTAAAGGAATATGGAAGGAAAATCTCTTTTCTCTCTCTGTACCATAGCTACCAGTTCTCTTCCATGGAGGTAACCCAGTTACCATTTTTTAAGCAACTATAGAGTATACTATCCATATTCTGAAGCTTTTTTTTTTTTCTTTTTTGCGGTACGTGGGCCTCTCACTGTTGTGGCCTCTCCCGTTGCGGAGCGCAGGCTCAGCGGCCATGGCTCACGGGCCTAGCCGCTCTGTGGCATATGGTATCTTCCCGGACTGGGGCACGAACCCGCGTCCCCCACATCGGCAGGCGAACTTGAAACCACTGCACCACCAGGGAAGCCCTGTAGCACTTTTTATTTGCCATTTTAAAAGGTCTTATCATAGGTCACTACACATGCAGAGCGAAAGTGTGAAAACATGAATCTGGATAAATTGAGCTCAGCCCTTAGTATAGAAAAGCCCTGTCTTGTTACTCTTAAAAAGTATGCATGTTAAGAAAAGAAATGTCTTAAGATTTTTTGAAAATGAAGTTAGAAAGCATCTTTTAACTTTTTTTTTCCCCCTTACAGTTGATTATGGAAGATTCTCACAAGAATAACGCTTCAGAGACAGCACCTCAGTCTGGTTCAACAGCTCAGGGAGCTCATATTTCTCATATTCCTCAACAGGTAAGGCAGGAACCAGCCAAAACATTGAGCTAGTTAGGAATATTTGTTATGCAGATTAATCTGTTGTTTCAGATCACCAATTACTAACGTTCAAAAAAAGAACCAAGCAAAAGAGAAAAAAAAACCTGTAAAATGTTGAAATGTATGGAAGGAAGGAATGTCTGATTTAAATATCTTGTCAAGATCATTCAGTTTTGTTTTCTGTTATACAAAGCATATTTAGTGTTTTAACATGTATATACTTCTCAAAACTTGGGGAGGTAGAGTTCATTTTATGCGGTACATGATTATTTTAGATTTTTTTTCAGACTACTTTTGTTGCTGCATAAGAAAAATGAAAAATTATTTGGCCCTTTGGGCTGACTTGAAATAGAGACTAATAGTTTCAGGAGGCAAACCATCTTCAGTTCAACAGATGTATTGTGGATATAAAGGAAATATTTTTGCTGAACTGGAAAATAGGCATATTCATTAGAGAATTTAAGTTGACAGACATGCATATTGCAGAACTGATGATATTTTTAAAATTTCAAATAGTCTAATCCATGCACCTGACCCACTTCAGGGAAAACAACTGAAACTATGTATTGCCAGTGACAGGATTTGAACTTTCAAGTAAAAATTAGAATTTTGGATAACTTGTATTCACCATTGTGAACTTGACAGCTTCCCAGTAGCTACCAACTTTTTCGTTACAAAATTGTGTTACAAAATCATGCATGGTATAAGATCCATTCAGAATGCAAGATACACCAATGGATTTTAATGTTAACAGAACATACAGAGTTCAAATTGTACATTGCAGACAACCTTTAAGAAACTACAACCTGTCAAGTTTTAATGTGGTTTCAAAGGAGAATATCCATAGTTATCTGAAAAAACAATTAAAACACCCCTCCCTTTTCTGACTACATACCTGAGTGAGGCCAGACTTTCTTCATATACCTCAGCAAAACAACATATGGCAAATATTTAATGTAGAAGCAGATAAGAGAATTCAACTGTTTTCTATTAACTCAAACATTAAGGAGATTTGCAGAAATGTAAAACAGTGTCATGTCTCTCATGAATTTGGGGGGGGATATTTAGTCATGTTAGTGAAAATATATCATTTATGTTAACATGTAATGGATTTATGATTGTTTTTATTTTTTATAAATTTATTTATTTTATTTATTTTATTTTTGGCTGTGCTGGGTCTTCGTTGCTGCACGCGGGCTTTCTCTATTTGCTGTTTTTAAATGAACTGTTAAATAGTTTTTAAATTTCTGTTTAAATTTTAAATGTAAGTATTAGATTAGAAACTGACATAAATGAAATTTCTTTGGGGTCCTTAGTAATTTTTAAGAGTATAAAAGGGTCTTGAGATGAAAAAGTTTGAGAACCAAGCAACTAAAGGATTAATCCTTCAAGCTTGATGCATCCTTCTCTGTTATTTGGCTACATCTGTGAAGAATAATGATATCTTCCCTAGATGGTACTGGAAAAACAATGATAGAGTCTTTCATTTACCTTCTGTTAATAGGGCCCTTCACAGAAATGTTTTAATTCAGTTGGCTTACTTACACATTTCAGTTGTTTTGGTTAGATGTGAATGTTTTCCAGGTTTCCTCAGAAGCATATTTATAGAGATAGAATAAGTACATCTCTAGGTGGTAAATAATTTTATAGTGATTTTTAAAAATAATGTCACTGACTTGCTATCCAAATTCTTGTGGCTTGACTGCTTTATTAGACTCTAACTTCTATAAGGGAAAAGTATCTAATAACAGTAATATTTATTTAGTCATTCAGTATAAGGTGGGGATATAACAGTGAACAGTAGTTTCAGCTCTCATGGAACATACATTCTAGTGTTGGGGAGAATAAAATATATCAGTTCGTAATATGTGCTGTGGAGGCTGATAAAGCAGGGTAGGAGGAATAGGGGGTTGTTGATGGGGATGGGGACTTGCCTTTTTATGTAAGGTGGTCTGAGAAGTCATATCTGTGGAAATACCTCTTCAATTATATGGACCAACAGCTGTAAACTCTGAGACTGATATGTGCTTGGCATGGTTAAGGAACAGCAGGGCAGCCAGTGTGGTAGGAGAGGGATGAATGAGGGGAGAGGGATACAAGATGAGGCAGAGAGGTTTGGGATGGCAGGGGAGAGTGCCAGATAATGTAGGCCTTGTATGCCACTGTAAGATTTCTGGCTTTTAATCTGGGTGAGATAAGGAACCTGGGAGTGGTTTTTGAGTAAAAACGTGATTTGACTGATATTTTACAGAGAAAGCACTTTGATATTTTAATAGGATTACTCTGGCTGCTTTGTGGAGTGGAAGCAGGAAAACCAGTTAGGAGGCTGTTACATTGATTGTGCATGAGACAAAAGTGGCTTGGACCAAGGTGGTACTAGTGGTGGTGGTGAGATAAAGTTAGATTCTGGATATAATTTGGTTGTGAAGTCAACAGTGTTTGCTTTTTAAAAAAAAAAAAATTATTTATTTATTTATTTATTTGGTTTCACCAGGTCTTATTTGCGGCAGGCGGGTTCCTTAGTTGTGGCATGCGAACTCTTAGTTGCAGCATGCATGTGGGATGATCTAGTTCCCTGACCAGGGATCGAACCTGTGTCCCCTGCATTGGGAGCACAGAGTCTTATCCACTTTACCACCAAGGAAGTCCCCCAGTGTTTGCTTTTGGATTGGATGTGGGTTTAGAGGGAAAAAGGAGTCAAGATTGACTCTACAGTTTTTGACTTGAATAACAGTAAGAATAGAGTTGCTATTTACTGAGATGGACAACATTGGTGCATTTTTTTTGGGGGGGGGGAGATGTTGGCAATCAGAAATTTAGCTTTTGGGCATGTTAAATTTATGATACTATATTTGTTAGTTTTCTTTGCTGCAAAACAAATTACCACAAATTTAGTGGCTTAAAACAATACAACACACATTTATTATCCTAGAATTTCTGTCTTAGTTGGGTTCTGTGCTTCAGAGTTTCACAAGCTGCAATCAAGATGTTGGCTAGGGCTGGCTTCTTATCTGGAGACTAGAATGGAGAAGAATTCACTTCTAAGCTCACTCAGGTTGTTGGCAGAATTCATTTTATTGCAGCTGTAGGACTGAGAACTTTAATTTTTTTTAGCTGGAGGCCACCCTCAGCTCTTAGAGGTCTCCTGCAATTCACTGCCACCTGGCCCTCTCCAATAAGTAGTTCACAACATGGCAGCCTGCTACTTTAAGTTCAGCAGGAGAGTGAGAGTGAGTCTGCTGACAAGACAGAGTCTTATATAATATAACATAATCAAGGGAATGATATCCCATTCCTTAGCCATGAAATGTGACATAATCACAGCGATGACGTCCGATCATCTTTGCCTTATTCTGTTGGTTAGAAGCAAGCCACAGATCCCTCCCGCACTCAAGGGGAGAGGATTACACAAAGGCATGAACACCAGAAGGTGGGGACCATAGGGGCCACCTTAGAATTTGTCTGCCAAATCATACAAGTAGATTTGTCCAATAGGTAGTTGGATATATATGGTCTGGAGTCCAGGGGAGAGGTCCAGACTGGAAATATAAATTTAGGCATTCTAGATATATAGGTGGTATTTAAACTCACTGGGTGATTTCTGGCTTCCATTTAGGATGTAGAAAGCTGGAAAGCATATTGCTCCCACTGTAAAACAAGAGTAAGCTATAATATACAAAAATCATAATTTCTTTTGACACATTAGTAGTGGCATGTGGGCATGGCTCACCATAGCAATAGCAGAGCACAGGAAGAAGGCAGGGCTGTCATACAGGGGGAAATAAGAATTTAGCTAAATTGAGGCTTCACTGGTGGCACAGTGGTTAAGAATCCGCCTGCCAATGCAGGGGACACGGGTTCGAGCCCTGGTCCAGGAAGATCCCACATGCCGCGGAGCAACTAAGCCCGAGAGCCACAACTACTGAAGCCCACGCGCCTAGAGCCCATATTCCACAACAAGAGAAGCCACCGCAATGAGAAGCCTGTGCACCGCAACGAAGAGTAGCCCCCGCTCACCACAACTAGAGAAAGTCCGTGGGCAGCAACGAAGACCCAATGCAGCCAAAAATAAAAATAAATAAAATAGATACAACATTAAAGAAACTAAAAATGGTCAAAAAAAGAGAAGAACTTAGCTAAATTTTTATTGAATTGCTAAAGTCTAAGTGTAGGCTAGTATGAGAATATAGAACCCTTGGGAGCTGCAGACACAGGGTAGGTAACACCCACTCCAGGGATCTCCAAGAGCTGCTCATGAGAAAGATTAGGGGAAGCAAGGGAGACAAGAGAAAGCCTCTCTAGGTGGTACAGGCCTGCCTGGACCCTTCTCCCCTGTGGAAAAGAGCTTTAATCCACTGGGGGAAGGGAATAAACCCCATTTTCCAGTGTGGGTGGGAGAAGTGAAAAGAAAAAGAAAATCCATAAACCCTGAGGGAAGGGCAGAAAACTTTCCTGGGTTCAGACCATTAGTTTTCCTACTACTTGGAGAAAGCCCTATCCCCTGAGACTGAGACTAGGCCAGGATAACAGAGCAACTTCTCTGTCTCCCCTCAGCTCCTCCAGCAAGTAAAGCAATAGCAATTTATCCCTGGGGAAGGCTAAGAGTATGGAGAGACACTCTGGGTCAGGTGCACAGAGAAAGCCTAAAGCTGAGGGTGGAGCAAGATCACTGAGAAAAACCCTCTGGCAAACCAGGCCCCACCCTAAGCAGAAGGTCACACTAGAGGAATTTAGAGCCGGTAGTGTACTTAAGGTAATCATAACAAAACCCAAACCCTGCTCAATTCCTGAATAGATTGATTCATCCCTCCCCCAGCCACCACCTGCACTAAAAGCCTAGTAGAAGTAGTGAAGAACTACCACGCCATTTTTAGGCGTGAATACTGTTTCCTCAGTCTCTACTATCTTACACATGATGTCCATCATTCAGGCAAAAATTATGAAGCACATACAAAAAAGCAAGGAAATAATCACCCACTGTCAAAAGTAAAAATGATCAGTAGACTCAGGATGACTCAGTTGTTAGAAGTATCAAATAGTGAATTTAAAATAATAATAATATATTAAAGGCTATAGTGGAAAAAGTGGACAACATGTATGAACGGGAGGTAAATTTCAGCAGAGGAATAGAAACTGTATGAAAGAGTCAAATGGAAATGCTAGAAATAAAAATTGTGACATAGATGAATTATGTTTTGGGGCTTATTAGTAGCCTTGACACAGCTGAGGAAAGAATCAGTGAACTTGAAGATAGGCCAAGAAAAATTATCCAAACTGAAAAAAGAAAAAAAAGTGGGGAGAAAAACAGAACAGAGCATCTGAGAGCTGTGGCACAATATCTAAATATTTAACATAAGTGTAATTAAAGTCATGGGACTACATGACATTACTGGGGGTGAGTGTAGTCAGAGATGAGATCAATGGATTTGACTCTGGGACTTTCCAACATTTGGGGTTTGGGGAGATTGAAGAGGGATGGCCAAAGCAGTAAAAAAAATCAAGAGAAATCGGGATCATGGAAATGAGGAACGAGGTGATGATCAACTATGTAAAATGCTGCTGGTAGGTCAAATGAGGAGTAACAGTAACTATTATATAGTCGATCTTCATTATTCAAGGATTTTTTTTTTTTTTTTTGGCCGCACCTTATGGCATGCAGGATCCTATTTCCCCGACCAGGGATCAAACCTGTACCCCCTGCAGTGGAAATGTGCAGTCTTAACCACTGGACTGCCAGGAAAGTCCCTCAAGGATTCTGTATTTGCAAATTCACCTACTTGATAAAATTCATTTGTAACCCCCAAATCAGTACGCACTCTTGTGGTCATTAGTGGACATGTGTGGAGTAGTGAAAAATTTGAGTCACTTTCTCAGTTGAGGTCGAACAGTGCAATACTCTGTCTTACAATTTTAGGTCTCATACTATAAACAATTCTCCTTTTTGTGGTCTAGTTAGTGCCGTGTTTTTCACATTACTGTGCTTTTTGTTGGTGATGTTGCTGTTTAAAATGGCCTCTAAGCATGGTGCTTAAGTGTTAAGTGCAAGAAGGCTGTGATGTACCTTATGTAGAAAATACATGTGTTCGATAAGTTTCATTCAGGTGTGACTTGTAGTGCTGTTGACCATAAGTTCAATGTTAATGAATTAACAGTACTATATTCCAGACTACCAAAATAAAGCTAATGTTGCAATAAAACAAGTCACACAAATTTTTCGTTTTCCACTACATATAAAAGTTATGTTTATACTATATTGTAGTCTATTAAAATGTGCCATAGGGCTCCCCTGGTGGCGTAGTGGTTGAGAATCTGCCTGCCAGTGCAGGGGACACGGGTTCGAGCCCTTGTCTGGGAAGATCCCACATGCCGCAGAGCAACTAGGCCCGTGAGCCACAACTACTAAGCCTGAGAGTCTGGAGCCTGTGCTCCTCAACAAGAGAGGCCACGACAGTGAGAGGCCCGCGCACCGCGATGAAGAGTGGCCCCCCCCCGCTCACCGCAACTAGAGAAAGCCCTTGCACAGAAACGAAGACCCAACACAGCCATAAATAAATAGATAGATAAATAGATAAATAGATAGATAGCAAGCCATAGCATTCTGTCTAAACAATGTACATACTTTAATTAGAAAATACTTTATTGCTGGAATTCCCTGCTGGTCCAGCTTTCACTGCTCAGGGCGGGCCTGGGTTCAATACCTGGTCAGGGAACTAAGATCCCACAAGCCATGAGGCCAAGGGAAAAAAAAACCTTTATTCCTAAAAAGTGCTAATTTTTGTGCCTTCAGTGAGACTTGCTCTATGCAAGGTTGCCACAGACCTTCAATTTGTAAAAAATGCAGTATCTGCAAAGCACAATAAAGTGAAGTGCAATAAAACAAGGTATGCCTGTATTAAATAAGGTGTCTTTAAACAGAAACACACTTAAAACAAGGTTATATGTTGACCAGTTGATGAAAATATTGTGCCCAGAGGCTTGCAGCAACCTAACCCTGTATTTCCCCAGGAACAATGGTTTAGCATTTGCTAATTCAGTGTACATGGCAGCTTTATAGAACATAACCACAGATAACAAGAGTTGACTGTATTTGGCAACATGGAGTTAGTTCATTGACAACCTTGACAAGAACTGTTTTCAGTCGAAGTGGGGATAAAAATCTAATTAGATCTAAGAGAACATGGGAAAAAGAAAAGGGGAGAGAAAATAAGGAGAGGAGTTTTGCTGCAAAGGGATCTACAAAATGAAGTTGCTGGAGGGGGTTTTATAAGTCATGGAAGTTTTATTTTTATTACTTTTTATGATGGGAGGAATTAACAGCCTGTCTATATACCAGTGGGAGTGATGCAGTAATATTTGATGACACAGGACATATAGAAGGGACAATCTGGGATGATGTCCTTCAGGAGGGGCGGGGATGAGCATTAGTCTGCAAGTGGAAAAATTTATTTTACATGAGCATAGGTACCTCATTCATAATAAGAAAGCAAGCAAATACAGGTTAGGTAGGTAGATTGGGGATGAGGTACTCTGAAAGTTTTCTTTTGATAACTTCTTTTTCAGTCAGATAAAATGTTTTGAGAACGTAAGTGGACTAGGGATATATAGTAGGATTGTTGGAGAGCATTAACAGTCCACTTGAGGTTACTGATCATGAACTTAAAGTGTGACCATTAAGTTCAGTTGTGTGTCTTTCTCCAGTCAGATTCAGGTACTTGCATACACGTTACAGGCATAGAGTATGTGAGTTAACAGGTTGCTGTTTAGTCCAGAGACTACAGTGAAGCAAAAAAAGACAAGGACATTGAAGGTTATGTGATACAGTGATTATAATGCTGGACCATGGAATTTAAGCTGTATAAGGAAGAAGTGGGGACTTGGTGGGGTCAAGAGCAGGGAAAAGATAGTAGACTCGATGGATTATAAGTTCCTATGGAGTCCAAGAGGTAGTAGAGGTAGTGAGTTGGAAGTAGGTGGTACTCAGAGAGAGGGATACTTGAATTTGAGATTATTGGGGGGGGGGGTTATTGGTAATGATAAAGTTTAGGTAAGTAGTTCTCAACTGGAGTGGTACTGCTTCCCCACTGAGATGTCTAGAAATATGTAGGGGGGTAGGGATGGGGGTTGCCACTGGCATTTAATGGGCAATTTAGAGATGCTAAATGTTTTTCATTGAGCAGGATATTCCTGCACGTGGAAGAATTGTCCTGCCCCAAATGCCTGTTTAGAAACCCTGTAGGGTATGACAATGGGAGTGGGTGGCCGAGAAGGGTAGAAGACAGGGCTTTGGAGGAGAGGAATCAAAAACTGGCCCAGGCATGGAAGGATACTGGATGTTGCACACTGAGATCACCACAAATTATATCAGGAATAGTATTGGAGAGAAAAGAGTGATCCTGGGGCTAAAGTCTTAAAGAAATGAGGGGACATGACTGCCACAATGACAGTCTACTGATCTGATTCTCAAAGTTGGGAGTTTTCAGGTAGAACTTGGGACAGTGGCCTGGAAGTAGCAATGAAGAGCAAAGGAAATACCCACTCTGTCTGTAGGCTCATGTTATGAGTGCAGGAGAGAGGCAGTGTTCTCCAGAGGAGAGCAGAGGTTCAATTATGGCAAGAAGGTGAAGGGGAGGGACTCAGTACTTGATGAATTTCATTTAATTACAAAGTATATATAGATTGAGAGGCAGCCTTGCTTAAGACCTGGTCTGAATCCTGGTTTTGTCATTTAGTGACTCTGGAACATTGACTAAGTCACTTAACTTATTTATTAAATCACTTTTTAAAAAAAATTCGTTTTATTTATTTATTTTTGGCTGCGTTGAGTCTTCGTTGCTGCACACAGGCTTTTCTCTAGTTGCGGCGAGTGGGGGCTACTCTTCCTTGCGGTGCACAGGCTTCTTATTACAGTGGCTTCTCTTGTTGCAGAACATGGGCTCTAGGTGTGTGGGCTTCAGTAGTTGTGGCACGTGGGCTCTGTAGTTGCAGCTCGTAGGCTTTAGAACACAGGCTCAGTAGTTGTGGCACATGGGCTTAGTTGCTCCGAGGCATGTGGGATCTTCCCAGACCAGGGATCGAACCCGTGTCCCCTACATTGGCAGGCGGATTCTTAACCACTTCGCCACCAGGGAAGTCCCCACTTAACTTATTTAGACTTGATGTTCAGCATCTGGAAATAAAGGTATCGGACTTGTTGATCTGTAAAGTCTTTTCCAGCTCCTAACTTTCAGTAATTCTCATACCGTAGAGAAATTTGTGTACTTTAACTGTGTGTGAATGGGGAAAACAATGTTGATAGTAATAGGTAACATTTATTGAGTATCCACTGTGTGCCAAGTGTATTGTAAGCATTTTACATGTTTTAATGCCTTCAAACCTCTTACCAACCTACTGTGCTTTTCTAATACCCATTTTAGAGGTCACACAACTTGGAAGGCTAGAGACATGATTTGAATTCCAGCAGTTTGACTCTCTCACAGCTTGGGTTTCCTGAGAAGCAGACAATGCGATGGACATTAGCATGCAGGAGGTTTATTAGGAGGTCCTCTTGGGATTGCCACCTGTGGAAGGGAAAGAAAGGAATAGAGGACACAGGATTGAACAGAGGGAAAAGCTGGACTTTGATTCAGTCTCCATGAAGACCTCAACTGACCCTATAGGGAGATTTGAAGCTGAGATAGCTCTTCAGAATTGGGGTAAGGGACCAGCCAGGGCTTTATATTCCTGCATGCACCAGGCACTGGATCTTGACTGACCTGGGAAGGGGTACGTGTGACCTCAGGCAGAGTAACTCTCATCAGCCAGGGCAATTCCAAAGAGGGCTGACAACTGAGCACTGTCAGCAGCTGTCTTCCAGCAGCTGGGGAATAAGTCTTTTATCAGAGAAAAGGGGATCTGGCTGTTGCATCATGGTGTCCACTACAACTGCAGACTTTATAATCACCACAGTCCTTTGTTGCCTCCAGGCAGTAGATGATGATAAATGAGGATAATTTAAGAAATTAACAAATAGGCTTGGCTCCAGAACACTTTTAAAACAGATTGATTTTCATTCCATTCATATTTTTGACATGAGAATTTAGCCCAAGGGTTCATCCAGGGATAAGCTAAGAATGTGTGTGTGCACGTGCGCACGGGAGCCAGTGTTTTTGGTAATCCTTTCTTACCTGGTGATTATCTGTCTAATGTTTTGGATGTGCTTGGTCATATTGATTTTACTTTTTAGAAAAGAAAGGTTCTTCTATAGAGAGTTAGAAATCTAGGTGAATTTATTTCGATGTTTCCAGTATGAATCATATGGGGAATAGAAGGATAATTTTTCTTTTTCATTTGCTTAATAGGGTCTTTCACAGAGCTAAAGGTTTTAAATTTTGATTAGGTCCAATTTATAAATTTTTCCTTTTATGGATTGTGCTGATGTTATCTAAGAGCTCTTTGCCTAGAACTAAATCTCAAAGATTTTTTTCCCTGTTTCTTCCTAAAAGTTTTAAAGTTTTATGTTTTACATTTAAGTCCACAATTCATTTTAAGGTAATTTTTGTATAGATTTGAGGGGTTTTGTTATGTATGTACAATTGCTACAGCACCATTTGTTGAAAAGAGTATCTCTCCTCCACGGAATTGCTTTTGCACCTTTGTTGGAATCATTTGGGCATATTTGTCTATTTCTGAGTTCTCTGTTATGTTCCACTGATCTATATGTCTGTCCCTCTGTCAGTGCCACACTGTCTTACCATGTAATAGTAAGCCCTAACATCAGGAAGATGATTCCTCACATTTTATTCTTCTTTTTCAAAATTGTTTTGGCTATTTTAGGTCTTTTTCCTTTCCATATAAATTTTGGAATAAGCTTATCTATGTCTGCAAACCTGTAGATCAGTTTGGGGAGAAATGACATCTTGTTGACTCTTCCAGTCCTCGAATATAGTAAATCTCTCCAGTTAACTCAATCTCCTTTGATTTCTTTCCGTAGCATATTGTCATTTTCAACATACAGATCCCATACGTGTTTCGTTAGACTTATACCTAAGTATTTCATTTTCTTTGGAGCAGTTGTAAATAATATTGCATATTTTCTTTGGAGCTATTGTAGATGATATTGTGTTAATTTTGATTTCACTTGTTTGTTGTAAGGACATAGAAATGCAGTTGATTTTTGTTTATTGATCTTGTACCTTGCAACATTGCTGAACTCACTTATTAGTTCTAGGAGGGATGATTTGGGGCTTTTTGTTTGTTTTTAATATTCCTTAGGATTTTTAACGTATAGTCATGTCATCTGCAAATAGAGTTGGTTTTATTTCTTTTCCAATCTGTATGCGCTTTCTTTTTCTTGCCTTATTGCACTGGCTAGAACTTCCAGAATTATTTTGAATAGAGTGGTGAAAATGGACATCCTTTCATTGTTCCCAGTTTCAAAGGGAAAGCATTCATTCTTTCATCATTAAACCTGACATTAGCTGTAAGTCTTTTATAGATGCTCTTTGTGAGTTTGAGGAAGTTCCCTTCTATTCCTAGTTTTCTGAGAGGTTTTTTGTTTTTTTATTTTTCCCATGAAATGATGTTAGATTATCAGATGGCTTTTTCTGTATCAATTGGTGTGATCATGTGATTTTATAACTGGAAGTTTGTACGTCTTGATCCCCTTCATCTATTTTGCCCAACCTTTCATTCCCCACCCTGTGGCAAACCTGTTTGTTCTCCTCTATCTGAGTCTGTATCTTTTGTTTGTTCATTTTATTTGTTTTTATAGATTCCACATGTAAGTAAAATCATATAGTATTTGTTTTTCTCTGTCTCACTTCACTTAGCATAATACCCTCTAGATCCATCCATGTTGTTGCAAATGGCAAGATTTCATTCTTTTTTATGGCTAATATTCCAGTGCGTGCATGCGTGTGGTGTGTGTACACGTACGTACCTCATCTTCTTTATCCATTCATCTATCAAAGGACACTTAGGTTGCTTCCATATATGTCTTGGCTGTTGTAAATAATGCTGCCATCAACATAGGGGTGCATATTTCTTTTTGAACTAGTGTTTTTGTTCTCTTTGGGTAAATACCCAGAAGTGGAATTGCTGGGCCGTATGGTAGTCCTATTTTTAATTTTTTGAGGAACCTCCATACTGCTTTCCATTGTGTTTGTACCTATTTACATTCTCAACAACAGTGCATGAGGGTTCCCCCTTTCCTTACATCCTTGCCAACACTTGTTATTTGTTGTCTTTTTGATGATAGCCATTCTGATAGATGTGAGGTGATATCTCATTGTGGTTTTGGTTTGCATTTCCCTAATGATTAGTGATATTGAGCATCTTTGCATGTGTCTCTTGGCAATCCTGTATGTCTTTTTGGGGAAAATGTCTATTCTGGTCTTCTGCCTATTTTAAAATTTGGATTGTTTGGGGGTTTTTTGGTATTGAGTTGTATGAGTTCTTACTATATTTTGGATATTAACTCCTTATTGGATATATCATTTGCAAATATCTTCTCCCATTTAGTAGGTTGCCTTTTTTTTTAGTTTATTTATTTTTGGCTGCACTGGGTCTTCATTGCTGCACGCAGGATTTCTCTAGTTGTGGATAGTGGGGGCTACTTACTCTTCATTGTGGTGTGTGGGCTTCTCATTGCAGTGGCTTCTCTTGTTGTGGAGCACAGGCTCTAGGCACATGGGCTTCAGTAGTTGTGGCACACAGGCTCAGTAGTTGTGGCTCACAGGCTTTAGAGCTCAGGTTCAGTAGTTGTGGCGCATGGGCTTAGTTGCTCCACGGCATGTGGGATCTTCCCGGACCAGGGCTTGAACCCGTGTCCCCTGCATTGGCAGGTGGATTCTTAACCACTGTGCACCAGGGAAGTCCGGCCTTTTTGTTTTGATGATATTGTCTTTCGCTGTGCAAAAGTATTTAAGTTTGATGAAGTACCATTTATTTATTTTTGCTTTTGTTGCCCGTGCCTGAGGAGACAGATCCAAAAAAATATTACTAAGACCAATGTCAGAGTTTACTGTCTCTTTTCCTCTAGGAGTTTTACGGT
Organism: Mesoplodon densirostris; assembly: GCF_025265405.1. Taxonomy (NCBI): domain Eukaryota; kingdom Metazoa; phylum Chordata; class Mammalia; order Artiodactyla; family Ziphiidae; genus Mesoplodon; species Mesoplodon densirostris. The sequence goes on along the minus strand of NC_082671.1, from coordinate 48,881,822 downwards.
TTCAGATCTTGCACTTAGGTCTAATCTGTTTTTTTAGTTTTGTATATGGTGTAAGAAAGTGGTTCACTTGCATTCTTTCATTTTGAAAGCAGATTAAGAGTTATGAACAGCTTAGATTTTTTCTTCATCTATCCATTTATTTTGCAGTGTGAAATGAGATATTTTGTTTTAATGGAATGACTCTTAGCTTGAGAAAGTATGAGAAAATGTATTTATAAGGAATAGCTAATTTCTTCAGTGGGATGTGAGAGCAGATATAATTTACAAATATCATGCTATAATAAAATTTTACCTATAGTAGACATTAGATACATCACAGTTATTATAGTAACTGTGTCTGTATTGTTAATAATACTCTGGACTTGGCCTATGGAACTATTAGATTAGAGCCCCAAATTACGGAAAGTAATGACTGAACTAATAGACCAAAAGGTTCATAATTTTGTTTGTTTGTTTGTTTTTTTGTTTTTGCGGTATGCGGGCCTCTCACTGTTGTGGCCTCCCCCGTTGCGGAGCACAGGCTCCGGACGCACAGGCTCCGGACGCGCAGGCTCAGCGGCCATGGCTCACGGGCCCAGCCGCTCCGCGGCATATGGGATCCTCCCAGACCGGGGCACGAACCCGTATCCCCTGCATCGGCAGGCGGACTCTCAACCACTTGCGCCACCAGGGAGGCCCAGGTTCATAATTTTAATCAGTGTATATGGAGGGATTTAACATGAGAGGTCTCATTTAACAGTCTGTGGTAAGAGATGAATGTTCCTCAGAATAGAGTGAATGTTCTCATCTACGACTGAAGTATAGTACGTAGTGGCAAAATAGTATTGTAATGTGTTGATAGACTTAGTGAGGTGACTGAAAATGTCTGAATGTTGGAAACCCAAGAGGTCTTGAGTATACATGAGCTTTTTCAAAGCAAATATGAGTACACACAGTAGCATTCTCTGTTGATGAAGGAGGTTTTTGTGGTAAAAGGACTAAGAAGAACAATTCAACCTTAGAAGAAACTTTGGTACATTATATCACATACAACTATTTGGAGGAAACATGACCAGCAAGTTTCTATCATTAAGGGTAATAAGACTCCAACTTTGGTGAATTCGTTAAAAAAAAAAATACTGAGTTTCAGGGAATTCCCTGGCAGTCCAGTGGTTAGGACTCTGCGCTTCCACTGCAGGGGGCATGGGTTCAATCCCTGGTCGGGGAACTAAGATCCCACATGCCATGCAGTGCAGCCAAAAAAAAAAAAAAAAAACTGAGTTTGTATCTCAGAATTTTCATACTAAGTGCATTTTTCTAAGTAATGATATAATTTTGAGTACTTTTTTTCTTTTTGGCTGCGCCATACAGCTTGAAGGATCTTAGTTCCCCCACCGGGGATTGAACCCAGGCCCCGGCAGTGAAAACACCGAGTCCTAATCACTGGACTGCCAGGGAATTCCCTGTTTTTTTCTTGAGAAGCAATTTTGTGGTTTCTTGATATCTCTTCCCATGAAATAATAGAATGTGTGTGGTTTTGGTCACAAAATTAATAAATTAGAAACTAATTTGCAATATAACTTTGCTATCATAGAATCTATGATAAATTTTTAAAAATGTTTAGTGTGCTCTTGAAAAGAAGGTATATTCTGCATTTAGATGCAGAGTTCTGTGTATTTATTAGTTCAGCTTTGTTGGTCATGTTGTTAAATCTTCTGCATCTTTATCACTTTTTGTCTGTTCTATGACTAATTTGAGAGCATTGCATTAATCTTCCATTATAATTGTGGACTGATTTCACCTAGTGGTCCTTCAGTTTATGCTGTGTGATTGAAAGTGTGCTATGAGGCTATGTTTTTAAATGCAGATTTTATTTTATGTATTTATTTTTAAAGAGTTCTACTGGGTTTGGGTTTGTTTGTTTGTTTTTTGGCTGTGTTGGGTCTTTGTTGCTGCGTACGGGCTTTCTCTAGTTGTGGCGAGCAGGGGCTACTCTTCGTTGTGGTGCATGGGCTTCTCATTACGGTGCCTTTTCTTGTTGTGGAGCACAGGCTCGAGGCTCATGGGCTTCAGTAGTTGCAGCGCACGGGCTTAGTTGCTCCACAGCCTGTGGGATCTTCCTGGACCAGGGCTCGAACCCGTGTCCCCTGCATTGGCAGGAGGATTCTTAACCACTGCACCACCAGGGAAGTCCCTAGATTTTAAAATTGTATATTCCTGGAGAATTGTCCCTTTTGTGTCTTTATTTCTAGAAATGCTTTTTACTTTAGAGTCTAATTTGATACTAATTTGGCTTTAACTTAGTATCTTAATGCCATCTTTTTTTCCTGTGCTTTTACTTTCAAACTTTCTGTGTCCTTAGGTTATGTTTTAGGTGTATCTCTTGTTAACAGTATATAACTAGATTTTTTTTAAAAAAGAAAAAAGATCTAGTTTCCTAGACTTTTTTCCCCTCAGTTTTTAGATATTGTGAATTGTGCTTAGTGCACACACTTGTACATGTCTGTGCTGCCCATGAATTGGTCATAGGATATGCAAATGTTCAGTTATAATAGATACTGCCAACAATTTTATAAACTTACACCAATTTACAACACCACCAGAAGTATATGAGAGCACTGTTGATACATTTAAGTACCCAAAATTGGTATTGTGAGTTTCTTTAAGTTGTAACCATTCTGATGAATGTGTTGCAGTATCTCATTGTGGTTTTTGTTTTGTTGTGTTTGTTTCAGGTATAATTAACATATAACATTGTATTAATTTCAGGTGTACAATATAATGATTTAATATTTGTGTACATTGGGAAATGATCACCACAGTAAGTCCAGTTAACATTCCTCACCATACATAGTTAGAAAAACTTTTCTCCTTCTGATGAGGTCTTTTAAAAGGAACTCTGAGCAAGTTTCAAATAGGCAGTACAGTCATTGTTTTTATAAGTGGAAGTTTGTGCTTTTTGCTCACCCCCTGCCTTTGGCAGACACCAGTCTCTCTGTGAGGTTGTTGTTGTTCATACCACATATAAATGAGATCATGTGGTGTTTGTCTTTCTGTGTCTGACTTATTTCACTTAGCATAATGCCCTCAAGATCATCCATGTTGTCACAGATGGCAAGATTTTATTCTTTTTTATGGCTGAATAGTATTCCATTGTAGTCGTCTAGACTTTTAACAGAGCTCTTTGATCCATGTACAGTTGACATAATTACTCATACATATAAATTTAGACCTACCATCTTATTTTTTACTTTTTGATCCACATGTTCCATGTTTCTTTTTCTCTCCTTTCTTGTCTTCTTTTGAGTTATTTCCTCTCATTCCGTCCTGCCATCACTTGTATCAATTTGGACTGTACATAAACTCAGCTACTACTTTTAGTGATTATTCTAATTTATAGCATGCCTACTTAGTAAACTCCAAAGTTAATCAATACTTTTCCTCTCAGACATTCCAGTAACTTTAAAACATTTATTTCCCATTTATCCTCTAACTTGTCACTGTTGTTAGGATTTAATTTTATCTTTTTCTCTTTTAATCCCATAAAACATCATAATTCTTTTATGTATTCATCATTATTTGTTTTTTTCCCACATACTTATCATTTCTTTGCTCCCCACTCCTTCTTACATGTCTCAGCTTCCATTTTTTTTTTTTTTTTTTTTGCGGTACGTGGGCCTCTCACTGTTGTGGCCTCTCCCGTTGCAGAGCACAGGCTCCGGACGCGCAGGCTCAGCGGCCATGGCTCATGGGCCCAGCCGCTCCGCGGCATGCGGGATCCTCCCGGACCGGGGCATGAACCCGTGTCCCCTGCATCGGCAGGCGGACTCCCAACCAATGCGCCACCAGGGAAGCCCCTCAGCTTCCATTTGAGATTACTTTTCTTTTACTTTTAAGTACTTGCTTTAGAAAAACCTCAGCACTACAGGCATTTTGGGCTGGATAATTCTTTGTTGTGGTGGACTGTGTGCATTGTTGGATATTTAGCAGCACCCCTGGCCTCTGCCCACTAGATGTCAGTACCAACCACCCCACCCCATGGTGACAACCCAAAATGCCCCCAGGTGTTGCCAGATGTCCCTGGGGGGCAAAAATCATTCCTGGTTGGGAACCACTACTTTGGAATTTACTTTGATGTAGATCTGCTGCTCTATTTTTATTTATTGAAAATACCTATTTCATTTTCATTTTTAATAGGTATTTTCACTGGGCATAGAATGCTAAGTTATTTTTTAGCATGTTCAAAATATTCTGCTGGCTTCTGTCTTCCATCGTTGCTTTTGAGAAGTAAGCTTAAAACAGGACTGTTGCTTTTTTTTTTTTTTTTTTTTTTTTTTTTTTTGCGGTACGCGGGCCTCTCACTGTTGTGGCCTCTCCCGTTGCGGAGCACAGGCTCTGGATGCGCAGGCTCAGCGGCCATGGCGCACGGGCCCAGCCACTCCGCGGCATGTGGGATCTTCCCGGACCGGGGCACGAACCCGCGTCCCCTGCATCGGCAGGTGGACTCTCAACCACTGCGCCACCAGGGAAGTCCCAAGGTGTAGAATTCTTTTTATTTATTCCACATGGGAGTTACTAGGATTCTTGAATGTATGGATTGGTGTCTGTCATGAGTTTTATAACACTTTCAGGCATTATCTCTTCACATTTTGCCTCTATCCTACTCTTTATTCTTCTCACTCTATTCTCTGTATTTCTTAACCTCTCATAATATTTTTCCATCTGTTTGTCTCTCTGTATTGCAGTTCAGATAATTTCTTCTTACCTGTCATCCAGCTCACTAAGTTTCCCTTTGGCTTTGTTTGGTATATCTGAACAATGACTTTTTGGCGGGGGGGCTGTGTTGGGTCTTCGTTGCTGCACATGGGCTTTCTCTAGTCGCGGCGAGCGGGGGCTGCTCTTTGTTGTGGTGCACGGGCTTCTCATTGCAGTGGCTTCTCTTGTTGCGGAGCATGGGCTCTAGGCACATGGGCTTTGGTAGTTGTGGCTCACGGGCTCTAGAGTACAGGCTCAGTAGTTGGGGTGCACGGTCTTAGTTGCTCCGCGGCATGTGGGATCTTCCCGGACCAGGGCTCGAACCCGTGTCCCCTGCATTGGCAGGCGGATTCTTAACCACTGCGCCACCAGGGAAGCCCTGAAAAATGATTTTTATAATTTCAAGTATTATATCTTTATTTTTAGAAAATCTGGTACTTTTTCAAATCGACTGTAGTTTTCTATTTACTGAAGACATTTTCAAGCTTGTCTTGAAACAGTCTACCATTTCTTTAAACATAGTAAGCATATTTGCTTTATAATGTCTGGTAATGTCAATATCTAAAAATCACTTGGGTCTGATTGTGCTGTCTACTGTTTTTGCATCTTGCTCCTGGTGCCTTGTGGTTATTTTTTATTCTTTACTGTCCATTAATCTTGACAAACTGTGGGAATTTTTTGTGGCCAAGGATGAGTGTGCCTTTCTCCAGAAAGAATTTACTATTGCCAGGTGCCTGGGGAACCACCTTCAGGGTTTGAGGCTCTTTTTGTCTTTTTGTACCACCTAGGTGATGTTAATTGGGCTCTGAGTCTGCTGAAGAGCTAGTAGTTAACATCTTCTTCAGCCCTTCCCTCCTCCATACCTAGGCAACTTTCCATCTGTTACCTTACCCTGATGATGTGGCCCTTTGAAAGTCCCAGCTTAATAGGAGGTCCCCTATCTTTACCTAGAGAAAAACCTGGCCTCTTATTCCCCCCTCTCCTTTGAGAGCAGTTCAAATCTACCTTGATAGGTGATTTTGTTTACTCTTTTATTTGTTCTCACTGTACTTCAGATTTTGGCTTGGTGATTTAGAATCTATAGAGTCTTTAGAATATAAGAAGCAGAGGACAGAGAAGTGTCAAGAAATATGAAGCATCTAAAATTTTACCCTGTTTTTAAGTTTAAAATATGATATTTAGTAACGACATTGTTTTCATTATATTTATTTTTATAGTTACCATATACTTACAGCAAGTGATACTAGTTTCTATTTATCATAGTGAAATAAGGTTTTCTTTTTAAGTACATTTGAGTTTATAAAAGCAGATATATACTTTAAAGAAAAATAAGAAGTAAATAATAGTATAGGAGATACATTTTCCTGAAAGCATGCTGTTGAGTATGAATTCTTTACTTTGGTCAGTTTACCATGTATAAATCCTCTCTGTCCAAGGATCATTTGAATCTTTTGAGACCTAGGAAGTAGTGACATTTTGGGGCAAGTACAGCATAGGCTTAACTATGGGGCAAAAAAATTAAAACCACAAAATTACAGTTAAATTATCTTTACATTAAATAATAAACTAAAAGATGTACAGCTCTGGTTCATTTTATTTTTCATTTGTATTTTGAAATAACAGCTCCAGTCCATTAATAACTGTGCAGGATACCCTGGGCTTAAGGGTTTGCCATAGTTGATACTGAAGTAAGTAAAAAATCATTATTCCAAATGTCAAAACAGTCTGTTCTCCCTTTTTCCTTGAAATGAAAAGGCAAAACAAATAAACTTGTTGTGTGGGAAGCAAATTGAGAACATACCGACTGTGAGAGGTTTTAAAAGTCAGTGGTACCAGGAGGGATAAGATGTCTTGGAAAGAGCACTGGGCTCTGGAGCGACACAGGACCAGCCATTACTGTGTTCAGTATTGTACTTTTCAAAATACTTAATACAGAAAATTTCAAACATATTCAGAAGAAGAGATTATTAGGTTAAGGCATCATGGTTCCCATCACCCTGTTTCAGCACGGCTCCTTGTCCCCCCTAACCCACCACTAACTGGATTATATTGAAGCAAATTCTAGATATCATTTCAGCCTTCAATATTTCAGTATGTATCTCTAAAATATAAGAACTCCTTTAAAGAACATAACTACAATACTATTATCACACCTAAAAAAATTATTCTTTAATATTATCAAATGACCATTCAGTGTTTAAATTTTCTAAATTGTTATTTATTGTGGGTGTGTACACAATTTTTTTAACACCCCTTTTGTTTTTAACTTATTATTTAATCTTCGCTGTAACTCTGAAAAAGATATTATTAGTTCTATTTACAAAGGAGGAAACTGAGGTCCTGGGAAGTTAAGTAATTTGTTTAGCATCACAGAGCAGCAAATGATTGCCTTAAGCTAAAAATCAGCCCAAGCCTGTCTGACTCCAAAATCTGTATGCCTTTCTGGAGTTAGAAGACTTTGGATTCAAACTCTGTTAAATAGAGTTTAACAGTTTAACATGCCACTCTACTAACTCCCCACCCTCCCTCACCCAAGTGTTTATGGTCCAGGGATCCCCTAATTAGGGAGCTAAGGAGAATGATAATTTTTGCCCAGTCACTTGAATAAGAGTGAGCTCAGCTACCCTGTGGAGTGAGAGGCAATCAGGGGGCCTTAGTCCTACAGCTCCCAATTTAATCAGAGGAGCTCCAAAAAAAATCCTTTTCTACTTCTTCTAACATCTCCTAAGAGGGGTTCTGAGGTTGGTGCCATAGTGTACTAGCATGTTCTATAGCTCTAAGATCTCGAACTGCACTGTTCAGTATGGCAGCCACAAGTGGATATTTCAATTTTAATTTGAATTACTTAAACAAAATTAAAAATCAGTCTTTCAGTCATACTAGCCACATTTCAAATGCTTGATACTGACTACTATATTGGATAGTGCATATTTAGAACATTTCTATCATTGCAGAAGGCTCAGACAGCACTGAAAAGTAACAGGTGGAGGCAATCATCTGTGTTTCAACTACAGATTAAAATTGGGGGGTGGGGAACAGCAGGTCCCTCTTTTCCTTCTTTGAGAAAGATCTCAGGATTTAGATGATCACATTTGAGAGTGGCAGTGGGAAGACACCAGGCTTTGGGACCCTGAGTGATGAGCATTTTGTGAGGTTAGAACAGTGATAATAAGGGGAAGTGATGACTACTAGCTAAAACAAAATCTGGTGCTGTTTTTCCTTTTCTGCCTGCCAGATCCTCAGTCTGCACAAAATCACAAGGATTGCCAGAAACTCTGGAGGAATGATTGCTTTTATCCTTTTAGAAATGTAAATTAACCCCCTCACAAGTTCTCCTCATTATTTGAATGACTGGCTTTAGTTAGGGTCTGAAAAGTAAGGGGACCTCTGAGTGTAATGATGACTCTAGAGCTGGACTCTTCAGATTCATGAATTCTGTTTATTTTTACTCATTAATTTCTGTATCCCCATATTGGGAGACTGTCAGTGAGGAACAGAGCCAGACACCTGTTAAAGGCAGCAAGATAGATTTCATTCAGACTAGTGCAGTAGGGAAGAGAGACTCCAGCATAAATTGAGCTCAACTCTGCTGAAACAAAAGGTGGGTCCCTTTTAAAATGCTGGAGTGTGCTAAAGGAAAAGTACTGAAGATGTTAGGTGGAGAGGTTGGTCACTGTGATTCAGCCATTTGTGTCCACTTGCTAATTGGTGCTTATCAAATTTAGGCTCGCATCCTCCAACAGAGACTGGTAGACAAAGGCCCTATCCTTCTTGATGATTACATTGCAAAGGGATGACTCCCAGGTCCTTGAGAAAGACATTTCTGGGTTGTACAAGATTTGTTTATCTCAAGGGTCAGAGATTGACAACTGCAAGTTTTCCAAAGTAAGTGCTCTAAGAAAAGTGAGGTCAAAAGCCTATAGTCAGGGGCTTCCCTGGTGGCGCAGTGGTTGAGAGTCCGCCTGCTGATGCAGGGGACATGGGTTCGTGCCCCGGTCCAGGAGGATTCCACATGCCGCGGAGCGGCTGGGCCCGTGAGCCATGGCCGCTGAGCCTGCGCGTCCGGAGCCTGTGCTCCGCAGCGGGAGAGGCCACAACGGTGAGAGGCCCGCGTACCGCAAAAAAAAAAAAAAAAAAAAGCCTATAGTCAGGTTTTGGCTAGAACAAACAGTTAATTATTTTGGCAGCACTGAGCTTTCTCTAGGAGGCATTTTAAGGAGGCTGGGTCATCCTAGGGACTCAGCCTTGAACTGATAGAAGCTGTGGTAGAGTTTGGTCATGTCTCTTAGTGTGTGTGAGGGAGGTTGAATGGAGTTGTTTGTGCTGAAAGTCTGCAGTTTTCAGTACCTGGATAAAGGTCGGTTTGTTATTTGTTTTGTTTTGTTTTTTTAAATTGAAGTATAGTTGATTTACAGTGTTGTGTTAATTACTGCTGTACAGCCAAGTGATTCAGTTATACATATATATACATTCTTTCTTTTATATATTCTTTTCCATTATGGTTTGGCATAGGATATTGAATATAGCTGTCTGTGCTGTACCGTATACCTTGTTGTTTATCCATTCTATATAGAAAAGCTTATATCTGCTAACCACAACCTCCCATTCCATCCCTCCCCCAATCCCTCCCCTTGGCAGCCACCAGTCTGTTCTCTGTTTGCGATTCTGTTTCTGTTTCATAGATTCATTTGTGTCATATTTCCACATATAAGCGACATCATATGGTATTTGTCTTTCTCTTTCTGATTTACTTCACTTAGTATGATAATCCATTTGCATCCATGTTGCTGCAAATGGCATTATTTTGTTCTTTTTTATGGCTGAGTAGTATTCCATTGTCTATATGTACCACATCTCTTTACCCATTCATCTGTCAATGGACATTTAGGTTCTTTCCATGTCTTGGCTATTGTGAATAGTGCTGCTATGAACATAGGGGTGCATGTGTCTTCTTAAATTAAAGTTTTGTCTGGATATATGCCCAGGAGTGGGATTGCAGAACCATATGCTAATTCTATTTTTTAGTTTTGAGGAACCTCCATGTTCTCCACGGTGGCTGCACCAACTTACATTCCCACCAACAGTGCAGGAGGGTTCCCTTTGCTCCACACCCTCTCCAGCATTTGTTGTTTGTAGACTTTTAAATGATGGCCATTCTGACTGGTGTGAGCTGCTACCGCATTGTAGGTTTTTTTGGCCTCACCATGTGGCATGTGGGATCTTAGTTCCCCAACCAGGGATCAAACCCATGTCCCCTGCAGTGGAAGCACAGAGTCCTAACCACTGGGCAGCCAGGGAATTCCCCTTCATTGTAATTTTGATTTGCATGTCTCTAATACTTACTGATGTTGAGCATCTTTTCATGTGCCTATTGGCCATCTGTGTTTCTTCTTTGGAGAAATGTGTATTTAGGTCTTCTGCCCATTTTCGATTAGGTTGTTTGTTTTTTTGTTGTTCAGTTGTATGAGCTGTTTGTATATTTTGGAAAGTAAACCTTTGTCAGTCACATCATTTGCAAATATTTTCTCCCATTCCATAGGTTGTCTTTTCGTTTTGTTTATGGTTTCCTTTGTTGTGCAAAAGCTTGTAAGTTTGATTAGGTCCCATTTGTTTATTTTTGTTTTTATTTTTATTGCCTTGGGAGACTGACCTAAGAAAACATTGGTACAGTTTATATCAGAGAATGTTTTGCCTATGTTCTCATGGAGTTTTACCGTGTCATGTGTTATGTTTAAGTCTTTAAGCCATTTTGAGTTTATTTTTGTGTATGGTGAGAGGGTGTGTTCTAACTTCATTGATTTATATGTGGCTGTCCAGCCTTCCTAGCACTACTTGCTGAAGAGACTGTCTTTCCCATTGTATATTCTTGCCTCCTTTGTCAAAGATTTTTCTTTTTAATACTTATTTATTTATTTGGCTGTGCTAGGTCTTTTTTTTTTTTTTTAATAAATTTATTTATTTATTTATGGCTGCGTTGGGTCTTCGTTGCTGCGTGCAGGCTTCCTCTAGTTGCAGCAAGCAGGGGCTACTCTTCGTTGAGGTGCATGGGCTTCTCATTGTGGTGGCTTCTCTTGTTGCAGAGCACAGGCTGTAGGCACATGGGCTTCAGTAGTTGTGGCGCATGGGCTTAGTTGCTCCACGGCATGTGGGATCTTCCCGGACCAGGGCTCAAACCCATGTCCCCTGCATTGGCAGAACGATTCTTAACCACTGCACCACCAGGGAAGTCCTGCACCAGGTCTTAGTTGCGGGGGATCTTTGTTGCCCCATGCAGGATCTTTACTTGCCGTATGTGGTATCTAGTTCCCTGACCAGGGATCGAACCCGGGCCTCCTGCATTGGTAGCCTGGAGTCTTAACTACTGGACCACCAGGGAAGTCCCTTTTGTCAAAGATTAATTGACCATAGGGTGTGTGGGTTTATTTCCGGGCTCTCTATTCTGTTCCATTGATCCATATGGCTGACTTTGTGCCAATACCACACTCCTGATTACTATAGCTTTGTAGTATTGTCTGAAGCCTGGGAGGGTTATGCCTCCTTCTTTGTTCTTTTTCTTCAGGATTGCTTTGGCAATTCTGGGTCTTTTATGGTTCCATATGAATTTAGGATTATTTGTTCTAGTTCTGTGAAAAATGTCATGGGTAATTTGATAGGGGTCGCATTAAATTAGACTGCTTTCGGTCGTATGGCCATTTTAACAAATTAATTCTTCCAATCCAAGAGCATGGGATATCTTTCCATTTCTTTGAATCATCTTCAGTTTCCTTTATTAATGTTTTATAGTTCTCAGAGTATAAGTCTTTCACCTCCTTGGTCAGGTTTATTCCTAAGTATTTTATTTTGGGGAGGTGTGATTTTAAAAGGTACTGGTTTTTACATTTCCTTTCTGATATTTGGATAAAGTTTTATATACATATTTCCTGACCTGGGCATTTGGGAGATAATGAGACTGGAATTTAATCCAGTCTTGGGAAAGGGTAAAGAATCTTCAATGAAACGGAATAAGGCATTGTTTTGGGGGCCTGATGCAAACACAGAAGAGTCAAAAAGGTGATTTTCAGGACTTGAGAAGCAGCCTTGGATTTTATTTTGTGATTTAAGCCCAAGATGGATGATATGAACCAGGATAGTCTAGAGGAAGGTGAGAGATCTGAAAATATCTGGGAAAGCTTCTTGGAATAGGTAGAACCTGAGCTGAGTCTTGAAGGATGACAGGTGGGCTTTTCTTGGTTTAGCATTTTATTGTGGTATTTCTTCCATGAAACCCCACCTACTTTCACAGAAACAAAATATTTCAAGTAAATAATTGAATCATGAAATTATAATTTATTTTTCTTTGAAGATACTGCCCAAAGTTGGTATTTCTCTCACTTTTTGATTCTTGATTTCTTAATTGGTTTTTAACCAAATAGCTTCAGAATGACATGTTCTGAAGAGCCACCATGTTTTTACACAGTCAGTTCCTCTGCCCCAAATACCTTCCAACCCTATCCCCCAAGCACACCTTCAGGGAATGGTATACCTTTCAAGACCTAGCTGAAGTAGCACCCTTTCTTTACTCCCACAGTACAGTGCTGTCTACTTTTCTGCTTATATTATAGCTCTTACTGTTTGTTTAGTTTGTACTCTCAACCCCCTAATGCAGTCTCCTGCCCACAGGAGATACCTAATATGTGATTAATAGATGTGGTTAAATATAATAAGCTCTGAAATGTATTTTCCAGTATTAAGAACTCAGCTTTCTTACGTGCACAGGTATAATTATATTATGTTAATTGAATTTTTATTTGTTCTTAGATGTCATTAAGAGGATCTGCGCCAGTGACAATTGTACCTCTTCCTGGAGAGCAAGTACAGGTTCAGGGGGTCATCCAGACAGCTCAGTCTTCTGTAATTCACCCACCACACGTGCAAACGGTACAGAAATTCAAAGACTTAGTGGTTGAGAGAGGGGACTTTTGAACCCTGAGTCTCTGGACACACTGAAGTTGCTATAGTTATAATATTGTAAAACAAGATAATAAAGTTGTCTTAGAAATTAGATTTTAGAACAAACGAGGCAAATCGAAAAGTTTTAGAACTTCCAGTTTCATGTATATAGTACCTGGTAAAAATGTAAGGCAATTTTGGGAAGAAGTTATTGCTTAGAATTTAAGGAAATGAAAGATTTTCTGAAGGGAAAGCACCTTTTTATCCTAGTGGTGTCCTTCACGAAAAAGAGAATTCTGCAGAAAGAGTGATGATGTGAGCGTTTTAGCAAACTAAGAAAGTACCTCCCTTATGCTTTATGGTCATCAAATAGAAGAAGTTCTCTCATAGTAAAGTTCTTATTTATATCTGTCTACCTTCCTATTTACACCTGCCAACAGTAGGAAGGAAAAGGCCATCTTGGGTTCCTTTTCTTCTTACTCTTTCTCCCCATCTTCTCTTCTGGCTCCTGTGAGTCTCAGCACGCCTTTGGTGGTCTCTCATGTTTAGAAGCGGCTCTTCTGGAAGAAAAGCCGTAACTCATTTTCCTCCTTGACTGTGTACAGTGTCTGGCAGCGCTGGCAGCTCTTTTGTTTTTGTCCTTGTTTTGGGTTTTTTTCCCTATATGAAAGGTGACTGCTACATGGATTTTTGAGTTTTTATATGAAGAGTTTACTCTTAATAGTGCTGTCATTAAAGAGAAATACTTGATCTCAGTTATAAGGACTCTCTTAGTTTCAGAAATTATTTTCTTACTTGAGTTCAGTGGGAGGCTTTGGAGTAAATTTAGGGACAGACAGGGAAAACAGCTAATATTTAGATTAGAAATGGCATATCTGTGGTGCATGAGGAAATATAGAAGTGACAGATCTTCCTTAATTATTACCTTATTATTTGTTACTGTGATTATTTCTTAATTATTACAGATTGTGATCCGTTCTTTCTTTCCTATCTAAAGACAAAGATTTAAGATACAAAAAAGTAGAAGTACACTAGAACTTGTTTTTGAAGGAGACTACAGAATGCAAAACAAGCTTCTCTGGAAATTTAAGATCTAAGTCTAAATAGTTGAGGGGAAGGCCTTCTGTAGAGAGTAAGTAATGTAGAGAATTTATGTCCGTTCTAGAAGCCTGTTTTGTTTATTTTTTTTAATGAAGATGAAGTCAGGTGTCACAATGCAACTTCAGAAAAATGCTGAGAAATTTAATACATTTTAAAAATTGAAAATAACTTGTTTCCTCAATTGTAAGATATTATAACTTAAAACTTGCATATGGTTATTGTATTAACTAGTTTTAATAGGTTTATTATTAATAAGAGTTAACATTTACTGTGTGCTTGCGCTGTGCCGTGCACTAAGTGCTTTTACATGTATTAACTCATTCAACTGTGAAGTGAGATACAGCTAATTATTACAGATATTTAAGTTGCATGTGTTTGTACCTGCCCCTGCCAGTGACCTCCACTTTGCCAAATTTAATTCTTGTTCTCAGTCCTTGTTTTACTTCACCTGCTAGCAGAATTTGACATGGTTGATTATTCTTTTCTCCTCAATACGCTGTCTTCGCTAGTTTTCCAAGGACACCTTGCTCATTTAGTTACTCCTCATGGTGGCTTGTTCTTGGTCTCATTTGCTGGTTCCTCCCGTTCTTTCCAACCTCTTACTGCTAGAGTGTCCCTGGGTTTTGTCCTATATTTATCCCCTTATTGAGCTCACTGAGTCTTGTGGCTTTAAGGACTATCTAAAGAGCTGTGACTTCCAATATATGTCTCGCCCAGACCCCCTTCCCTGGCTCACAGGCTATTCAGCAGTCTCCTCAATTTCATTATCTAATAATTAGATATTGGTTGGATATCTGATAACATTTCAAAGTTAGCATGTCCGAAATCCAAATCAGATAGCATTAATTATTTTAAAAAAAACTCTGAATAATGTGCATCGGTATAGAGACTGATCTTTACAACTCTAGTGAAGTAGTATTGCTTTATTTGGGGGATAGATTTTCTTCTTAGTTCTGAGCCTGCTGTGTTGTGTGTTCCTTTAGTTTGGGCTCCTGAAATAAACTTTCTCTTTTCCTTTTATTTCTTTCTTTTAGACCTTAGATTTAATGACAAAGGAATTTGGGTGGCAGAAGACAGATCATTTTTTTCTGAAAGTAAAAATTAAATTTAATTCTTTTTCTACCTGCTTTGCTCATCATAGTAAAACCAGTTCTGTTTTTCAGGTATCATCTTTATCAGAAAGTGAAGAGTCTCAGGACTCATCTGACAGCATAGGCTCCTCACAGAAAACCCACGGGATCCTAGCACGGCGCCCATCTTACAGGTGAGTACTCGTGTCAAACCCTGCATGTGTTATATTACCATATGAGTTGGAATGGTGCTGGCAAAGCAAATTATATCAAGAAGGAGCATGTGTTTGTATAGGAAGGGAAGTGTTAAGAGAGACAGGGCAAGATTTTGAAGGGCCCAAGTTGCTGTGCTGAAGAGGAATTTAGACTCATATTCTGGCAAAGTATTAGATATCCATATCTATATCTGTCTAACTATCCATATCTAACTTTAATAGTAATATGAAGGACTGTAGATTTTAAGAATTAAACTACTTTGTGTTTCCTTTCTTAGCTTCCTAGCTCTGAGCCTTTGTCTTTCCCTTGTGTGTGTGTCCCTTTGCTGAAACACATTCTTCTACATTCTGCACATACTTTAGGCCTCATTTCCTCCTGGAAACCTTCTCTGTTTACTTTTTCTTCAGCCTCCCAAGACCAGGTTAGGTCTTTATTCTGTGGCATCCTTTTACTAACCCCTATTATAGTACTTATCTCATGCTACTGGAATTCCAGTTTATTTACGGGCATGGCCAGTGCATTATTATTTTTTGTCATCTCAGGGCCTAGCAGAATGACCAGATGAGAGTAGATGCTTAATAATGACTTGTTGAATGAACAGAAAGCTGAAGTAGTACAACTAACTGACAGAAAGCTTTTGAAATAATCTGGGTGATTTCATATAGGTAGTGTGGTATCTTTGGCATGGCTGGATCTGAGACACTTCTGTGGTAGAACTGACCAAACCTGATGACTAGATGGTAGGAGGAAAGGGAGACAGAAAAGGATGAAATGCTTTTTTGAAACACATAGACAAATGCAGTTAAGGTTTTCGATGTTATGAGAGAACTTTTTATAGGGTGTATTCATTCCTGCCTGACGGAAGAAGTAAGAAAGACTTCATAAAAGATGAAATTTAGTTCATCATCAACCTGATAAATTCTGAGACCTAGGAGCAGGGAGGGGTTTTGTAAGGCAGGAAGAGAGCTTCTTAGGCTGAGGGAACAGTGTAATGAAAGGTAGATTGTATGATATGAAAGAGGTTGGCCTGTTCTGGGAATTGGCACTTTTAAGGTACAAGGAGGAAGGGGTGGTTTAGCAAGGAAAGGTAAACAGGAGCCACATTACTTAGAACCTCGTTACCATGTTAAGGAATTGGGACTCTACTGAATGAACAGTTAATGAACACAAAAAATTTTGTCTGTGAATTTTTGGGGGGTGAAAGATAAGCCTACTAAAAGGAGTTCAATTTGAAGCTATAAAAAAATAATCCAGGGACTCACCTGGCTGTCCAGTGGTTAAAACTCTGTGCTTCCACTGCAGGGAGCGTGGGTTCCATCCCTGGTCAGGGAACTAAGATCCCACATACCACGCGGTGTGGCCAAAAAAAAAGTAATCCATTATGAAAGGAATTTCTCAGCCTTAGAAAGCAAGGTTCCAACCACGTAAGTTAATCTAAATCTACATCTAGATATATCTTATGAAGCAAAATTGGAGGACACCAAAGATAAAAATAAGATCTTAAAAGCTTCCACAGAGAAAAGACAAATTACCTAGAAAGGAGTGACCATTAGGCTGACAACAGATTTTTGAATGGTAATATTAGAAGACAATGGACTAAAATCTTTAAACGCCAAGAGAAAGTAACAGTTGTCCTGGAATTATATACCCACCTGAACGATCACTCATAAATAATGGTGAAGTTAAAATCATTTCAAACTGATTTAAGAAATTACTAAAGGGTACATGTCAGGAAGAAGAAAATGAAACCAAACAAAAGGAACGTGAATATAAGAAAGAATGGTGAACCAAGACATTCATTTAAGTTACCATTGACTTTTTAGAATAACACTAATAATGATTAATTTGGGTAGTTTAAAAACAAATGGGAAGAAATATATCAGGCAGAAATATATAAGACAGGAATGGTCTACTGGAGTCTTACATCGATTACCTTTAGACTTACCTTAGACTGTTAGAGGTAACTGGCAAAAGAATACAGATAGGGCCTCCCTGGTGGCGCAGTGGTTGAGAGTCCGCCTGCCGATGCAGGAGACATGGGTTCGTGCCCTGGTCCGGGAGGATCCCACGTGCCGCGGAGCGGCTGGGCCCGTGAGCCATGGCCGCTGGGCCTGCGCGTCCAGAGCCTGTGCTCCGCAACGGGAGAGGCCACAACAGTGAGAGGCCCGCGTACCGAAAAAAAAAAAAAAAAAAAGAATACAGATAAGTTTAATTTCCAAATAGTGGGGCTCTTTCGGCACAAAACAGTTATTTAGCTCCTAGATAAAATACTTGTTAATGAATTGTGCATTAATAGGAAATAACAGAAATGTCTTATCAGCCTACCCTAATAAACATAAAACCGTATACATACAAATACATGAGCTGAAACTAGAATGGGAAGCAGAAGCAAGCATGAAGACCAAGGTACACCCATTACTTTAGGTCTACTGCAGGAAGGGACTATGAACCTGAGATTTTTGTATTAAGCTGAGATCCCTACAGCAGGCTAGAGCACCTGAAACAAAGTTTCCCCAAGTTAAGCTTTCCAAATTACCAAAGATAAGATCAACCAAATATGAATTTACAGTCAGAAATCATCAAACATACAAAGAAATAAACCATTATAAGTGAGAATCAGCAGAAACAATATATAATGAACTCAATAAATGCAGAAAAAGTATTTGATAAAATTCAGCACCCACTCAAATTTTTAGCAAATAAGGAATAAAAATGGACTTTCCTAGCATATACAGACTTTGAGAACTGAACTATACATAGGACAGATCATAGCTCAAGTTCCAAAAATGGTACACACATGGACCAAATCTGAATAGCACTGCATAGTCTTTGAAAACTAAACTGATGTTGGAACCACGACCCACAGAAGGCTGGTCAGAACTTGCAGCTTGGACACAACCAGGGTGATAGCCTGCGAAAACAAGAATATCAAGAATCCTCCATAGGATTTAAACAGGAGTCTAATATAATATTGAAAATATCCAACATTACATGGCATACAAAGAACCTGGAAGAATCTTAACTTGTAAGGGAAAAGACTATAAGCAAATGCCATCCCCTAGATGACCCAGATGTTGGAATTATATGACAAAAACTTTAAAGGAGCTATTACTGAAATGTTCTAACTAACAAGTAAGGGTGAATTCTCTTGAAATGAATGGAAAGATAGGAACTCTTAGCAAAATACAGAAGATATAAAGAGAACAAAATAGAAATTTAAGAGCTGAATACACTAACAGAAATAAAACCTCACTGGACACATTTAATAGGACAAAGATAAAGAGTTAGTCAACTTCAAAGATAGTTCAATGGAGATTATCCAATCTGAAGAATAGAGATTGGAAAAATTAACTAGCTCTCAGGGACTTGTGAGACAATACCCAAAGCTCTAAAACTGTGTCATTTGAGTTACAGAACAGAAAAATGTTGCAGAAAAAATACTTGTAGAAATAATAGCTGAAATGTTCCCAAATTCGGTGAAACCTACAAATTGAAAAAGCTTAGCAAATCTTAAACAAGGGCCTCCCTGGTGGCGCAGTGGTTAAGAGTCCGCCTGCCGATGCAGGGGATACGGGTTCGTGCCCCGGTCTGGGAGGATCCCATATGCCGCGGAGCGGCTGGGCCCGTGAGCCATGGCCGCTGAGCCTGCGCGTCCGGAGCCTGTGCGTCCGGAGCCTGTGCTCCGCAACGGGGGAGGCCACAACAGTGAGAGGCCCACATACCGCAAAAAGAAAAAAAAAAAAAAAAAAATCTTAAACAAGATAAAACGCAAAGAAATCCCTGCCCAGACATATATCATAATCAAACCGCTGAAAAATAAAGACATAAATATTGTGAGCAGCCAGAGAAAAATGACACTACTTACAAGGGCATGATGTGAATGATTATAGGTTTCTCATCAAAAACTGTGCAAGCTAGAAGAAATGAAATAGCATTTTTAAAGTGCTAAAGAAAACTGTTAATCCAGAATTCTCTGTCTAGTGAAAATAACCCTCAGAAATGGAGGTGAACTAAGTATTCTCAGATAAAGGAAAACTAAGAGAAATCATTGACAGCAGACTTGCTCTAAAATAACTGCTAAGAAAGTTCTTAAGACCAAAAGAAACTTGGAAGGTTAGGAATGAATAAAGGCAACGGCAAGATCTGGGCAAATATAATGGACTACTCTCCTATTAAATTCTTTAAAATATGTTTGATGGTTGAAAAAAATGACACTGTCTGATGGGGTTTTCAGTGTAGGCAGTTTTAATATCTAAGACAACGACAACATAAATGGGGGAGGATAAAGAGATTTAACATGGTGGTAAAGTTTCTAAGGTTCACTTGAAGGGATAAAATAGTGACTACAAGTAGACTAGGCATCTATACTGTAACACCTAGAACAACTACTAAAGAAACTGTACAAAGAGATTTAGTCAAATACACAATAGATAGAGTTCTGAAAAATCTTAACCCAAAAGAATGCAGAATTTTTTTAAAAGATAGCAAATAATACAATGGTAGATCAACCAATATCAGTAGTTATATTAAGACGGCATGACTTAAACTCACTAAAAGACAGAGATTATAAATAGACACAAAACTCCTCAAGAAAATATTAGTAAACCAAGTACAGCAACATATAGATGGTATTATACACCATAATTGAGTAAGATTTATCCCAGAGTGCAAAATTGGTTTAACATCTGAAAATCAATTAATGTAATACATCGTATTTATAGAATAAAAACAAAAAACTTATAGTCATCTGAACAGACACACAAAAAAGCATTTGATGAAATCCAGTACCCTTTAATGATAAAAATTCTCATCAAACAGATAGATGGGAGTTGCCTCAACCTGATAAAGTACATCTACAAGAGCCCAGAGCTAACATCATATTTAATGGTGGAAGACTGAATGTTTTCCCCCTAACATCAGGCACAAGACAAGGCTGTGGATGTCTGCTCTCACTATTTCTACTTAACATTTTACTCAGGAAATCAGGCAAGAAAATGAAATGAAAGGCATATTGGAAAGGAAGAAATAAAAGTTTACAGATGACAATGATCTCATATATAGAAAATCACAAAGGATCCACTAAAATAGAACTAATAAATAAGTTCAGCAGGGTTGTGGGATACAAAATCAATTGGTTTTCTAAACACTAGCAATAAAAAATCCAAAAATAAAATTAAGAAAACAGTTCTACTTAAAATAACATAAAATGTATAAAATACATTAATACTTGAAATTAAATTTATAAATTCAAATTATATAAAACAGAAGTATAATACTTGTGTATTGAAAACTACAAAACCTGTTGAGAGACATTTTTTAAAAATCTAAACAAAAAGACATCACATGTTCATCAGTTGGAAGACTAAATATTAAGACAAATAACCCAGTTAAACAATGAAGAAAAGATTTGAATAAACATTTCTACAAAGAAGATATACAAATGGTCAATAAGTATGTGAAAAACTGATCAACATCATTTGTCATTAGGTAAATGCAAATCAAAATAATGAGATATGACTTCAAACCTAGTAGGATGCCTAAAAAACAAAAACAAACAAAAAACCCATAACATATGTTGATAAGGGGGGCAGTGGCTGTGGAAACAATCTGGCAGTTCTTCAAAATACTGAACACACATACCTTATAAGCCATTACTACTATTGCTATATATATAAGCAAGAGAAATAAAAACATAATCAAAAGAAAATTGGCTATATTAATATCATACAAAATAAGACTTAAGGGCTTCCCTGGTGGCGCAGTGGTTGAGAGTCCGCCTGCCGATGCAGGGGACACGGTTTCGTGCCCCAGTCCGGGAAGATCCCACATGCCGTGGAGCAGCTAGGCCTGTGAGCCATGGCTGCTGGGCCTGCACATCCGGAGCCTGTGCTCCGCAATGGGAGAGGCCACAACAGTGAGAGGCCCGCGTACCGCAAAAAAAAAAAAAAAAAAAAGAAAAACAAAACAAAGTAAGACTTCAGAGCAAAGAAAACTGTCAGAGATAAAGAGGGAGTCAGTTCACCAAGAAGACATAACAATCCTAAATATGTACACATCTAACAACAGAGCTTCATAATACATGTATCAAAAACTTACAGAACTGAAAAGCAAAATAAATCCACAGTTATAGCTGAAAATTTGAGTACACCTACCTCAGTATCCGACAGAACTTGTAGCCAGAAATTCAGCAAGATTATAGAACAACTGAACAATATAATCAACCAGTCGGATCTAATTGACATTTTTAGAACACTTTGCCCACGTGCACAAAGAACATTCACCAAGAAACACCACATCCTGGATCATAACAAACCTTAACAAATTTAGAAGAATTGAAATTATGCAAAGTTCTCTTATTTTTGAATTAGACTAGAAGCCAGTAAAAGGAATATAACAGGAAAATCTCCAAACATACAGAAATTAACACACTTAGAAATAATCCATGGACCAAACAGAAAATCTTAAAGGAAATTAGAAAGCACTGTGAACTTAATGAAAATATCAAAATCTGGAGCTGTAACCAGTGGGAAATAATTAGAGGAAAATTTACCTTATTAAATAAAAACTTACAAAAGAAGGAAAGTCTCAAATCAAGTTTCCACTTATAAGAAACTAGGGGAAAAACAAAATAAGGTCAAAGCAAGCAGGAGAAATGAAATAATAGAGATTAAGCGCAGAAATCAGGGAATTCCCTGGTGGTCCAGTGGTTAGGACTCCCGGGTTTGATCCCTGGTCGGGGAACTAAGATCCTGCAAGATGCATGGCACAGCCAGGGGGGAAAAATAGAGCAGAAGTCAATGAACTTGAAAAGAGAAAACTAATAGAGATAATATAACTGAAAGGTGGTTCTTTGGGGAAAAAGAATTAGTAAAATTGATAATCCAGTAGCAAGATGGGGGGAATGGTGAATATAAAGGGGAGAGTGGTCAGAGATGAGGTTGGAGAGGTCACAGGGACAAGTTATGGCCTTGTAGACTGTGTCATTTATTCTGATAGGGAGCCACTGCAGATGAGTGACTTGATCTGACTGACATTTTAAAAAGATGACTGGTTGATGATTGGCGTGGAGAATGGACTGTAGTAAGGGAAGGGTAGACTGAAGGAGGACCTGTTAGAGGCTACTACTGTTCAGTCGGTGGCATGGACTGGGGTGCGGCAGTGGAGGTGATGAGGGTGGGTAAGATTCTGGATATATTTTCAAGATAGAGACAATGGGATTTGTTTATGAATTGGATAAAAGGTTGTGAGAAAGAGAGCATGACTCCAAAATTTTTGAAAAACAGAGTCGATATTTACTGACGTGGGTAAGACTGCAATTGGTGGAAGGATATCTGACATTAGATTTGGATGTATTAAGTTTGAGGTGCCTATTGAGTGGAAGTATTCAATACACAATTGGATATAGGAGTTTCGAGTTAAGGAGAGAAGTTGAGGAAATATCATTTAAGGGGTCATCAGTCTACACAAGGTGTTCAAGCCTATGGGACAGATGAGCTCATTAGAAGGAATATAGATAAAGATAAGTCCAAAAGACTAAGGTTCTCCACGAATGAGGCAGGAGGATGAGGAAGAACGCAAAACAGTGGTAAATAATATCTCAAAATATAGTAAAAATAAAGTAATATAGATGGGAATGGTAAGCAACAATTTAGATAATGGTACTCTTTGAGGGGGGAGAAGAGCAGGGAAAGGAATTGGTTGTGACATTTTGGTGTATCTGTAAGTTAATTCCTATTAAAAATGAGATATCTACAGCAAACATGGCAAAATAGCATCTAATGATTCTTGGTACATGGTACATAGGTGTTTTGTTTTCTGTACTTCTCTTTATGCTCAAAGTGTTTCATAACTTAAAATTGAAAAAGAAATGGCCACAGCATTCCACAGTCTCATGCGAGGCTGGCTGCTTAAGACCATGCAGGCAGCTTGTTAAATGGATTCTGGAGCTCTGTCCACTCAATCATTAGGGGTACCAGTTGGGAATCTGAATTCAGTAAACCTCTCCAGCTGATTCTGGTACATAAGCAGGTTTAGGAACCACTGTGACAATTCTACAGATGGCTAACACAGAGTCCTATAGGACTGCCACCTCTCTTGCTCTCTGTGTGGGACTTCTGTTAGTACAGTCTACACTTGCAACTCTTGGTGGGAAGACTGTCCAGAGTAAAGAGACCAAGCTGGAGGAGGATCTTCAGTGTGTGGTAAGAGAACAGCTGAAGGATCTAAAATTATTTGGCCTCCAATAAAGAAGACCTGTAGCAGTTGTCAAATATTGCAAAGTAGGACATGGATATATTGGGTTGGCCAAAAAGTTCATTCCGGTTTTCCTGCGAGATGTTATGGAAAAACCCGAATGAACTTTTTGGCCAACCCAATTAGGGTAAAGCTTAACTTTCTCTAGCTTCATTGGGTGGAATTAGCTTTGAGTCTAAATAAGGATGAGCTCTAACCATCCAAAAATTGAACAGTTTGCTTTTTGGAAGTTGTAGATGAATTATTCCTGGAAGTAGAGGCTGTTAGCAATGTTAGAGAATTCCTCCACGGGCTGGAGGGTTAGCACAGATAACATGAAAGATCCCTTTTAATGCTGAGGGGTTTTTTTTTCCTTTGTGATTCTTTTTTATTATTGTTTCCACACAAGTAGTTCAGGTTTTCTGATTTTTCTACAATAAACACAGAATTCTTGAGTAAACATTTCTTTTTCCTTTTCTTTTTTTCCCAAGGAACAAATAATGCTCCCTCCATCCCCAGCTGTGTTTTGGAAGACCTTTCTTTTCAGCAAGGCATCTTTTTCCATCCCCCTTTTTCCATCCCCTTATTCTTGCCATGAGTCCCCCTTTTTTTTTAACCAAGTCTGAGGGATGCCTGTGGAATCAAATGTACTTCTTGTTAAAATAAGCAATTTTATTTATCACTGATAAGTCTGCATTTTTATAGTAGAATTTTTTTTGTACTTTCCATCAAAGTTAGGAAAATGGGCTTTCCTCCCCCCACCCCGAGTTATACATACATATATACCTTCTTTTTCATATTCTTTTCCATTATGGTCTATCACGGGATATTGAATATAGTTCCCTGTGCTATACAGTAAGGACCTTGTTGTTTATCCATTCCATATATACCAGTTTGCATGTGCTAACCCCAAACTCCCAATCCATCCCTCTCCCACCTCACTCCCCCTTGACAACCACCAGTCTTTATAGTAGTATTTATTTTATTTTATTTTTAATGTTTTGGCCACGCCACGTGGCATGCAGGATCTTAGTTCCCCAACCAAGGATCGAACTGTGCCCTCTGTAGTGGAAGTGCGGATTCTTCCACTGGAACCACTGGACTGCCAGGGAAGTCCAAAATTTAATCTTTTTAATAAAGGTCACTGACACTATTTAGAAAATGAATAGTACTTTGTTAATTAATGAAATACCTCACAATGGAGCCATCTCTCCTGTAGGGGAAGGAGACATTTTATACCTTTACAAGGGCCTTGTATATTGAAAGGCACTCTGTATGGGTCTTTGCTCAGTGTCTCTTTTCAGGTCGTCATAAACTAAAATATAACCAGCCTGTTAATAAAGTCTAGTTTGTGCTAAAACACAGTATGTGCTAAACAAAGGATTCCTTGACACAAGAGTTTAGGTGTCTACCAGATTACTGTATTTTTAACCTGAGATTAAAAAGGTTTAGTAATTTCTTTGTAAAGCTGTCCTCATCACCAACAGTAATAATAGAGTTCTATTTTTCACAGAAAAATTTTGAAAGACCTATCTTCTGAAGATACACGGGGCAGAAAAGGAGACGGAGAAAATCCTGGAGTTTCTGCTGTCACTTCTATGTCTGTTCCAACTCCCATCTATCAGACTAGCACCGGACAGTACAGTACGTATAGGAATAAATTTCCCACCCGATAGACACACAAAAACTAACCTTTCTGTTTGAAGAAGTGATGTGTAAACTGTCACACTTTAATAGTGATGATTATTAAAGGATAACATTTTGAGCCAGAAATAATGCAAAGTTCTTTTTCAGTATTATCTCATTTATTCCTTACAACAACTTTGTGAGGTGGGCAGTTATCAATTTATGAGGGAACCGAGGCTTAGAGAGTCAGATAATATCCCTGAAGTCATAAAGCTTGTAAGTGATACACGGCTTGTAAATGATATACTTACTTTAGGGTGTAAGTCTGTGAGTTTTGACAAATGCATGGAGCTGTCTAAGCACCACCACAATCAAGACACTCCATCACCCCAGGAAATTCACTTGTGCTGTGTCCGTTTGTAAATAATCTCTCCCTCCTCTCCTAACCCCTGTTCTTCAAGTTTTATTGGTGTCCCATCTGACCACCTGTCACCATCTCCAGTCATCCTCTCCACCACCTCAGTCTACACTCTCATCTGAATTACTGCAGTATCCGATTGGTCATCTTGCTTCCATTCTTGCTCTAATACTTTTCCATATCTCAGCCAAAGCAATTTATTTAAAATGTCAATTAGATCACACCATTCTTGCTCAGAATCTTCCAGTGACTTTAGAATAGGTCCTACAAAGCATGACATTCAGGATCTGGCTTTGCCTGCCACTCTGATCTCATCTCCTATCACTTGACGCCATTCTGGCCACACAGACTTTCTTGTTGTTCCTTAACACATGAAGCTTGTTTCTGCCTCGGGGTCTTTGGAGGTGCCATCCCTACTACCTGCGCGTTCTTCACCCACATCCTCACGTGCCTTACGTCCTCACTTTTTATAATTACATATAAATGCTATAAAATATAGTAGCTTACTTATAGAATATATATAATTATAGATTAGCTTATTTATGATCTGTTCTCAAGGAATGTAAGTTCACAACTATAACCTTGGCATACAGGGCCTGGCGCATGTAGGCTTTCATTAAAATGTGTTATGAATATATGATTTTAAGAATATATGTAGAGGGCCTCCCTGGTGGCGCAGTGGTTGAGAGTCCGCCTGCCGATGCAGGGGATACGGGTTCGTGCCCCGGTCTGGGAGGATCCCATATGCCGCGGAGCGGCTGGGCCCGTGAGCCATGGCCGCTGGGCCTGCGCATCCGGAGCCTGCGCATCCGGAGCCTGTGCTCCGCAACGGGAGAGGCCACAACGGTGAGAGGCCCGCATACCACAAAAAAAAAAAGAATATATGTAGAATATTTCTGTGAGGACACATAAGAAACTGGGAATAGCGGTTGCAAGGAAGGAAACTTAGGAGCAGAGATCAGAGGCAACTGGGAGGTTCACTTTTCATTTTAAACAAAACTGAATTTTTTTTTTTTTAATCACATGTATTGCTGTTTCCAAAAAAATTTTTTTAAGGCAGCATATTAGCAAGTTAAAAGTTATGATATATTAAATGGTTTATTATTCTAAACCCATTAAAAATTAGAATTATGAAAACTACATAGAAACTTGGGCTAATATTTCATATGTTACAACTGAAGCAAGTATAGTACAAGTCATATTTAGGGCAGCATGATCCAGTAGAACTTGATGATGCAAATGTTCTGTATTTGCACTGTCTAGTACAGTAGCTGCTAAACTATGTGTGAATACTGAGCACGTGACATGTGGCTGGTGAGACTGAGGAACTGAAGTTTTTATTTTAATTTTAGTTAATTTAAATAGCCACGCGTGGCTCATGGCTACTGTATTGAACAGTACAGTTGAGTTCTTCAAAGAAGTAAATGCAACCAGGTAAATACACATGTTAAGCAAGTACAAGAAGATATGTTGCAAAAACGAAAACATTCTGTATTAACATATATATTTAACATCAAAAGATGTGTATCTATAATGTGTGTAAATAAACCTATTTTGATATTTATAGATCAATCTGTGTGAGCATAGGAAGAGATTAGGAAGGTTGTGCACCAAAATGATGTTTACCTCAGGAGGGGGGTGGGGAGTGGACAGTGGAATAAATAGGGATAATGGGACTTTTTATTTATATATTTATTTTTATATATTTATATATGTATGTAATGTGTGTTGCAGGGAAGGAGATTGAAAGTAATTCCTAGTAGGGAAGGAGATTAAAAGTAATTCCTAGTATAAGTTTAAAACAGATCTCTGAATCTAAAAAAACTTTTTTTTTTTTCTTTTTCGGTACGCGGGCCTCTCACTGCTGTGGCCTCTCCCGTTGCGGAGCACAGGCTCCGGACGCGCAGGCTCAGTGGCCATGGCTCACGGGCCCAGCCGCTCTGCGGCATGTGGGATCTTCCCGGACCGGGGCACGAGCCTGTGTCCCCTGCATCAGCAAGCGGACTCTCAACCACTGTGCCACCAGGGAAGCCCCTAAAAAATTTTAATGTCTGTACTTATAAAGTCATTTTATAAATTAAAGTATATGGGAATACGTGTTGTGTGGTAGTAGGGAAAGGATAAGGATAATCAGAAACAGTGGTCACCACTGGAGAGTGGAGCTAAGAAAGAGTATGAAGATTTACTTTTTCATTATGTAACCTTTTATCCTTTTTGAATTTTCTTCCATAGGCACACTTATCTATTCAAAAATATTTTAAAATACAATCTTTTTAATGCTTTTAAATAAAAATTACAAACTATGTTAATATTTCCTACTACTTATTTTTCCTTTAAAAGTTAGTCATCGGTAGTACTCTTTTCTAATGGCCAAAACTGCTGTGACAACATTAACAATTATCATGGAATGCTTTATAGAGCCCCAAATGGGTTTTGACCAATCAGTTATTATACAATTTGAGACGAAATTTAAGATTAGTACATCTGAAATACAAAATTTTCTGAAAAAATGCCATTTTACTTGTTTTACATATAGCTCATCCAAAGTAGTCAACAGTTATCAAGTGGAATTGCATTTTAAACCTGTTTTAATAAATAGCAAATTTTTTTTTGCCAATCCTTTGTCATTAGTGTGTTATACAGCCTTATATTAGCTATGTTCTCTCTTTGGTTAAAGTTGCCATTGCCCCAAATGGAGCCTTACAGCTGGCCAGTCCAGGCACAGATGGAGTACAGGGGCTTCAGACATTAACCATGACAAATTCAGGCAGTAATCAACAAGGTACAACAATTCTCCAGTATGCACAGACCTCTGATGGACAGCAAATACTTGTGCCCAGCAACCAGGTGGTTGTACAAAGTAAGTTTGCTTAAGTATCTATGGAAAGCATCGCAAAGTACTTTCAAAGACACTTATAAGTTAACTCATTCTTTTGACCACACAGCTGCATCAGGAGATATGCAGACATATCAGATCCGTACCACACCTTCAGCTACTTCGCTACCACAAACCGTGGTGATGACATCTCCCGTAACCCTTACATCTCAGACAACTAAGACAGATGACCCCCAACTGAAAAGAGAAATAAGGTTGATGAAAAATAGGTAGGTAGTAAAATTATACTATCAGAATGGGTAATGTTTTTATAAATCTCAAAATATAACCAGATATTAACTGAGATTGTGTATTAGAAACAAGGAGAAGGGATTATATCAACATTATTTTAACTGAGTGTTAGATTATGTCTAGTACATTCCAGTGCATCAGTGAGTCCCTTTGCATAGTTTCTTTATTTAATATGTGACCTAGAGTTCTTCCATTTTTATTGTGTCCTTTGAATAGCACTGTTAAGCAAAACTTTTCAAACAATATATTTTGTTCTTATTCAGATGACAAAGTTAAGTGAAAATAATAATTTTGCTGCTTGCTGTTGACCAGAGTGAGAATAGGCAAGAATTAGTAGGATTCTGCATAATACCTAATATACTTCTGGATACAGAATTCCTCTTAAAAATGAATTTTGATCATGAAATATAGTAGTCATTTAATCCCCAGAAACATTTGTTTGTTTTAAATGTATTTTAAACATTGCTATATGCACTACATATACATCAGGCATTAAAAATCACTAGTTCTTTGAGAAAAAGAATATGATGGGTAGCCTTCTGCAGTGTGTTCAAGGGAAAAGAAAAGACACCAGTAAACTATATTAGAAACAAAAAAGGGTAAATAGCCACAGATACAACAAATTTTTAAAATTATAGTAAGGTTCTATTTTCAGGTCCTCTCCAGTAAGTTAGAAAATTAGAATAAAGGATAATTTTCTAGAGCAATAAAAATTACCATAAAAGGACCAGATGGATACATTTAATTACTTCAAGATAAAATGTTTCTTTACTAAAAACAAGAGGAAGCATCACTGTAAATGACTTGGTAACAAGGCAGGGACCATCTGTTGTTTTGGAGGTTCCAACAAATACAAGTAAATGAAGTAAGTTATGTAAATTATTAGAAAAGAATTGTATCTCGTTGCTGATGATATGATTGTGTACCTAGGAAACCCAAAAGACTTGTTAAAAATTACGAGAGTGTGACTTCTCTTTCTGACAGTGTAACCTCAGCTACATAATAAAAGCTTGATGAAATATAAAAACCATCCTTTTAAATGACTGGATGAGCATGCAGAAAGTAAGAGAAATCTATTGAGGTTAGACCAGAAGCCCAGGACCATGATGTTAAATAAGCACTGAAGCAGCCCCTGTATATCCTAGGGATAAATTCAGATCTTTGTAATTGGTATAGCTTTGGTATGCAGAGGGGACTCGGGACAGAGCCTGGGGCTTCTGCAGGCTGGAGAACTGGATCACATTATTTTTCATGAGGTCAAGACCCAAGAAGTACTACATCCATAAGCTGAGAATTGTAATTTAAAAAATTAGTGCCCCCAATTGGAGAAAGCAACTTCAACACAGGCTCTAATGAATTCCCATACATTGAGTTCTAACAAATGTAAGTTGAAAAATCAGACTACCGGGCCTCCCTGGTGGCGCAAGTGGTTGAGAGTCCGCCTGCCGATGCAGGGGATACGGGTTCGTGCCCCGGTCTGGGAGGATCCCATATGCCGCGGAGCGGCTGGGCCCGTGAGCCATGGCCGCTGAGCCTGCGCGTCCGGAGCCTGCGCGTCCGGAGCCTGTGCTCCGCAACGGGGGAGGCCACAACAGTGAGAGGCCCGCATACCGCAAAAAAAAAAAAAAGAAAAATCAGACTACCCAAGGAATTAGGCCTCCATTATATGTGCCAACTCCTTAGGCAACTGTCACAAAAAATTATTTCCATTTTTTTGAGATGAGGAAACTGAGGCCTAGAGAAGTTAAGTCACTTGACCAAGGTTACACTGCTCAGTAACTGATAGAGGTAGGGTTTAAATTCATGGGTCCAAGTTTTAGAGTCCAAAGTCTTAGGGAATCCCACACTGCCTTTCAGGAGCAAGTGTCAGCAGAAAGAGCAGACGACAGAATGAGTTTTGTGAAGTCTTCAGTAATCTAATGGAGAGAGGGAAAGAAGTGTGTCTTTTGTATTTAAAAAAAGGATGTCATTGTAAATCATCAAAGCTCAAGAGACTATAAAAATGATAAAAATTGGAGAGGAAAAATAAAACTATTATTATTAGCAAAGATATATTCATCTGCTTAGAATATCCAGGAAGATCATCTGCAAACTATTTGAAATTGAAAAAGAACCAGTTCTTTTCAACATTTGTACCAGAAGCCCTTGTCAGTTTAGTAAAACAGGAAAAGGGAGGGGAAATTACAAGGATTTAAATGAAAAAAATAGAAACTATTACTTTTATATGATTGCTTGATTTAAAAAAAAAACAAACCAAATGGACTTAGAGAAAAATTATTGTAAGTAATGAGTTTACTAGATATAAAATCAGTTTTCAAAAATCAACTATTTCTTCACACCATCAATAAAGAGTTTGGTAAATAATTATTAAAAAGATATCATTTATATTATCATCAACAAATAAAATATGTGAGAATAAATCTAACAAAAGCTGTCCAGGACATTTACGGAAAACATTGTAAAATGTTTCTGAAAGACATTAAGGAAGACCTAAATAAATGGAGAAATATACTATGTCCATAGATATGGAAACTCACTATTATAAAGATGACTATTTTTCCCCCCGATTGATCCATAGATTCAATGCAGTTCCAATCAAAACCCAAACAGGTTGTTTGAAGAACTTGACAAGTTGATACTAAAATTTGTAGAAGAGTAAAGGGCCAAGAGCAGCCAAAATATTCCAGACAAGAATAAGGTGAGGAGATATCAAGTTTTGTTTAAAGCTGTGGTAATTCAAATCATGTGATATTGGCATTGAGATAAACAAAATCACCAGTGAAATAGAGTAGGGAGCCCAGAAACAGATCTGTGAATACATGAAACCCTGGTAGGGCAGATTATTGGGGGAAGGAGGGACTCCAATAAATGGTGCTAAGATAGTTATTTATATGTGAAAAAAAATATTGGATTTCTTCCTCACACCATACACAAAAATCATGCTAAATGGATTAAAAACATATATGTGAAAGGTGAAATTTTAAAAACTTTTAGGTGAAAATGTATAATCTCATGGTTTCAAGTATAAGGAAGATTCCTTAAAACAACACACATAAACACAAAAAAAATTAACATGAAAAATTGATGAATCCTCATTAAAACGAGTAACTTCTGTTCATCAAAAGATAAAGTGAGTGAAAATATAAGCTTCAAACCTATAGAAGATGTTTGCAATATATCTAACCAAAAACAAACAGATTTGTTTGAAAAAATATAAAGATCTTCTGAATTAATGAGAAGTATAACCCAACTGAAAAAATGTTGAATATATTTTTGAAATGATACTGACACAACTCCACATCTGGAAGAAAATTAAATTGGACTCCTATTTTATACCATATACAGAAGTAATTGCAGATGGATTAAAGACTTAACTGTGAAAATTAAGCAATAAAATCTTTAAGATAAAATTTAGAGAGAAATACATAGTGTATCACATTTTAATCTAAGCCAAGAAAAAGACTTTAAAAAAGAGCATTTATTGCATTAAGAAATAAAAATATCAGAAATCAAGTGGTAGATTAGAAAATAATGTAGAAACAGATAAAGGGTTACTATAAAAATATCAGAAATCAAGTGGTAGATTAGAAAATAATGTAGAAACAGATAAAGGGTTACTATGTATAATGCACTGGGAGTTCTTAGGTTGTTCATCTTTCAAATAATTTCTAATTGTAAAATGGGCAAAATGTATGAATGGAAAAGGGTATGAATAGGCAACTTATGTAAGAGCAGATCCGAAAGACCGTTAAATTTTTGAGAATATGCTCCATCACACTAGTAGTTAGGGAAGTGAAAATTAATTAACAATGAAATGTCCACGTGGCAAAGAACTGTGTACCAGTGTATCAATAGAAACATCATTAAAATAGTATGTGTAAAAAAAGCAAGTTGCAGATAATATCTACAGTCCATAGTATAAAAAATACTCAAAATAATACTTTTTACTTCTATATGTATGTAAAACTTGAATGTAAATCCATAGAAATATTCTAACAGGACATGTACAAAACTGAGAATGAAAGCAGTTTGTAATTAAAACTCAATAAATAAAAATTAGAGAATCTATGTGCCAAAAGTTAATAAGAGGACCCATAAATTTCATTTATTGGTATTTATCCAAGAGAAATGGGACATATGTTCACAAAGAGACTGGCACAAGAACATGCATAGCAGCTAAAACTAGAAAACAGCCCAAGAGAATGGATCAACAAATTGTAATGATATTCATACAGTGGAATATGCCCAACAATATAAAGGAACAAACCACTGCACAGTAACACAGATAAACCGCAAAAATATACTGAGTGAAAGGAGATCAGACACAAGAGTACATTTCTGTATGACTCTGGTATCTGAAGTTCTAGAATAGGAAAAATTTCATCTATGGTGATAAAAATCAAAACAGTAGTTGCTTGGGGAGATGAATGGGCATGAGGGAACTTTCTGGGGCAATAAAAATAAATGTATGTCTTGATGGGTGGGTGGGTTATACAGGTATATGCATTTGCCAAAACTGACTGAATTCTGCACTGAAGATCATTGTGTTTCACTGTATATAGATCATACCTTAATTTTTTTTAATGAGGAAAAAATGATGACCAGGGAAGATTACTGAAGTGCATTTACCATTTAAGGAATGTGAACTTTTTTCTAACATTGGTTTTTTTAATGCTTACATTTAGAGAAGCTGCTCGAGAATGTCGCAGAAAGAAGAAAGAATATGTGAAATGTCTGGAAAATCGAGTTGCAGTCCTGGAAAATCAAAATAAAACTCTAATAGAAGAGTTGAAAACTTTGAAGGATCTTTATTCTAATAAAAGTGTTTGATTCTTACTTAAGAAAGAAAATATTTTTGTGGACTTGCCTAAAAATTAGACGGAATTTCTTTTCTTTTTTTAGTGAAGTTTTATGAATTAAAAGGTCAAAAGTGAAGCTTTTTATTTAGGCTTTTGCAACTCAAAGATAAATATCTTACGCAGGAGATCTGGTGACAGAGGATAAAGTGGAAAAACACCTCAAGGAGGTTACTGGCACAACTGGAAGCTCTGTAAAAATTAAACATACTCAAGAAACAAGAAATGAACTTTCACAAATTCATATTTTCTAAATAACAATAGTTGTCATATTCCAAAAATGGCAGATAAGATGAAATTTGATAAATAGATTTTTAAAAATAAATCAGTTTACCCTATAGGTTTGCATTTTTTACTGTTTCCTAAAATTTACCTTTTCAATTGTGTGTGTGTGCAATTTCTGCCAATAAATTCTAAATTACAAATAGAAAAAATCTAATATACAACTAAATATATAAATTATGTGTTCTGATTATGTATACTTGCTCTATCATCAGGTCTTAAATGGGTTTTTAAAAGTTTGTTTATTGGACTTGAGAGGATTTTTGAGACTGGGTTAACTATTTTTGAGGCCTTGTCCTAAAAGGCATCTAAGGTACATGAATGGAGTGTGGTGATTTTGTAAAATTTTTTTATCAGAATGGAAAGAGAATTGTTTAAAAGTTTGATACTTTTAAATGGTTTGTTTTTTGGTTACTCTGGGAATGGTGATTTTCTACAAATATTTAATAAATTGTTTTTTGATTCTGTATTCTGTATGCAGTTAAATATACATTACTTATTCTGTTGTGCTTTAATAGAATGGAATGTTTACAGGCCCTTGAGATGTTAGAGTATTTTAAAAACCTTCTGAAGATGCATACCAAAGTTTTCCAAGAGGACTTTATAATTGGTTTAATGTAAGGTTTATCAGATTCTAAAATAGTACAGTTACTAGGGCAATTTTATGTGAGAGACTATTTTGTAATGTAGTGAATG
Source organism: Mesoplodon densirostris (assembly GCF_025265405.1). NCBI lineage: Eukaryota > Metazoa > Chordata > Mammalia > Artiodactyla > Ziphiidae > Mesoplodon > Mesoplodon densirostris. Next base: position 48,847,535 of record NC_082671.1, on the reverse strand, counting down.
GTACATTTATAAGAAATGTGACTGCCAATATATTTTTATAGCTAATCTTTATAAATTCTAAAGTTGAGTTTTTAATGATTATTTTAAATGTTTATATAGTTTGTTAGTAAAAAATATTTTGCATCTCAAAGTATCATTTTTATATTATAGGAAGTAAAGTTTCCAGATTGGCTAATATTTGAATTGTAAGTTTTGTATGCAGTTTATCCAGAGTTCAAAAATGCTGTCAGCACACCAGTGTTTAACCTCTGTATTCCAATTTGTATACACTTTGAAATTGTACTGCAAAACTATTGTGTGCTTCTTATACAATATGTATCATATTGTTGTCTATGAAATTAAAGGACATTTGATAAAATTAAGTTTGCTGAATGTAAAATATATTGCTTAATATATGAATGACAAGCTTCCTGATAGCCACTGTGTTAATTATACTAACTATAATGCATTTCTAGTTTTAAAATGAGGATAAATTTACAAATCTGGGCTACACTGCGTATTTTATTTAAGGGGATATGTTTATATGTTTTGATTCAGTCAGAACCAATTATAACAAAATGAAGATAGCTAAATATTTTGTTCTACACGTGTTTAGGACATGGTTAAGGAGCCTGTCATGTAGAAATCGTAACCTAACAGATAAATTTGTGATTAATCCTAGTAAAAATTTTCATTAACGGCATCTTTTAAAATGGGATTTTGTTGACCTGGCAGCAGTTTATGTAAAGAAAGATAAAGTTTGATCACCAGTGGGATTACTTATATCCCTGTCCTGTGTAAAGCCTGAGTCTCAAAATAGTCACCCATTAGGCTAAAGAATATTAGGAGGTATGGGGTCAGTGGGTTATATCCAGAGTGTTTTAAAAGATAATATATTGGGTAGGTGTTGTGTTTAGCTCCAGTAGCCTAGCTCTTAGTACCTTAACAACTGGACATCCACACATATTTGTAAATTCTCCACAGCCTGTTGCTCACTAGATCATGTTACCTAGTTTAGCTATATGTAACAGGCATGGGCAAGCCACTGAGGATTCCATAAATGCATACCAAATTATCTTTCTAGATTTTTTTCTAATTTGAATTCAGTGTGGGGCTTATGACACTTGAAAGGTGATTGTAGTACAAACCTGAAATTATTAGACTTCAGAAATTCATCAGACCAAAGAAATTAGTTCCTTAGTTCAATTTACTATTTTAAATAATCAATTTACTAATTTGTTATATGATGGAAACACATTATTGCCCACGAACACATCTTGAGCATATAAAATATGATAACCCTTTAATTTTACTGAACAGAGCAGGGGTCCCCAACCCCCAGGCCATGGACCAGTACGGGTCCACGGCCTGTTGGGAACCAGGCCACACAGCAGGAGGTGAGGAGCGGGCAAGCGAGCAAAGCTTCATCTGTATTTCCAGCCAGTCCCCATCGCTCACATTACCTCCTGAGCTCCACCTCCTGTGAGAATCTAATGCCTGATGATCTGAGGTGGAGCTGAGGCGGAGATACTAGCGCTGGGGAGTGGCTGCAAATACAGATTATCCTTAGCAGAGAGGTTTGACTGCACAGAGACCATAATAAATCAACTGCCTGCAGACTCATATCAAAACCCTATCAGTGAGTGGCAAATGAAAACAAGCTCAGGGCTTCCACTGATTCTGCATTATGGTGAGCTGTATAATTATTTCATGTATTACAATGTATTAATAATAGAAATACAGTGCACAATAAATGTAATGTGCTTGAATCATCCCAAAACCATCCCCCCCGGGGTCTGTGGAAAAATTGTCTTCCACGAAACCGGTCCCTGAGGCCAGAAAGGTTGGGGACCGCTGGAATACAGCATAAAGAATGGGCATGTTTTAGAGCTTTGGAAATCTTACCATATACATTTAGTCATTCAGCAGTTATTATATTGAAGTTACTAGTTAAACCTGTGTTTTTCTCCAGTTAAAATGTATTATGCCCTGGACACTACATAACGATTAAGAAAAAGACATAACAATTGTAGATATTTATGCACCCAGCATAGGAGCACATCAATACATAAGGCAAATGCTAACAGCCACAAAAGGGGAAATCAACAGTAACACAATAATAGTGGGGGACTTTAACACCCCACTTACACCAATGGGCAGATCATCCAGACAGAAAATTAATAAGGAAACAAGCCTTAAATGACACACTAGACCAGATGGACTTAATTGATATCTTCAAGACATTCCATCCAAAAGCAGCAGAATACATTTTCTTCTCAAGTGCACACGGAACATTCTCTAGGATAGATCACATCTTGGGTCACAAATCAAGCCTTGGTAAATTTAAGAAAATTGAAATCATATCAAGCATGGTTTCCGACCACAACACTATGAGATTAGATATCAACTACAGGAAAATAAAGTGAAAAAACACAAACACACAGAGGCTAAACAATACACTACTAAGTAACCAAGAGATCACTGAAGAAATCAAAGAGGAAATTGAAAAATACATAGAAACAAATGACAACAAAAACACACGACCCAAAACCTATGGGATGCAGCAAAAGCAGTTCTAAGAGGGAAGTTTATAGCAATTCAATCCTACCTCAAGAAACAAGAAAAATCTCAACCTAACCTGACACCTAAAGCAATTAGAGAAAGAACAAAAAACAAACCAAAACAAAAAAAAAAACCCAAAACAAACAAAAAAAAACACCCACACAGTTAGTAGTAGGAAAGGAATCATAAAGATCAGAGCAGAAATAAATGAAAGAGAAATGTAGAAAACAACAGCAAAGATCAGTAAAACTAAAAGCTCGTTCTTTGAGAAGATAAACTAAGTTGATAAACCGTTAGCCAGAATCATCAAGGAAAAAAGGGAGAAGACGCAAATCAATAAAATTAGAAATGAAAAAGGAGAAGTTACAGGGCTTCCCTGGTGGCACAGTGGTTGAGAGTCCACCTGCCGATGCAGGGGACTTGGGTTCGTGCCCCAGTCCGGGAAGATCCCACATGCTGCAGAGCAGCTGGGCCCATGAGCCATGGCCGCTAAGCCTGCGTGTCTGGAGCCTGTGGTCCACAATGGCAGAGGCCACAGCAGTGAGAGGCCCGCATACCGCAAAAAAAAAAAAAACAGGAGAAGTTACAATGGACACCACAGAAATACAAAGGATCATAAGAGACTGCTAGAAGCAACTATATGCCAATAAAATGGACAACCTGGAAGAAATGGACAAATTCTTAGAAAAGTACAACCTTCCAAGACTGAACCAGGAAGAAATAAAAAATATGAACAGACCAACTGCAAGCACTGAAATTGAAACTGTGATTAAAAATCTTCCAACAGGGGGCTTCCCTGGTGGCGCAGTGGTTGAGGTCTGGGAAGATCCCACATGCCACAGAGCAGCTAGGCCCGTGAGCCATAGCCGCTGAGCCTGCGCGTCCGGAGCCTGTGCTCTGCAACGGGAGAGGCCGCAACAGTGAGATGCCCGCATATCGCAAAAAAAAAAAAAAATCTTCCAACAAACAAAAGCCCAGGGCCAGGTGGCTTCACAGAAGTCTATTAAACATTTAGAGAAGAGCTAACACCTATCCTTCTCAAACTCTTCCAAAAAACTGCAGACAGGAAAACTCCCAAACTCATTCTACGAGGTCACCATCACCTTGATACCAAAACCAGACAAAGATACTACAAAAAAAGGAAATTACAGACCAATATCACTGATGAACACAGATGCAAAAATCCTCAACAAAATACTAGGAAACAGAATCCAACAGCACAGTAAAAGGATCATACACCATGATCAAGTGGGATTTATCCCAGGGATGTAAGGATTCTTTAATATATGCAAATCAATTAATGTGATACACCATATTAACAAATTGAAGGAGAAAAACCATATGATAATCTCAACAGATGCAGAAAAAGCTTCCAACAAAATTCAACACACATTTATGATAAAAACTCTCCAGAAAGTGGGCACAGAGGGAACCTACCTCAACATAATAAAGGCCATATATGACAAACTGACAGCAAACATTATTCTCAATGGTAAAAAAACTGAAAGCAAGTCCTCTAAGATCAGGAAGAGGACAAGGATGTCCACTCTCACCACTATAATTCAACATAGTTTTGGAACTCCTAGCCACAGCAATCAGAGAAGAAAAAGAAAGAAAAGGAATCCAGATTGGAAAATAAGAAGCAAAACTGTCACTGTTTGCAGATGACATGATACTATACACAGAAAATCCTAAAGATGCCACCAGAAAACTACTATAGCCAATCAATGAATTTAGTAAAGTCACAGGATACAAAATTAATACACAGAAATCTCTTGGATTCCTATACACTAACAACAAAAAAATCAGAGAAATTAAGGAAACAATCCCATTTACCATTGCAACAAAAAGAATAAAATACATAGGAATAAACCTACCTAATGAGGCAAAGGACCTGTATGCAGAAAACTGTAAGACACTGATGAAAAAAATCAAAGATGACACAACAGATGGAGAGATATATCATGTTCTTGGAGTGGAAGAATCAACATTGTGAAAATGACTATACTACCCAAAGCAATCTACAGATTCAATGCAATCCTTATTGAATGACCAATGGCATTTTCCACAGAACTAGAACAAAAATTTTACAAGTTGTATGGAAACACAGAAGACCCTGAATAGCCAAAGCAATCTTGAGAAAGAAAAACAGAGTTGAAGGAATCAGGCTCTCTGACTTCAGACTATACTGCAAAGCTACAGTAATCAAGACAGTATGGTACTGGCACAAAAACAGAAATATACATCAATGGAACGGGACAGAAAAGCCGAGAGATAAACCCAAGCATCTACGGTGACCTAATATACGAAAAAGGAGGCAAGAATATACAATGGAGAAAAGACAATCTCTTCAATAAGTGGTGCTGGGAAAACTGGACAGCTACATGTAAAAGAATGAAATTAGAACACTCCCTAACACCATACACAAAATAAACTCAAAATGGGTTAAAACACCTAAATGTAAGGCCAGACACTATAAAATTCTTAGAAGAAAACATGGGGACTTCCTTGGTGGCACAGTGGTTAAGAATCTGCCTGCCAATGCAGGGGACACGGTTTGAGCCCTGGTCCGGGAAGATCCCACGTGCTGCGGAGCAACTAAGCCCATGTGCCACAACTACAGAGCCTCTGCTCTAGAGCCCACAAGCCACAACTACTGAAGCCCGCACACCTAAAGCCCGTGCTCCACAACAAGAGAAGACACTGCAATGAGAAGCCCGAGCACCTCAAAGAAGAGTAGCCCCTGCTCACCACAACTAGAGAAAGCCTGTGCGCAGCAGTGAAGATCCAACACAGCCAAAAATAAATAAATAATTTTTTAAAAAAAATAAGAAAACATAGAACACTATTTGACATAAACTGCAGCAAGATCCTTTTTGACCCACCACCTAGAGTAATGAAAATAAAAACAAAAATAAATAAATGGGACCTAATGAAACTTCAAAGCTTTTGCACAGCAAAGGAAACCATAAACAAGATGAAAAGACAACCCTCAGAATGGGCGAAAATATTTGCAAATGAATCAAACGACAAAGGATTAATCTCCAAAATATACAAGCAGCTCATGCAGTTCAATACCAAAAAATCAAACAACCCAATCGAAAGATGGGCAGAAGACATAAATAGACATTTCTCCAAAGGAGACACACAGATGGCCAAGAGGCACATGAAAAGATGCTCAACATCACTAATTATTAGAGAAATGCAAAACAAAACTACAATTAGGTATCACCTCACATCATCAGTAAGTCTACAAACAATAAATGCTGGAGTGGGTGTGGAGAAAAGGGAATCCTCTGGCACTGTAGGTGGGAATGTAAATTGATACAGCCACTATGGAGAACAGTATAGAGGTTGCTTAAAAAACTAAAATCAGAATTACCATATGACCCAGCAATCCCTCAGGGCATATACCCTGAGAAAACCATAATTCAAAAAGACACATGCACCCCAATGTTCACTGCAGCACTATTTACAATAGCCCGGACATGGAAGTAACCTAAATGTCCATCAAAAGATGAATGGATAAAAAAGATGTGGTACATACATATGATGGAATATTACTCAGCCATAAGAAGGAATGAAAGTGGGTCAATTGTAGAGACATAGACAGACCTATAGACTGTCATACAGAGTGAAGTAAGTCAGAGAGAGAAAAACAAATATCGTATATTAATGCATATATGTGGAATGTAGAAAAATGGTACAGATGAACCAGTTTGCAAGGCAGAAAGAGACACAGATGTAGAGAACAAATGTATGGACACCAAGGGGGAAAGGGGGTAGTGAATTGGGAGACTGGGATTGACATTTATACACTAATACAGGGGTCCCCAACCCCTGGGCCATGGACCAGTACTGATCTGCAGCCTGTTAGGAACTGGGCCACACAGCAGGAGGTGAGCAGTCAGTGAGCGAGTGAACTTTTATCTGCCACTCCCCATTGCACACATTACCACCTGAACTATCTCCCCTGCCCTGTGGAAAAATTGTCTTCCACGAAATCGGTCCCTGGTGCCAGAAAGGTTGGGGACTGCTGCACTGATATGTATAAAATAGATAACTAATGAGAACCTGCTGTATAGCATAAGGAACTCCACTTCGCTGTACAATAAAAACTAACACAACATTGTAAAACAACTGTACCCCAATTAAAAAAAAAAAACAGAACCACAATGAGGTATCACCTCACACTGGTCAGAATGGCCATCATCAAAAAATCTACAAACAATAAATGCTGGAGAGGGCACTTCCCTGGTGGCGCAGTAGTTAAGAATCCACCTGCCAATTCAGGGGACATGGGTTCGACCCCTGGTCCAGGAAAATCCCACATGCCACGGAGCAACTAAGCCTGTGTGCCACAACTACTGAGCCTGCACTCTAGAGCCCACGAGCCACACTACTGAGCCCATGTGCCACAACTACTGAAGCCCGTGTGCCTAGAGCCCATGCTCTGCAACAAGAGAAGCCACCCCAACGAGAAGCCCATGCACCACAACCAAGAGTAGCCCCCGCTCGACCCAACTAGAGAAAGCCTGTAGGCAGCAACAAAGACCCAATGCAGCCATAAATAAATAAATAAAAACTTAAAAAGAAAACAATAAATGCTGGAGAGGGTGTGGAGAAAAGGGAACCCTCTGGCACCGTTTGTGGGAATGTAAATTGATACAGCCATATGGAGAACAGTATGGAGGTTCCTTCCTTAAAAAACTAAAAACAGAACTACCATATGACCCAGCAATCCCACTACTGGGCATATACCCTGAGAAAACCATTATTCAAAAAGATACAGGTACCCCAATGTTCATTGCAGCTCTATTTACAGTAGTCAGGACATGGAAACAACCTAAATGTCCATCGACAGATGAATGGATAAAGAAGATGTGGTACATATATACAATGGAATATTACTAAGCCATAAAAAGGAACAAAATTGGGTCATTTGTAGTGATGTGGGTGAACCTAGAATCAGTCATACAGAGTGAAGTAAGTCAGAAAGAGAAAAACAAATATCATATATTAACGCATATATATGGAATCTAGAAAAATGGTACTGATGAATCTATTTGCAGGGCAGGAAAAGAGACACAGATGTAGAGAATGGACTTGCAGACATGGGAGTGTGGGGAAGGGGAGGGTGGGACAAACTGAGAGAGTAGCAGTGACATATATACACTACTGTGTGTAAAATAGTTAGTGGGAAGCTACTGCATAGCACAGGGAGCTCAGCTTGGTGCTCTGTGATGACCTAGAGCTGTGGGATGCAGGGGGTGAGAGGGAGGCTCAAGAGGGAGGGGATATTGTATACATATAGCTGATTCACTTTGTTGTACAGCAGAAACTAACACAACATTGTAAAGCAATTATACTCTAATAAAAAATATGTATTATGCTTTGGAATATAAAGTTGTCGTAACTGCAGTTCAAATTCCCAGAAAAGATGCTGAAATGATATAAAGTGAGTAAATTTGACCCGGGACTTGATATCTAAGTTAAAGGAAAAGTCACAGGTTATAGTGAAATGAAATAATGTCAAAGTATGTCACAATCTAATTGCAGTAATCATATAATATTATTTACTCTGTTATACAAAGTAGGTTTTTATTTTTAATAAATACTGCTTTTTTTGCTATAAAACAAAGTAAAGGAACACTTATATCAAGGTTGTAGAATTCAGAAGGCCACTCTAGGGAGTGTTTGGCGAAGTCTTTTTTTTTTTTTTTTAATCAAACCTTCGCCCCCTGCAGTGGAAGGGTGGAGTCTTAACCATTGGACCGCCAGGGAAGTTCCTGGCAGAAGTCTTTGAGGGAGTCAGTTGGAGGAGGTTTAGGCCATTTAACTTTTTTTTCTAAGAGAGATTCTGATAACTCAATCCCCTTTTATCAGTGTAAATTTCTTTTTTTTTTTTTTTTTTTTTTTGTGCAGTACGCGGACCTCTCACTGTTGCGGCCTCTCCTGTTGCGGAGCACAGGCTCCAGACACGCAGGCTCAGCAGCCATGGCTCACGGGCCCAGCCGCTCTGCAGCATGTGGGATCTTCCCGGACCGGGGCATGAACCTGTGTCCCCTGCATCGGCAGGCGGACTCTCAACCACTGCACCACCAGGGAAGCCCTATCAGTGTAAATTTCTTTGTAGCAAACATAGATAGGCATTAGAAGCCAAGTCTTTGCCCTTTCATGGTTGAAATCCTTTTCCTCAAAATTGACTGGATATATTTAATAGTTTGCTGCCTTCAATAAGTATATATGTTTTTAACTTAGATAAATATTTGTCAGTTTAATTTATTATAAAATCTAGGCTTGGACTTCCCTTGTGGCACAGTGTTTAAGAATCCACCTGCCAATACAGGGGACACGGGTTCGAGCCCTGGTCCGGGAACATCCCACATGCCACGGAGCAACTAAGCCTGTGTGCCACAGCTACTGAGCCTGCGCTCTAGAGCCTGCGAGCCACAACTACTTAGCCCACGTTCTGCAACTACTGAAGCCTGTGCGGTCTAGGGCTCACGTGCCGCAACTACTGAGCCCACGTGCTGCAACTACTGAAGCCCACAAGCTTAGAGCCTGTGCTCCACAACAAGAGAAGCCACTGCAATTAGAAGCCCATGCACTGCAATGAAGAGTAGCCCCTGTTCACCGCCAACTAGAGAAAGCCCGCACGCAGCAATGAAGACCCAATGCAGCCAAAAAAAAAAAAAGAAAAATCTAGGGTTACCTATGTACATAACATACACAGTCTTACTGTTTCCTTAATATCTACTATTTATTGAGTATCTACTATGCATAAGAAACTGTAAAAGTAATGACATTCATTCATTCAGCAAATATTTATTGAAGGCCTTTTATATGCCAAGCATTACTAGGAGGAGTGACAAACAAGGCAGAGTTCTATCTCTTGTGGAACTTCGATATTAATGTCATCCTGTGAGACTGGTACTTACCTAAAGTTATATGAGTATTAATAACTAGGGATCTCAGATATAAACCTAACCTCTAACCATTCAATATGAAATAGTAGCACATCCCCGCCCAACACACTCCTTTATCAACCGTGAGGGGGAGACTGTCTCTTTTGTGCTTTTCTGTATCCCCACAGTCTCGGGCAGGGCTCACCTGGTTTAAAGGCGTGCTCTATCATGTTGGTTAAAATGAAGGAGGGTCTGGGGTTCAAACTCACTAAGGCACAGAGAGGTTTGATACTTTGCCCAAGGTTAAATGGTAAATAACAAAACTAGGGTTCAGACCTAGGTCTGATCAACTCCAAAGTTTGTGGTCTTAGCCACCAGAGTGTACCTTCTGTCTTGCATGTGTTAGAAAGTCTGAAAAGCTTTTTTCATTGAATCTTTCTGCACTCAACATCAAAGATTTAAAAAGTTCTATTTAAATGTGTCCACTAGATGGCAACCTCCATTTCAAAATCACGGAAGTTTTACAAACTTTTAAAAATAAATATATAGAAAACTACAGAAGTTAACATATCAAATCCTGTACATGCGCCATCCATAACTAATAACTGTTAACATTTTGTTGCCTTTACTTCAGATCATTTTCTGAAGAGAAAGGATGTACAGATAAATTCCTCACCTTTCTTTCCCTAGTCCAATTTCCCTCCCTGAAGGAAACCACTATCATGAATTTAGTATGGAACCAGTCCATGTTTTTATATTTATTGTATGAATACATAAATAACACATGTCAGATTGTAGTACCTTTTTTACAAGTTTATAAACGGTACCTTAATTCAGACCAAAGAACACTTAGGATTCTAGCTATGGTAACTTAATACTTTGTTTTGGAAAAAACCTGAGCATCAGAGCATTATTTTTTCCAACTGACTACTCTTAGAATTTAATATCACATCTGGAAAAAATGCTTGCTAAAAAAAATTTTTTTAATTCATAAACACTCATCAATCCAAAAGATAAGAAAGGAGAGAAAAGAAACAGGCAGGACAAATTGCCCAAAATAAAATTATAGAAATCTATGTGTATTAGTAATGATAATAAATAAAAATGCACTGCGCATTAGTTAAATATTAAAAATTGTCACATGGAATTAGAAAACAAAATCCAGCTATATGTTGTTTATATAAAGGGTAAATCTAAAATATAAGGATACAGCAAGTTTGAAAGTAAAGGCATGGAAAAAGTTATACCAGCCAAATATTAGCCAAAAGAAAGCATTAGTATAACTATATTTATATTGAACAAAATAGCCTTTAAAGGAAAAAATTATTACTTGGGACAAAGATGGTCACTATAAAATGAAAAAAGATTTAACTCACTTGGAAGATAAAACACATCTAAACTTGGACACACCCAATAATACAGGGTCAAGATGTTAAGCAAAATGCAGAAATATAATGAGAAAGAAAAATTCACAATCTTAGTAGAATTTAACATACCTCTCTCATAATTGATACAAAAAGCAGGAAAATCATCAGTACAAAGACCTGAACAATAAAAAAAACTTGACCTAACATACTAAATTTCATAAACTGTAAGCCACCGTTGATTGTAAAGCAAGCTATATCTTAAGTACCACTAAGAAAGAAAAGCCACTGCCAGTTAAACTACGCCATGCCATTGATGGCCAGATGCATGCTGATTTCAGAGATGTTTAAATATGAAAAACATACATCTTTTAATCAGTGAAATTTGATGTAGAAAGTACAACTGTAAATAACACATAAGAGTATTTATGAAAACAGAACCATATAATTTGGGCAGTAAAGTTAAGTCTCAACAGATTTCCAAAGGACTGGTTTCATACAGACTATGTTCCATTGATCTATGTGTGTCTATCCTTTCACCAAAACCACACTGTCTTGATTACTGTAGCTTCATAGTAAGTCTTGAAATCAGGTGGTATGAATTCTTCAAGTTTTATTTTTTATTTTTCCCCTAAAATTGTTTTGGCCATTCCAGTTTCGTTGCCTTTCTATATGAATTTTAGAATCAGCTGGTCTGTATCTATAAAAGAAGATCCTGCTGGGATTTTGACTGGGATTGTGTTAAAACTATACACAGATCAACTGGGGAAGAACTGACATTTAACAATATTCATCCAATTCATAAACACAATATATTTCCAATTATTTAGTGTTTGATCTTTTTTCTTCAGTGTTTTGTAGTTTTTGGCAGAGACCATGCACATATTTTGTTAGATTTATACCTAATTACTACTTTTCTTTTTTCTTATAGGTATTTTAAATGTTTAAATTTCAGTTTCCAACTGCTGGCTAATATATAAAAAGAGGAATTTTGTCCTGTAACCTTATTATAAATTCACTTATTTGTTTGAGGAGCTTTTAAAATAGATTTTCTTGGGGGGGAGGGGTTCTACTGAGATAGTGGCATTTGTGAATAGAGACAGTTTTATATCTTTCTTTAAAGTCTGTATGCCTTTATTTTTTTAATAAATTTATTTATTTTATTTATTTATTTTTGGCTGCGTTGGGTCTTCATTGCTGCACGTGGGCTTTCTCTAGTTGCAGCAAGCAGGGGCTACTCTTCGTTGCGGTGCACGGGCTTCTCATTGTCTTCTCTTGTTGCGGAGCATGGGCTATAGGCGCATGGGCTTCAGTAGTTGTGGCGCGTGGGCTCAGTAGTTGTGGCTTGTGGGCTCTAGAGCACAGACTCAGTAGCTGTGGCGCACAGGCTTGGTTGCTCCATGGCATGTGGGATCTTCCTGGACCAGGGCTCGAACCTGTGTCCCCTGCATCGGCAGGCGGATTCTTAACCACTGTGCCACCAGGGAAGCCCTGTATGCCTTTATCTTGCTTTGTTGTACTGCTTAGGATTTCTAGTATAATGTTAAATAGAATTGGTAAGAGTGGACTTTATTTTTTCTTTGCTGCGCTGTGCAGCTTGTGGGATCTTAGTTCCCCGACCAGGGATTGATCCCAGGCCCTGGCAGTGAAAGCACCAAGTCCTAACCATGGACTGCCAGGGGATTCCCACCACTGCTTTTCAACATCATACTGTTAAGTCCTAATGCAATAAGATAAGAAAAGGAAATTAAAGGTATACAGATTGGGAAGGAAGAAATAAAATCGTCTTTGTTCACAGATGATATGTTAATCTATTAGAAAATCCCAAAAGATTTGACAAAGAAACTCCTGGAACTAATAAGTGATTACAGCAGGGTTGCAGGATACAAGGCTAATATACAAAAGTCAATTTCTTTTGAATATACCAGCAATGAACAACTGGAATTTGAAATTAAAAATACCATACTATTTACATTAGCACCCCCCAAAATGAAATACTTAGGTATAAATCTAACAAAATATGTACAAGATCTATATGAGGAAAATTATAAAACTGATAAAAGAAATCAAACAAGAACTAAATAAATGGACACCTGTCCACCATGTTAATGGATAGAAAGACAACATTGTCAGGATGGCAGTTCTTCCCAACTTGTTCTACAGATTCAATACAAGCCCAATCAAAATCCCAGCAAGTTATTTTGTGGATATCAACAAACTGCTTCTAAAGGTTATACACAGTGAAAAAAGACTCAGAATAGACAACACAATATTGAAGGAGAAGAACAAAGCTGGAGAGCTGACAGTACCTGACTTCAAGACATACCATAGTGGGACTTTCCTGGTGGTCCAGTGGTTAAGACACCACACTTCCACTGCAGGGGCCACAGGTTCAACCCCTGGTCAGGGAATTATGATCCCACATGCCAAGTGGCCAAAAAAAAAAAAAAAGTTAAGAAAAAAGACATAACACAGAGCTACAGTAATCAAGACAGGGTGATATTCACAAAAGAACAGACAAATAGATCAATGGAACAGTACAGACAGCCCAGAAATAGACCCACATAGATACAGTCAACTGATCTTCAACAAAGGAGCAAAGACAATACAATGGAGCAAAGACAGGATTTTAAATAAGTGGTGCTGGAACAACTGGATATCCACATTAAAAAAAAAAAAAAGAATCTAGACACAGACTTTATATCCTGCACAAAAATTAACTCAAAATGGACCACAGACCTAAATGTAAAACACAAAAGTATAAAACTCTTAGAAGATAACATAGGAGAAAATCTAAATGACCTTGGGTTTGTCAATGACTCCAAAAGTATGATCCATAAAAGAAAGAATTGATAACTTGGACTTCATTAAAACTAAAAGTTTCTGCTCTGTGAAAGACAAAGAAAAAGACAAGCCACAGACTGGGAGAAAATATTTGCAAAAGACATATCTAACAGAGGACTGTTATCCAAAAAATACAAAGAGCTCTTAAAACTCAACAATAAGAACCTAATTAAAAGATGGGCCAAAGACCTTAACAGACATCTCATCAATAAGATATATAGATGGCAAATAAACATGTGAAAAGATGAGCCACATCGTGTCATCAGGGAGATGCCAATTAAAACAATGAGATACCACTAATACACCCATTAGAATAGCCAAAATCCAAAACATTTGTAACACCAAATGCTCACAAACAACATGAACTCTCAGTCATTGCAAATGGGAATGCAAAAATGGTGCAGACACTCTGGAAGACAGTTTGGCAATTTCTTACAAAACTAAACATACTCTTATCATATGATTCAGCAATTGCACTGTTTGGTATTTGCCAAAGGAGCTGAAAACTTATGTTTACCCAAAAACCTGCACACAGATGTTTACAGCAAATTTATTCATAACTGCCAAAACTTGGAAGCAACCAAGATGTCCTTCAATAGGTGAATGGATGAACTGTGGTATATCCAGAAAATGGAATATTATTGATCACAAAAAAGAAATGAGCTCTTAAGCCATGAAAAGACATGGCTTCTTCCCCCTCCAAGAAGGGGGACTTCCTTGGTGGTCCAGTGGTAAAGAATCCTCTTTCCAATGAGGGGTTCGATCCCTGGTCGGGGAACTAAGATCCCACATGCTGGGCTTCCCTGGTGACGCAGTGGTTGAGAATCCGCCTGCCGATGCAGGGGACACGGGTTCGTGCCCCGGTCCGGGAAGATCCCACATGCCGCGGAGCGGCTGGGCCCGTGAGCCATGGCCGCTGAGCCTGCGCATCCGGAGCCTGTGCTCCGCAACGGGAGAGGCCGCAACAGTGAGAGGCCTGCATACTGCAAAAAAAAAAAAAAAAAAAGATTTCTAGCACTAACTCAAGTGGAGCAAGAGACAACCAAGAAGAATAAAATCTCCCCTAACTCCAGACCCAATCAACCCTACCATCCCTACATCACCCCACCACCCTACCCCAGGCCCCAGGCTCAGCACTAATGCCCTCATCCTCCTTCAGAGATAGGAGAAACAAGATGCATTATCTACTGCTATGTAACAAATTATTCCAAAACTTAGCAGCTTAAAACAACAAAATTTTGTTATCTCACAACTTCTGTGGGTCAAGAATTTTGAGTGTGGCTTGGGGGATGTCTCTGGCTTCAGGCCTCTCAAGAGGTTGCAGTTAGGATCTTAGCCAGAACTGTGGTCTCATCTGAAGGTTTGACCTGGGAAAGATCTGCTTCCTAGCTCACTCATGTGGTGTGGTTTGCTTCTTCGTAGGCTGTTAGACCGACTATGACTGTAGGCTACTCCACAGGGCAGCTCATGATATGGCAGCCAACTTCCCTCAGAGCAAGAGAGCTAGAGAAAATGTTCAAGACAAGTCACAATCTTTTTATCATCTAGTCTTGGAAGGGACAGCCCATCCCCTCTGCCACCATCTGTTTGCTACAAGTATGTCACTAAACCTAGCCAACTTAGAGTTGCCAACTTAGGGGAGGGGGCTAACAAAGGGTATGAATACCAGGAGACAAGGCTAATTAAAGGCCATCTTGGAGGCTGCCTACCACACCAGAGAATATCTGTCTGCTGACTGGACTGATCCCACAAAGAAAGGAAGTAGCAGTGCAGGAGAGAAGAGTGAAGACCTGGAGAAGACAGAGGAAATCCAGGCCTAGGACCTTTGCATGTACTGGGCCACTGCATTTTTCATTGCTCTTTCATGACTTGGCTGCATGCACCTGTTTTTGATCAGGATATGGAAAAGAAATCTGTTGAATGTCTGTTATCTGCCACAGCAAGACCAGTCATCTTGCCCAGCTTACAATGCCATACCGAATCTGATCACAACCCTCCCCCACAGAAACACACCCCAACTGAGTTTCCCTCCTTTCAAGTATCATCTTTCACTAAACTATTTGGGGAACAGTCAATTTATTTCCTGTTCTGCTCCTGGGTTAGGTCAGTTCATGCTGCAACTTGTTTATCCAATACTACCTGCTTCCCTCCCACTGATTTTAGCTCAGCCCAGGAGCTTCTGTTCTCTTTCCACTTGTTACCACCTGTAAGGCTCAACTAATAGGCTCCTTTGATTTAATGCAGCCAACCATGACAAACTAGGAGGATGATATGAGAACAGCGCTGTCCTTTTGCTGACCCCTACTTTCATTCCCCACCATGTGACCAGCCTCCCAGACTACCACAAGCCCACACTGTGCCCTTGTTACTGAAGGAGTCGGGTTAACTGAGGAAACCTTTAGCACAGCTCAAGATAGCAATGATAAAACAATTGAAAACCAAACATTACAC
The DNA here is from genome assembly GCF_025265405.1 of Mesoplodon densirostris. Taxonomy (NCBI): domain Eukaryota; kingdom Metazoa; phylum Chordata; class Mammalia; order Artiodactyla; family Ziphiidae; genus Mesoplodon; species Mesoplodon densirostris. The sequence goes on along the minus strand of NC_082671.1, from coordinate 48,831,427 downwards.
ATCATTGTTCTTAAAAACCATGGGTCAACCCACCACAGTGAAACTCTCACAGGTATCTTTTTGGCTCGGGCCTGGCCTTCTGCCATGTTGTGGGGCTGCCTGCTTCTTTCCTCTCTCTCCTCCTTTGCACACTGAAAAATTTCTTTTCATTATGCTGAGCATACTTATACCCCTAAGTACAAAGCAGGGTCCAAGCCTACTACTGCATATCCAAAACCATAGTAAATGGATCTGCTAAAGGGAAGAAGGGTCATACACAATCCTGGACTCCAAAAAGAATCAAATCAAATACAAAACCAGGAAGAAGCCTTTAACTTAGTTTTTTCTCTTATATATCCTGATCAAAAATTTTAAGGCATGGTTTCTCTCTTCAGTCTCTGAAAGATAACAGAAAACAGTAAAAAAAAAAAAAAAAAAAACTAAAATTATACACACACATTGTATTATTATTACTATGGTGGTTAATTTTATGTGCCACTTATCTGCACTCTTTTCCCACAGTGTTTGTAATGTCAAGGGGCATCTTGGGGGTTCTGATGGGGCAAGGAATAATGTACCTCTCAGGCTGGGGACTGGTGTGTGTGTGTGGGGGGGGGTGCAGTGACCTTTAGTCAGGCTTTGTCCCCAACTTCCAGGCAGGTTCTTAAATTCTGGGGGGGAGGGGGTGCGCTTGGAGGCATGAACCCGCGTCCCCTGTAGTGGAAGCACAGAGTCTTAACCACTGGACCACCAGGGAAGTCCCTGCAGGTCCTTACATTTGACTTAATCAGCTCACCCTGAGGTGACCAGTCGAAGGTAAACTACTACAAAACAATTAATGATAAGATCAATGTGCATTACAGAAATTGGGCTCCCCCAATGCCCACATTGTCTCAAATCCCAACCTCTACACTTGCTTTGCCTTCTGCTTTACGTCTCCCTTCCCCAGCTTTCCCACTTCAGTTTAGGTGCTCTTACTTCAGGAAGCCTTCCTGGCCTTGAAGTCTGAGCCGCTCCAGAGGTTCCAATAGCTCACCTCTCACCACAGCAGTCCTACTGTACCATCTAAGCATGTATATCTGGCTCAGGAAGGTCTCGCCAGATCCTGGCTGAGGGCGAGACATTTCATTGGTCGCGTAACTAGAACACCGGCTGAGGCCTTGACTCATCCGGGCATTTCCGCAGCCTCACAGCCCTCAGCCCCCATCAAAACCCCTCGCCTACTTCGCTTGCGTGGCGTCGCCCCCCACCCCGTCCCCCGCACCTAGCTAGCCGCACAGCTCCCGCATCTCCCACTTCGCCCACCTCCTCTGCCAGGCTGCTCAGGCCGAGGGCCCACAGGCTCGCGGGGTGGGGGTAGGGGGCGGGGGGAGCGGGCAGGAAATGCCTGCCGCTATCTTGCCCACCAGGAGTTCCGACATGGGGCTGCGGCTCCTGAGCGCTGCTCTGTTGTTTCTGGGGGGCGCTCTCATATGCTCAGAATACCCACTCTCCGAAAGGAGTGGGCGCGGCTCCTCGCAGGAACAGGCCAGAGGTCGGAGGTGGCCTGAGGCCATGAGTGGAAGGCCCAGGGCGCAGAAAGAGCACCAGGCCCCAGAAGAGGAAGGGTTGAACGCAAAGGGCAGTATCTGTTCGTTCTTCTCTTTGGACAGTCGTCCTTGCCTTTTTCCCACTTAAGTAGTATTTGAATTTGGGGCCCTCCTTTTCTGTTTTTCCAACTGCCTTTAACTAAAAATTTACGGATCCAAGCAGTCCGATTTTAATGACTGTAGTAGTAGTAGTACTAATAGTAAAAGTGCCAGACACTGCTGAGTCTGTATATGCGCCTCAACACATTCTGGGGTTTGTCATTCCCATTTTACTGACTAATAATTCATTGGAATTCAAAGATGAAAGGGCTGTTAGGTGACTTTTTCATACTACAGTTAAGAAGAATTAACCCAACAGGTTAAATGGCAAGTATTAGAACTTGTAGTTCTTGGTTGACCAGTCCCAGGCTCTTTTAGTGGCCGTTTCACACAGGGAAAAATGTGATACCTGGCCAGAGAAGCTTACCTCATTGTTGTACTTCTCAGGAGAAGAGTTTTAAAATCGATGAATTGTGCTGATTTAATGTCTTTCTATTTGTAAGTAAGCAATTAAGCCATGTTTGTCTTAACTCTCTAAGATTTTTTTTCAAAATATGGGCATGGCTTAGGTATCCAGCTTGCTTTATGAGTTTTTTAAATAGGAATTTCAAATATTATATTTGAATTATATATTATTAAGATTATACAGTAATACATATAATAATATATTCAGTCCAAATAATATATCATTTTTATTTTTAGATTGTGGAACAGCACCACTTGCAAATACGTTCAAGGGGTCTCGCATTGTAGGGGGCACAGAAGCTCAAATTGGTGCATGGCCATGGCTAGTTAGCCTACAGATTCAATCTGGCAGATATCTTGCTCATGTATGTGCGGGAAGCTTAGTGAAAAATAGATGGGTCCTCACGGCTGCCCACTGCACTAAGGACACCAGGTATGTATTCAGAACAGAACTCTTATTTTATTCTCTTGGGGGATATTTTGAAGTGGCAGAGGACCATTTGACTTCAGCCATGTTCAGTTAAGTGATATGTTCCCAAGTAGCCATAATGCCTTATACTGAATAGTACACTGAATATTTGTTGAAATAAGTCCTTTAAGTCAGAGGTCAACAAACATTTTCTGTAAAGACAGTAAATATTTTAGGCTTTGCAGGCCATACTCAACCCTGTCACAGTAGAACCAAAGTGGTCATAGATGATACATCATTGAATGAGTGTGCTGTGATCCAATCAAACTATTTATGAACACTGAAATTTGAACAAAATCCTATTTTGTCATTTTGGGTTTTCCCCAACCATTTAAAAGTGTAAAAAACATTCTTTGTTTATGGGCTATATAAAAATATAAAAATAGGAGACAGGCCAGATTTGCCCTGTGGGTTGTAGTTTGTTGGACCTTGCTTTAAATAATAAATAGCTTTTCTTTTAGCTTTAAAAATTATTGTATTGTAATCATGTATTTGTCTTTCTCACCATTAGATCATGGTGAGACAAGTCCATGAAGACAAGGACTACATGTTTTATTTTGTATTTCTGGTACTAATACAGGAGTTGGCCTACTTTATAGGAGACATAATAAATATTTATTGAGTCTATGGATGATGTCAGTCTTAGAGAAATAGATTTACTACAGTTGTAATAGAACTTTATGACCCTCCTAACATTTAAAATGAAGCTCTAAGATAAATACTGTGGAAAACCGTGGTACCTGTCATACAGTCTCTCTTTAGTCTCTAATTTTTATGAGCTATCTCGGAGAAGAATGAAAAGTCTCTAAGAAAAACTAACAACAACTTCAAAATTCAACTGAGGGTAACTGGCCTGATGGGGTTCTTAAGGTTTTAATCTTTTAATCTGTTTACCACATTTTTAAAACATGCATTTCAGTTCCATAAATTGGCCTCTTGAAGAACAGAGATCAGAAAAATGGGAAGCTTTTAAGGTAAACCCAAGGTTATAGAAAAAGATGTAGAAAAAAGCTTCAGAGTTAGAAATCAATTCTGGTCTTTCAGGTGTGGGTGTTTACAACTCTTTTCTAAAATGCTGTCTTTAAATAAAAACTGCTTCTCAACAGCTTTCAAACCTTAAACCAAGGAAGGAAAAGCCTGCTTGGTATGGTTTGAAGATTCTTGGAAAAGCTCTTCTCACCTATTAAGTCCTGATATTGTGCCTTTACTAGTCTGTTCCTTTGACACGGTGGGGAGAACAATGCATTTGGAGAGGGGCGACCTGTATCCTAGTCCTCCTCTGACACTTTGTGGTGCAGTAGCTTTAAGTAAGATTCCAGAACCTACTAGATATACCACCTTGGTCAAATAATATAGCTTTGTTATATTGTCATAAAATCTTAGAGTTGGGCCTCCCTGGTGGCGCAAGTGGTTGAGAGTCCGCCTGCCGATGCAGGGGATACGGGTTCGTGCCCCGGTCTGGGAGGATCCCATATGCCGCGGAGCGGCTGGGCCCGTGAGCCATGGCCGCTGAGCCTGAGCGTCCGGAGCCTGCGCGTCCCGAGCCTGTGCTCCGCAACGGGGGAGGCCACAACAGTGAGAGGCCCGCATACCGCAAAAAAAAAAAAAAAAAAAATCTTAGAGTTCAAAGAGGTATTTTAAAGGTGTGGTTCAATTCTCTGTCCTGTATATGAATCCTTCTTAAAATATTGAAGTAAAGGGTTCTCTAGTCTGAAATAATTATTGCTTTAATGCATTGAGTCAGGCATTTTTTCAGACACAATTTCCACTACTCTTGACAACCACTCTTTGCTGTAGGGAGACCCTGACTAGAAAGCAGTGAAATCAGGGATCAAATCCAGGTGTGTCATAATGAAAATCCACACACATAACCATAACTATATCATTTGGCTCTCTACTTGAAACACCTCTTGTGATGATGAACTGCCACCTCGGAAAGAATTTCATTTAAATTTTGTGCTTTATTTCTTAGAAAGCCTTTCCTTATGTTGAACTAAGTGTCTTGATTTTCATTCTGCCTTCTGAAGCCATATATATTAAACCTCATTACTCTTCCAAGCATATGAAGATAATACTAATATTCCACTTAACAGTTCTCAAGGCTAAATCTTATTGATATTTTTACCCCTTTACTCAACAAACATTTACTAAATGTATATTATATACTAGGGACTGGGCTAGGTGCTGAGGAAGTCGACATTACTGAGGCATAGTCTGTATTTTTCAGGAGTACCTCCTGTTTCAGAAGACTCTGCTACTTCTATTCCTGTTCCCCCTCATTTCCTAAACCTTGCACCATCAGTTATCCCTTATTCCTTCTTATAACATGAAGGACCCGCTCTGAGATTAGGTACTGTTTAAGAATGTTACATATAACTCTATATTTTAAAAAAGCCCTCTGAGATAGCTGTTATCTCCACTTCACACCTGAGGAGTCAGAGATCAGAGATATTTGGTAATTTTCCCAAGATCACATTGCTGTAAAGTGGCAACCTATTGATTTAAACCTAGTCTCAAATCTATAGCTGTTTCACTACACCTCATTGTCTCTTTAGTATTTTTCAATATTTTCCTCTTGCTTCTTCCCTACAGCCTTCAAACATGTTTAGGTCACCTCATCGTTATTTAGCAAACAAACAAACCCTACCTGTTTCTGTTCTTCCTTTCACTACTAGACTCCTTGAAAGAAAGACTCCCTTTTGCTTCACCTGCATTGACTCATAAAATCCCAATTGCAGTCTGATTTTTGTAGCTAGAACACACTATTAAAGACCCACCTCTATGCCAAATCCAATGACCTCTACTCAATCCCCATCCTATTTCATCTGTATAACATTTGGCAAAGTTGACTGCTGTTCTACCTCTTTTTTTTGGCCATGCCACATGGCTTGTGGGATCTTAGTTCGCCAACCAGGGACTGAACCCGGGCCCTCAGCAGTGAAAGCTCGGATTCCTAGCCACTGGACTGCCAGGGAATTCCCTCCTATCTCTTTTCTTGATTTTTAAGACACCACTATTCTCTACCTTAAAATTTTTTTTTTCCTTATTCCTTGCGTCTTTGTCTTCTTTTAAATGGCAGTATTTTCAAGAGTTCCACCTTCTATCCTCTTGCCTTATCGTCTGTACTCTTCCCTAGAGATGTCTCATCTACTTCTGTTTTAGGAGTCATCATGTCCTGGCAACTCCCAAGTCTCTCCAGCTGAGTCGTATTTCCAGCTCCCTACTATACGTATATATTGGAGTCACATTCCCAACAAGTCCAAACATGAACTTTTAAACTCTTTCCTCTAGAGAAGAGTCTCGGCAGCCCTGAAGGCTTTCAGGTGGTTAATAAGTCCTCAGGCCCCTGCTAGCACAGGGAGCATCATGGACCTGTCAGCAATTAAGGAACAAAAGTAATGAAGATAAACTTTGATAAAACCACAATGAGATACCACTTCACACTCATTCAGATAGTTACTATAGTAATAGTGTAAGTAGTGAACTAGGGATATGGAGACTGATATTCTGAATCTACTTCTCATCAGTGGGGAGTATTGGGGGACAAAAAGAAGCAAATTTAAGAGATACTGCACAGAGAGAGTCAGCTGTCAAGGTAATGGAACTGTTGGTGAGGCTGTTATCTGAGAAAACAGAGAAGGGATAGAATTGAGGGAAGATATTTTTTTTAATAAGATGGGAATTTAATCTAAACTTTATACCTGATTTTGACCACTTCCAGATTTAGCATGCCATAATAACACTTAGAACAGTTGATAGTCATTTTTTTAAATTAATTAATTAATTATTTTTGCCCGTGCTGGGTCTTCGTTGCTGCACGCAGGCTTTCTCTAGTTGCAGTGAGCAGGGGCTACTCTTCGTTGCAATGCGTGGGCTTCTCATTGCGATGGCTTCTCTTGTTGTGGAGCACGGGCTCTAGGTAAGCGGGCTCAGTAGTTGTGGCTCGCAGGCTCTAGAGCACAGGATCAGTAGTTGTGGCTCACAGGCTCTACAGCACAGGCTCAGTAGTTGTGGCGCATGGTCTTAGGTGCTCCACGGCATGTGGGATCTTCCCGGACCAGGGCTCAGACCCGTGTCCCCTGCACTGGCAGGTGGATTCTTAACCACTGGGCCACCAGGGAAGTCCCTCATTGTGGTTTTGAGTCACATTTCCCTAATGATTAGTGATGTTGAGCATCTTTCCATGTGATTTCTGGCCATCTGTATTTCCTCTTCTTTTTTTTTAAGGTTTATTTTATTTTTGGCCACACCATGTGGCATGCAGGATCTTAGCTCCTGGGCAAGGGATTGAACCCATGCCCCATGCAGTGGAAGCATGGATTCTTAACCACTGGACCAACGGGGCAGTCCTGTATTTCTTCTATGGAGAAACGTCTATTCAAGTCCTATGCCCATTTTTGAACTCGGCTGTCTGGGTTTTTTGTGGATGTTGAGCTGTAGGAGTGCTTTATATATCCTAGATATTAATCCCTTGTCAAATATACGATATACAAATATTTTCTTCAATTCTGTGGGTTGTCTTTTCACTCTCTTGAAAGTGTCCTTTGATGCACAAGTTTTTAATTTTGATCAAGTCCAATTTATCTATTTTTTTCTTTTGTTGCCTGTGCTTTTGGTGTCATATCCAAGAATCACTGCCAAATCCAATATCATGAAGCTTTTCTTCTGTGTTTTCTTCTAAGGGTTTTATAGCTTTATTCTTATATTTTGGTCTTTGTTCTATTTTGGGTTAACTTTTGCATATGGTGTAAGGGTCCAATTTCATTCTTTTGTATGTAGATATCTAATTTTCCCAGCACCATTTGTTGAAAAGCCTTTCCTTTCTCCACTGAATTATCTTGGCACTCTTGTTGAAAATCAATTGGCCACATATGCAAGGGTGTATTTCTGGGCTTTCTATTCTTTTCCATTGGTATATATATCTGCCCTTATGCTAGTACCACACTGTTTCAGTTACTGTAGCTTTTCAGTAAGTTTTGAAATCAGGAAGTATGGTCCTCCAACTTTATTCTTCTTTTTCAAGATTATTTTGGCTATTTGGGGTCTTCTGATATTCCACATGAATCTTAGGATGGGTTTTTTATTTCTGCAAAAGCATCACTGGGATTTTTATAGGTATTTCATTGACTCTATAGATCATTCTGGGTAGTACCGTCATTTTAACAATATTAAGTCTTCCAATACATGAACAAGCGATGTCTTTCCATTTATTTGTCTTCTTTAATTTCTTTCAGCAATGTTTTGTACTTTTCAGTGCATATAACCTGTTTTTTAATCTTAACAGTCTGAATATAAATTGAAATAGGTAAGTAAAATAAGTTGATTTAGCCATTCTATGTCTTTTGATTGGAGAATTTAATCTGTTTACATTTAAAGTAATTATTGCTAGGTAAGGACTTACTATCACCATTTATTAATTGTTTTCTGGTTGTTTTGTAGATCCACTGTTCCCTGTTTCTTAGCCTGCTGTCTTTTTTGTGTTTTGATGTCTTTTGGTATCAGTATGCTTTGACTTCTTTATCAAGTCCTTTTGTGTAATTGCTACAGGTTTTTACCTTGAGGTTATCAAGAAGCTTACATAAACTATCTTAAAATTATAACACACTAATTTTTTTTTTTTTTTTTTTTTTTTTTTTTGCGGTACGCGGGCCTCTCACTGTTGTGGCCTCTCCCGTTGTGGAGCACAGGCTCCGGACGCGCAGGCTCAGTGGCCATGTCTCACGGGCCCAGCCACTCTGCAGCATGTGGGATCTTCCCAGACCAGGGCATGAACCCGTGTCCCCTGCATCGGCAGGCAGACTCTCAACCACTGTGCCACCAGGGAAGCCCCTATAACATGCTATTTTAAGCTGTTAGCAACTTAACTTCAATAGAATTCCTAAACTTTACACTTTTGCTTCTCCTCCACCTCACATTTTAGGTTATTGCTGTTATGATTTACATATTTTTTTATATTATGTAACTAATAGATTAGTGTTGTTATAGTTATTTTTACTATTTTAATTCCTTTAACTTTTAAAGTTGTAAGTAAATTATGCACCACTATTACCAAATTACAGAATCTAAGTTTGGCTATATATTTACCATTACCAGTGAGTTTTGCACTACCTTTTAATGTCTTTATGATGTTAATTAGTGTCCTTTTACTTTCAGTCAAAAAACTTCCTTTAGCATTTCTTGTAAGGCTAGTCTAGTGGTAATGAACTCTCTCAGCTTTTGTTTGTTCAGGAAAGTCTTTGTCCAACAATATGCTGCCTACGAGGGACTCACTTTAGCTTTAAAGGCACACATAGACTGAGAGTGAAGGGATGGAAAAAGACATTCAAGCAAATGGTTACCCCAAAAAATCAAGGGTAGTTGTACTTATATTAGACAAAACAGACTTTGAATGTAAATGGTAAAAAGAAACAAAAAAAGGTCACCACACAATGATAAAGGGGTCAATCCATCAAGAAGATATAACAATTGTAAATATTTATGCATCCAACATTGGAGCACCTAGATATATAAAGCAAAAACTAACAGAGTTAAAGGGAGAAATAAACAGCAATTCGATAATAGTTGGGGACTTTAATATCCAACTCTCAACAATGGACAGATCATCCAGATAGAGAATCAATAAGGAAATAGCAGATTTAAATAACACTATAGACCAAGATGGACTTAACAGACATATGCAGAACATTCCAACCAACAGCAGCAGATTATTTCTCAAGTGCACATACACATAGAACATTTTCAAGGACAGACCATATGTTAGGCCACAAAACAAGTCTTAGCAACTTCAAGAAGATTGAAACCATACCAAGGATCTTCTCTGACCACAATGGCATGAAAGTGGAAATCAATAAAAGAGGAAAACTGGAAAATTCATGACTACATGGAAATTAAACAACACTCTCTCCTAAAAAAAAAATACCAGTGGATCAAAGAAGAAATTAAAAAGTATCTTGAGACAAAAATGGAAACACAACTTATGCAGCAAAAGCAGTTTTAAGAGGGAAGTTCAGAGCAATAAATGCATACATTAAGAAGCAAGACAGGGCTTCCCTGGTGGCGCAGTGGTTGAGAGTCCGCCTGCTGGTGCAGGGGACTCGGGTTCGTGCCCCGGTCCGGGAAGATCCCACATGTTGCGGAGCGGCTGGGCCCGTGAGCCATGGCTGCTGAGCCTGCACGTCCGGAGCCTGTGCTCCGCAATGGGAGAGGCCACAACAGTGAGAGGCCCACGTACCACAAAAAAAAAAAAAGAAAAAGAAAAAAAGAAGCAAGACGATCCCAAATAAACAAGCTACCTCTACACCTTAAAGAACTAGAAAAAGATGACCCTAAAATTAGAAGGAAGGAAATAATAAAGATTAGAGCAATAATAAATTAAATAGATAACAAAAAACAATATAAAAGATTAACCAGGGACTTCCCTGGTGGCGCAGTCGTTGAGAATCCACCTGCGAATGCAGGGGACATGGGCTCGATCCCTGGTCTGGGAAAATTCCACATGCCACGGAGAAACTAAGCCTGTGCGCCACAACTACTGAGCCCACACACACCTAGAGCCTGTGCACTGCAACTACTGAGCCCATACGCCACAACTACTGAAGCTTGCATGCTCTAGGGCCTGCGTGCCACAACTACTGAGCCCGCATGCTGCAACTACTGAAGTCTGTGTGCCTACAACCCGTGTTCCACAACAAGAGAAGCCACTGCAATGAGAAGCCTGTGCACTGCAATGAAGAGTAGCCCCCGCTCGCCACAACTAGAGAAAGCCCGCACGCAGCAACGAAGACCCAAATGCAGCCAAAAATAAATAAAATAATAATTAAAAATAAACGATTAACCGAAATAACAGTTGGTTCTTTGAAAAGATAGACAAAACTGAGAAACCCTTAGCTAGCTTTACCAATGAAAAAAAGAGGGAGGACCCAAATCAACAAACTTATAAATGAAAAAGGAGACGTTACAACTTATACCACAGAGATACAAAGGGTCATAAGAGGCTACTATAAACAACTAGATGCCAACAAACTGGATAACCTAGAAGTAATGAAAAAAATCTTAGAAACATACAACCTACCAAGACTGAATCAGAAAGAAACAAAAAATCTGAATAGATCAATTATAGTAAGGAGATTGAGTCAGTAATCAAAAATTTCCCATAGAAGAAAACCCCAGGACCAGATGGCTTCATTGGTGAATTTTATCAAATGTTTAAAGAAGAATTAACACCAATCCTTCTCAAAGTCTTCCAAAAAATTGAAGAGGAAGGAACCTCCCAAAACTCATTTTACGAGGTCCAGCATTACCAATACCAAAGACAGATAAGGACACTACTAGAAAAGAAAACTACAGAACAATATCCTTGATGAATATATATGCAGCATTATCAACAAAACACTAGCAAACCAAACTCAGCAGCACATTAAAAGGATGCATTGTTCACCATGATCAAGTGGGATTTATCCCTGGGATGCAAGGATAGTTCAACATGTGCAAATCAATCAATGTGATACATTACATTAATAGAATGAAAGAAAAGAATCATATGATCATCTCAATAGCCACAGAAAAAGCATTTGACAAAATTCAACATCCATTCATGATAAAATACTTAGGAAATTAGGCATAGAAGGAACATATCTCAACATAAGAAAGACCATACATGACAGGCCCACAGCTAACATCATACTCAATGCTGAAAGGTTGCAAGCTTTTCCTCTTAAGATCAGGAACAAGACTAGGCTGCCCACTCTCACACTCCCATTCAACATAGTACTGGAAGTCCTAGCTAGAGCAATAAGGTAAGTAAAAGAGGGACTTCTCTGGTGGTCCAGTGGGTAAGACGCCACACTCCCAATGCAGGGGGCCTGGGTTCGATCCCTGGTCAGGGGACTAGATCCCACAGGCATGCTGCAACTAAGAGCCCACATGTCACAACTAAAGATCCCACAGCTAAGACCTGGCACAGCCAAAATAAATAAATAAATAAATATTTTTAAAAAAATAAGGCAAGTAGGGCTTCCCTGGTGGCGCAGTGGTTGGGAGTCTGCCTGCCAATGCAGGGGACACGGGTTTGTGCCCCAGTCTGGGAAGATCCCACATGCCGCGGAGCGGCTGGGCCCATGAGCCATGGCCACTGGGCCTGCATGTCCAGAGCCTGTGCTCTGCAACGGGAGAGGTCACAACAGTGAGAGGCCCGCGTACCACAAAAATAAATCAATCAATCAATAAATAAATAAGGCAAGTAAAAGAATAAAAGGTATGAGAACTGGAAAAGAAATAAAATTGTTTCTATTTGCAAGTGACATGATTTTATATATAGAAAATCCCAAGACACAACCAAAAAACCATTAGAACTAATCAAAGAATTCAGTTGCAGGGTACAAAATTAGCACACAAAAATCAATAGCATTTCTATACACTAACAATGAATTCTCTGAAAAAGAAATAAAAGAATTGATTACATTTACAACAGCATCAAAAACAATAAAATACTTAGGAATAAAGAAGACACTAGCAAATGGAAAGGTATGTTCATGGATTGGAAGAATTAATATTGTTCAACTGTCAATACTACCAAAAGCCATCTATAGGTTCAATGCAAGCCCTATCAAGATTCCAATGGCACTTTTTGCAGAAATAGACAAAACACCCCTAAAAATTAAGTGAAATCAAAAAAGACCCCGAATATCCAAAGAAATCCTGAATCCAAAGAACAAAAAAACCAGAGGCATCACACTTCCTGATTTCAAAATATACTATAAAGCTATAGTAATTAGAACAGTATGGTACTGGCATAAAAACAAATAGACCTTGGAACAGAATTGAGAGCCCACAAAAAAACCCCAAGCACATACAGTCAACTAATAATTGACAAGACAGCCAAGCATACTCAGTGGAGAAAAGAAAGTCTCTTCAATAAATGGTGCTGGGAAAATTGGATATTCACATGCAAAAGAATGAAACTTGACCCCTATCTTGCACCATTAACAAAAATTAACTCAAAATGGAGTAATGACTTAAATGTAGGACCTGAAACTGTGAAACTCCTAGAAGAAAACAGGGAAAAAACCTCCTTGACATAGGTCTTGGTAATGATTTTTTGGAAATCATACCTAAAGCACAAGCAACAAAATAAAAAAACAAGTGGGACTATATCAAACTAAAAAAAAACACACAGAAAAAGAAAACATGAACAAAGTGAAAAGATAACCTATGGGAAAAATATTTGCACATCATCTATTTGATAAGGCATTAATATCCAAAATATATAAAGAACTCATACAACTCAATAGCAAAAAAATAAATAATCCAATTTTAAAAATGGGTAAAGGATCTGAATCGACATTTTTCCAAAGAAGATATATGAATGGCCAACAGGTACGTGAAAAGATGCTCAACTCACTAGTCATTAGGGAAATGCAAATTAAAACTGCAATGAAATATCACCTCACAATGGCCACCATCAAGGGAAGGATGTGGAGGAAAGGGAACACTTGTGCACCGCTGATGGGAGTGTGTAAATTGGTATATCCACTATGGAAAACAGTATGGAGGTTCCTCAAAAACTTAAAAATAGTACTATCACATGATCCAGCAATTCTTCTTCTGGGAATATATCCAAAAGAAATGAAAACACTAACTTGAAAAGATACCTGCACCCCATTTCATAGCAGCATTATTTACAACAGCTAAGACATGGAAATAATCTAAGTGTCCACTGATAGACGAATGGATAAAGAAGACGTGGTGTGTGTGTGTGTGTGTGTGTGTAATTCAGTCATAAATAATGAGGAAATCCTACCATTTGTGACATTGAGGATGGACTGTGAAGGCATCATACTAAGTGAAATAAGTCAGACAAAAAAAGACAAATAAATACTGCAGGATCTCAGTTATAAGTAGAATCAAATAAAAATAAACAAACAAAAATTCCCCACCAAATTCAGAGAAGGAGATGAGATTTGTGGTTGGTTACCAGAGGCAGGATGTGGGGGGAGGGGATATTGGAGGAAGGTGGTCAAATGGTACAAACTTCTCTTATAAGTAAGGACTAGGAATGTAATGTACAACATGATGACTATAGTTAACACTGCTGTATGATATAGGAAAATTGTTAAGAGAGTAGATCCTAAGAGTTCTCATCACCAGCAGAAATTTTTTCTTTCCTTTTTATTGTATCTATATGAGATGATGGATGTTAACTAAACCTATTGTGGTAATCACTTTACAATATATGTAAATCAAACCAACATGCAGTACACGTTAAACTTATACAGTGATGTATGTCAATTATTTCTCAATAAACCGGGAAAAAATTTTAATTCAAGATAAATCGTATACATTTGGAAAAGAAACATCATTATCTAATTTTTTTTTTTTTTTTTTTTTTTTTTTTGCGGTAGTCGGGCCTCTCACTGTTGTGGCCTCTCCCACTGTGGAGCACAGGCTCCGGACACACAGGCCCAGTGGCCATGGCTCACGGGCCCAGCCGCTCCGCGGCATGTGGGATCCTCCCGGACCGGGGCACAAACCCCTGTCCCCTATATCGGCAGGTGAACTCCCAACCACTGCGCCACCAGGGAAGCCCAAACATCGTTATTTTAAAGTAGCTTAAAGCATTTAAGCTACAATTTCTTTTTAAACACAATAGAACTAGGACTGTATAAACATTTTTACAAACTTTGTAGAGGTTACCTAGTCCAATTTTAAGATAGCTAATTATCTTCTATTTCCTTGGAATAAATTCTAGGAAGTAGAATTGCAGTGTCAAAATCAATGCAGCTGGGTTTCCCTGGTGGCGCAGTGGTTGAGAGTCCGCCTGCCGATGCAGGGGATACGGGTTCGTTGCCCCGGTCTGGGAAGATCCCACATGCCGCGGAGAGGCTGGGACCGTGAGCCATGGCCGCTGGGCCTGTGCGTCCGGAGCCTGTGCTCCGCAATGGGGGAGGCCACAACAGTGAGAGGCCCGCGTACAGCAAAAAAAAAAATCAATGCAGCTTTTATAGGCTATTGGTACATGCTGCCAGAGTGCCTATCTGTTTACATTTTCCTCAGTGAATAAGAGTAACTTTGTTCCTCTGACTCTTGTCTGCACTGAGCATAATCATTAAACACACACACACACACTCTGCCAATTTGAAGGGTGAAAGGAATTTCGGCATTTGTAAATTTCACATGCAGTAAGTATTAACCACTTGGGGTTTTAATTGTTGATTTTTGACCTACAGAAGATTTTTTGGTTTGGTTTGATTTCTGCTTGCTTTTTGCTTTTAAAGACGTCAAGATCCATTAGCTGCTTCTTTTATATTTAGTGTCATGCTTTATAAAGTCCTTTCTCACAGAGATATAGTCCAGTGGAATGTTCCAACTTGCTCAAGTGGAATTACAAAAAGGCAAAATTGTGTTTTCACAGAGATACAGTCCACTGGAATGCATAAAGTCCTTTCTCATAACAATGTTATGTATTCATCTCTATTTTCTTTCTGGTTTAATTTTTAAACTTCTCATCCTAACTTAATATCCAAATGTTTCATTCTAAAACTTCAAAAATTTGTAAAAGTAAATAGTTTAATGAACTCCCATATGCATAATATGCAGCTTCAGTTTATCAATTCATGGCTGATCTTGTTTCATCTTTATTCTTGCCAACTCCCCCTCCAATTATTTTGAAAGAAATCTCAGACATACCACTTTATGTATCTCTAAAAGATAGGAAGTCTTTATCTAAAAGGTTTGTGCGTTTAAATACTTAATCCATTTGGAGTTTATTTTAGTGTTTAATAATTTTCAGGGATTTAAGTCTATTTCACTTTTCAAACTAGTTTGTTAGTTAGCTAGTTGTCCCAATACCATTTATTGAATAATTCATCCATTTGTCCATTGGTAAGAATTGCTACCATATATTAAATTCTCATGTACTTGAATCTGTTTGGGACTTTCTGTCCCATTGATCTTTTTCTCTTTTCCTACATCACAATATTTAGGTTTTTACTTGCTATGACTTTGTCACATGAAAGTAGGATTAATTTTTTTGTTATTAATCTAACATGAGAAAAACAAAAACTAGTGGGAGATTAAGAATATTTACTTAGTTAAATACCTGTTTAAGATAAGAACATTTACTTTCTTCCAGAGATCCTGTAATGTGGAGAGCTGTGATTGGAACTAATAACATAGATGGGCGTCAGCCACACTCCAAGATGATGAAAGTTAAAGCGATCATTATCCATCCAGACTTTGATGTGGAATCTTATGAAAATGATATTGCGCTTTTTCATTTAAAAAAAGCAGTGAGATATAATGATTATATTCAGCCTATCTGTCTACCTTTTGGTGTTTTCCAAAGACTGAACCGAAACACGAAGTGTTTTATAAGTGGATGGGGAAGAACAAAAGAAGAAGGTAATTATGATCTGAATTTTGTTGATACAGATTTTCCTGATTATTCGTAGAGGGTGAATATGTATGTCTTTATCTCTTTATATCATGAGTTTGAACAAGAGGTCTTTATAAACCAGTGAAAAGGAAATGTCTTTTTTAATTCTCTGTGTTTTTTTCCTTGCTTGTGGGAGAGAGAAAATTATCTTCCAAAGCAGAAATAGAGACTTCTTTTTTTATACATGCCAAGATACTTAAACCTTTAGACATTCTCAGAGAGAATGATGGCTTCCAAGTATTTCTGTAGTTTCTGAGACTCTTAGGTGATGAAGCAAGCTCTGTAGCAGATTTGCTTATCTTAAATAATAAGCTTCTGGCTATAAGGAATCAAATTTAGTATCCTTTTTATTTAGTGCACTGTTTAGTATCAAACAGGTTGATTGCCATGTATTTTCTTTAGTGCACAAAGAGGCACAAATCGTTGACTGACTGAACTAATGGGAGGAATGAAAAATGTAGAAAACAGTCTCTGCCTTTGGTAATAACAACAGCTACCATTTGGGAGCATTTACCATGTTTTAGGCCCCGTTCTAAATATATTACTTTATTTTATCTTATCCTCCCAATATTCCTATTAGGGAGTTAATGTTATTATTCCCATTTAACAGACCAGGAATTGTGAATCTTAGAGGTTGAGAAGCTGGGACTCAAATATAAGTTTTTTCTTTATTCTAAAGCCTGAATATTTAAGTACTACATTAAATACAATCTGCTCCTGAGGGAATTGAAGTCTGTTTAGCAATATATGAGATCAAGTGCTGAGACTCTTTTTTTTCTATTCTCCACCAAACCTAGCCATTTAAATATTTGTGGATTATTTAGATAGGATAGAAATAAATGTATGAAAAGTCTGTGAATTATTATTTTTCTTTTTTTCTCTGTGAATATTTTCTAAGGAAGATAAGGAAAGTGCCATGGTGCAGGAAAAAGAGCATGGGCTTTAGAATCACAGACCTAAGTCTGAATCTCAGCCTGGCCATGTACTAGCTGAATTACCACGGGCAGGTTATTGAATCTTTTACAACAGTTAGAACAATGATGATAGGAGCAACTACTATTTATTCAGGGCTAGGTACTAAATGAAATACTAAGCATTTTAATGTATTTCTCATTTAACGCCCCCAACAACACTATAAGAAATATTATAGTATGGGTGAATAAACCGAGTTTTAAAGAGATTAAATAAATTGCCCAAAGTTACACAGCTAACTAAGTGAGGAGTCAAAAATTCAAGCCTAGGTCGGCCTGCCTCAAAACTCACGTGTTTCCACTATATTATATCATCTCTCACAATGTCATACATTTTCATGATCTGTAAGATGAGAGCAACAATACCTATCAGAGAGTTGTTTTGAGGATTATATTGGCTCTCCAGCAACATGGCAGATTACATGCACACACCAACCTTCCCACAGAAAACTATTAAAGAGAGAAAATGCATAGGTCAGGGACTGAGTGTGAAGACAGGAACTTAGATAACTGGAGCACAAAAGCTGCCTTTCATCTTGAGGGTATTTGTCAAATTGGTAACATTGAATATTGATCTCTGTGGTTTCATAGGCCTTCAGAGGCTTGAAGAACAAAGCCTGCTTGAGTGTGTGTGGGGAAACACTCATAAAGCTGGAGCTTCAGGGCTGTACTCTAAAACTGAGTCAGACTCAAGACCCAGCTGCATAGTTCATATATACATAGTTCATTTCAAATATGATATAGGTAGATTGAAAGTAAAAGGAGGGGGACTTCCCTGGTGGCACAGTGGTTAAGACTCTGTGCTCCCAATGCAGGAGGCCTGGGAACTGACCCCACATGCATGCCACAACTAAGAGTTCGCATGCCAGAACTAAGGAGCCGGCGAGCCGCAACTAAGGAGCACACCTGCTGCAACTAAGACCTGGCACAACCAAATAAATAAATAAACATTTTTAAAAAAAAGAAAGTAAGTAAAAGGATGGCAAAAGACATACCATGGTAACATTAATCAAAAGAAAAGCTGGAGGGCTTCCCTGGTGGCGCAGTGGTTGAGAGTCCGCCTGCCGATGCAGGGGACACGGGTTCGTGCCCCGGTCCGGAAGATCCCACATGCCGCTGAGCAGCTGGGCCCGTAAGCCATGGCCGCTGAGCCTGCGCGTCTGGAGCCTGTGCTCCACAACGGGAGGGGCCCCAACAGTGAGAGGCCCACATACCGCAAAAAAAAAAAAAAAAAAAAAAAAGAAAGAAAAGAAAAGCTGGAATAGGGGGAAAAAAGGAAAAGAAAGCAGAACTGGCTACATTAATATCAGATAAAGTAGACTTAAGAGCAAAGAAAATTACCAGGGACAGTGAAGAACATAACATAATGATAAGGGTAAATCCACCAAGGAGACACAGCAATCCTAAGTGTGTAACCACGGAACAGCAGAGATACAGTTTCTTAAAAACATATGTGAACATACATACACTTACGATATAACCCAGCAATCACACTCCTAGGCATTTATCCCAGAGAAATGAAAACATAAGTCTGCACAAAAACCTGTTCACAAATGTTAATAAAAGCTTTATTTGTAATATCCCCAAACTAGAAAAACCTAAACGTCCTTCAATAAGTGAATGATTAAATACACTGTAGTATATCCTTAATATGAAACATTACTAAGCAGTTAATAGGAATTCACTATTGATATACACAACAATTTAGATGGGTCACAAGTGCATTATGCTTAGTGAAAAGAAGCAATTTTCAAAAGGTCACATACTGTGTGATTCCATTTATATAACAATCACAAAAGGACAAAATTATAAAGATGGAGAAGAGATTACTGATCGCTGTGGGGTAAGAAGGTTAGATAGCATGGAGATCTTTGTGATGATTGAATAGTTCTGGATCTTGATTGTGGTGGTGATTACATGAATCTACATATGCCATAAAATGGTGTAGAATGAGACACACACACACACATACACACACACACACACATTGTTCCAATGTCAATTTCTTGGTTTTGATATTGTACTTCAATAATACAGATAGAACCATTATAGGAAACTGGGTAAAGTTTACACTGACCCTCACTGTACTTGCTTTGCAACTTCCTGTTAACTATAATTATTAGTAAATAAAGTTTTTCTAAAAAATGAATCATATATAACAAAAGCATCCTCAACCCCCACCCCACCCCCAGGATTGCTAGGAAAACTGCTTAATGGAAGACAAAAAATGAAGAAATTTTCCCAGAAAATATGTAACTACAAATACCACTCATATGCCCCAAATCACTCTGAGTAGACTAGAAAGCCTCAAGGTTAGAATTTAGTTTAAGTAGTTCCTGGACTGTTAATGTTCTCTAGGTGCCTGAGAGAATCAAATGCCAATAATTTGTGTAGAAACCCAATGTCATCTAAAACCTCAAAGAATTTCACCAAAGTTTCAAAGAAAATGGATTATAATTTTTTAAATTGCTAAACACCAAAGGAAACAAGGCACAACAGACATCAGAATAAGACCTACAAAGATTTCAGATACCAGAATCATCAGATAATATATTTTAATGTTTAATGGGACTTCCCTCGTGGCCCAGTGGCTAAGGCTCTGTGTTCCCAATACAGGGGGCCAAGGTTTGATCCCTGGCCAGGGAACTAGATCCCACATGCCACAACTAAGAGTTCTCATGCTGCAACTAAAGTTCCAGAATGCCACAACTAAAGATCCTGCATGCAGCAACAAAGATCCCACATGCTGCAACTAAGACCCGGTGCAGCCAAATAAATACATAAATAAATATTTTTTAAATGTTTAATATATTGATATTACAAGAATAAAAGATGTGCTTAAAAAAATGAAAAGTAAGGAGATGTGAAAAAGAACCAAATAACTGTGACAATTAAAAAATACAATAATTGAAATAAATTCAATGGCTAAAGTAGTACCAAGTCAGAAGGAACTTAGGATTCCCAGATTAAAATCAACTAAATATCAGTTCACAATCAAAGATCACTAAACACATAAGGAAACAAACCATAATTATGAAAGTCAATAGAAATAAAACAACTGATAAAGCCCCCCCAAAGATCTCAGATATTAATATTTTAGGTATAGAATATAAAATTAGTATATGTGAATTGTTCAAAGAAATAAAATAGTAGAATTAAAAATGAGTGACAGATGATCTAGAGTGATCAGGCAGATTTAAAAGAGAACCAGGGCTTCCCTGGTGGCGCAGTGGTTGAGAGTCCACCTGCCAATGCAGGGGACACGGGTTCGTGCCCCGGCCCAGGAAGATCCCACATGCTGCGGAGCTGCTGGGCCCATGAGCCATGACCGCTGAGCCTGCGCATCCAGAGCCTGTGCTCCGCAACGGGAGAGGCCACAACGGTGAGAGGCCCGCATACTGCAAAAAACAAAAAACAAAAAAGTAAAAGAGAACCAAACAGAATCTTTAAAAATGAAAAATGTGGGCTTCCCTGGTGGCGCAGTGGTTGAGAGTCCGCCCGCCGATGCAGGGGACACGGATTCGTGCCCCGGTCCGGGAAGATCCCACATGCTGCGGAGCGGCTGGGCCCGTGAGCCATGGCCGCTGAGCCTGCGCGTCCAGAGCCTGTGCTCTGCAACAGGAGAGGCCACAACAGTGAGAGGCCCGCATACCGCAAAAAAAAAAAATAAATAATAATAATAATAATAATAATAATAATACTTTAGGGACTTCCCTGGTGGTCCAGTGGGTAAGAATCCACACTCCCAATGCAGGGGGCCTGGGTTTGATCCCTGGTCAGAGAACTAGATCCCGCATGCCACAACCAAGAGTCCACATGCCACAACTAAGAAGTCCGCATGCTGCAACTAAAAGATTCCACATGCCACAAGGAAAATCCCACATGGCACAACTAAGACCCAGCACAGCCTAAATAAATATTTTTTAAAAATAATACTTTAAACAATGTTATGCTCTCAATTTTAATACTTAAACAAAATGGATAAATTCCTAGAAAATTCTAACCCAAACTGACTAACTAAATAAGAATAGTCCTTTAAAGAGTAAAAGAACTTAATCAGTAATTAAATTTTTTTCAAAAATAAAACACCAGAACTCAGAACAAGTGAGTCAACCATAATTACCAGCAATTATTTAAGTATTATATAAATATCTTTATAAAGAATTCAGAAAGAGAGAACACACCCTGACTCAGTGTATGAGGATAATAATCATCTTGATGCCCAAATTAAGTAAGTATAGTACAAGTCTTTGACATAAATCACAGCAAGATCTTTTTTGATCCACCTCCTAGAGTAATGGAAATAAAAACAAAAATAAACAAATGGGACCTAATGAAACTTCAAAGCTTTTGCACAGCAAAGGAAACCATAAACAAGATGAAAAGACAACCCTCAGAATGGGAGAAAATATTTGCAAGTGAATCAACGGACAAAGGATTAATCTCCAAAATATATAAACAGCTCCTGCAGCTCAATATTAAAGGAACAAACAACCCAATCCAAAAATGGGCAGAAGACCTAAATAGACATTTCTCCAAAGAAGACATACAGATGGCCAAGAAGCACATGAAAAGATGCTCAACATCACTAATTATTAGAGAAATGCAAATCAAAACTACAATTAGGTATCACCTCACACCAGTTAGAATGGGCATCATCAGAAAATCTACAAACAACAAATGCTGGAGAGGGTGTGGAGAAAAGGGAACCCTCTTGCACTGTTGGTGGGAATGTAAATTGATACAGCCACTATGGACGACAGTATGGAGGTTCCTTAAAAAATTAAAAATAGAATCACCATATGACCCAACAATCCCACTACTGGGCATATACCCAGAGAAAACCATAATTCAAAAAGACACATGCACCCTGATGTTCATTGCAGCACTGTTTACAATAGCCAGGTCATGGAAGCAACCTAAATGACCATCAACAGACGAATGGATAAAGAAGTTGTGGAACATATATACAATGAAATATTACTCAGCCATAAAAAGGAACAAAATTGAGTCATTTGTTGAGTCATGGATGGATTTAGAGACTGTCATACAGAGTGAAGTAAGTCAGAAAGAGAAAAACAAATATCGTATATTAACGCATGTATGTGGAACCTAGAAAAATGGTACAGATGAACTGGTCTGCAGGGCAGAAGTTGAGACACAGATGTAGAGAACAAACGTATGGACACCAAGGGGGGAAAACCGCGGTGGGGTGGGGATGGTGGTGTGCTGAATTGGGTGACTGGGACTGACATGTATACACTGATGTGTATAAAACTGGTGACTGATAAGAACCTGCAGTACAAACAAACAAACAAACAAAACAACTAATACTAAAACAAAAAAAGTTCCTCCACAGATAAAACTATCAAGTTGGATGTGTCTTCCAGATTTTTCCTCTATAAAAATGATCATATATTATCATCATTTCCATAAACAGAATCACACAGACTGTTCTGAAACTTACTGTTTCATGTGATATCAGGGACTTCCTTCCATGCAGGTCTGCGTTTCTACTTTGTTCGTTTTTTTAAAATAAATTTATTTATTTATTTTTTTTAAAAAAAGAAAGAAAGATGTCAATTCTATCTGAAAAACTGAAAAGCACCAGGTAACGATAAACCCTAACATGAGTTTTAAGACAATGAAAAAGCTCATTCTAAAAGACCTAAGAATAGCCAAGACACTCCTATGGAAGAAAAAAATGTTGGAGAAGTTGCCATCCAGAAATCAAGGTTTATTCTAAAGCTATGGTAATTGATCAGTGTTGTATTTGTGCAAGAATATTCTAAGCGACCAGTGGAACAAAATAGAAAACCCAGACATCTACTTCTGGGCTCTCTCCTATTCACTTTGAAAATCTCTGGTTATTTTGTGGTATTAGCCCTACACCAATACCACACTGGATTAGTATTGTTCATAAATTGGGTGGTAGATTTACAGGTGTTCATTTCATTATTATATCCTATAACTTATATGTTACATATATATTTTTATATACAGCTGGTACTACTTCAATTATTTTAAAATAAAACGCAGAAATGTGGCTGGCCTCTAGGAGCCTCGATCCAGGAATCTGGATGCCATTAGACATATTTAATTTCTATTTCCTATTCCTATTCTCTCTGTATGTTGACTTTACTTTCTCAGGCTGCCTGTCCTCATAAGTCTGGAACTATGGCTGTAGACTGATTTGAATTTATAGCTAAACAGTCATGTGACTAGGGTGAAACAGATTCTTCTCTGGAAACTCCAGTTTAAAAATGCTGGATAAACATACTGCATGAGAATATGCCATTCTTGAAAATACTGGTGTGTGGAAGAAAGTTTCATATTTACAGCCAACATTACAGCCATACTGGAAATAAGTGAAGAATATTATTAATAATCTTTGATTTAACATTTTTATTATTAAAACATTATAACAATAGTGCAGAATATTTGAAAAATAGATGGGGAAATATATAATCCCACTATCATTAAATAAGTTACAAACGATTTTATATGTTTCCTTTCAGTCTTCTCTACATAATTGTATATAGCTGTCATAATAGCCTGCATTCTATTTCATGTACTTATTTTTCACTTAAGATATTAAAGGTATTTCTACATTGCTAAAATTAAATTAAATTAAATTAAAATGCTGGATAAGTATTCCAATTGGCTAGGCTTATACCAAATATGGTCACCTCTAGACCAATCAGTGCAACCAGAAGAATGGAATTCTGTGAATGGAACAGTTGGGTCATTTACCCACTTGCAGCTAAGGGCAAAACATCTATTACTTGAAAAGCTAGGGAAGAATGTGGGGCACACAAAATATTCAGCTACCACATGTGACAACTGCAATTCTGAGACAGGCTGATGAGAAAAGATGCTGCTGTTACAGTAGCTTTTCTATGGATAAACCTTAAAATGATCTGTCCTTTAATAGTACCTGAAGTGTTATCTTATATTTTCCTATCTTTTCTGTAGCAAAGAACCACTTTATGTTCAGGAATTAGCAGGGAATTTAGGGGAGTGCATGAATTAAAAATCTGTTTTATTTTCATATTCAACATCCTTCAAGACTTTAGCATCATTAAAAATTTAATTAAAATTATTCACAGCTTACAGCATAAGAAAGATAGACCTCAGCATTTACCTCTTTCGCCCTTGACAATTTTTATATAGTTTTACTTTGTAAAAGCTATAAATCCTGGTGGCGCAGTGGTTAAGAATCCACCTGCCAATGCAGGGGACATGGGTTCGAGCCCTGGTCCGGGAAGATCCCACATGCTGCAGAGCAACTAAGCCTGTTTGCCACAACTACTGAGCCTGCACTCTATAGAGTATGTGAACCACAACTACTGAGCCCGCGTGCCACAACTACTGAGCCCGCATGCCACAACTACTGAAGCCCACGCACCTAGGACCGTGCTCTGCAACAAGAGAAGCCACCACAATGAGAAGCCTGCACACCACAATGAACAGCAGCTCCACTCGCTGCAACTAGAGAAAGCCCGTGTGCAAGAACAAAGACCCAATGCAGCCAAAAAATATAAATAAATAAATAAATAAATACCCTTTTTAAAAAAAAAAAAAAAGCTATAGATCCTGCCGTGAGACCTCCAAGAAATACAAGACAGCAAAGATAACAAAAGTAACCTGAAATTCCTACTATCTAGAGATAACTGTCATTAAGATTTGGTAAACTTTCTTTCACAGTCTTTCTAGGCATACATACATACATACATACATACATGGATACAATTTTACATAATTGTTCAATCAGGCACTATGGAAAGAAAACTTGTTCATCAGGAACACTTTATATTGCTGTCAAAATGTCTGCTCTCCAAAATAACTTATTGGTATTTTTTGTTAATAGGTAATATTACAAAAAAATTACACGAAGCAGAAGTGCATTATATTTCTCCAAGTTTTTGTAATTCTGACAAGAGCTATGGGGATATAATTCCTTACACTTCATTTTGTGCAGGTGATGAAGATGGAGTTTTTGATACTTGCAGGGTAAGACCAAATAATTTTCCTTAGCAATACTTTCTAAAGACAGAAGGGAACTTGAACAAGTCCTTTGATCACTTTCTGGTGAAGTCTTAATTCTCAAGTCTAAATTGTTTTTCTCCTTTTTTAACTATTCCAACAACCCAAATTGTCTTGCTTGCCTGATTCCTTGGTTTCTACAATCATGGTCAACCTTAATCAAAATTTGCCTTGAATTTTTTTTTCCATTACCACTTTTATTGAGATACAATTTACATATATACAATTCACCCATTTAAAGTGTACAACGCAGTGGGGTTTTAGTATATTTATAGAATAGTGCAACCATCACCATAATCTAATTTTTAGATCACTTTTGTCACCCCCGCCCCTAAAAACTCTACTCATTAGGAGTCACTCCCCATTCTCCTCTCACCCACCCCTAGCCCTAGGCAACCACTAATATATAGAGATTTGCCTATTCTGGAAATCTCGTATGAATGGAATCATTCAATGTGTGGTCTTTTGTGACTGGCTTCTTTTACTTAGCATGTTTTCAAAGTTCGTCTCTATTATAGCATGCATTAATACTTTATTCATTTTATTGCCAAATGATATACCATGGTGTGGATATACCACATTTTATTCATCCATTCATTCGTTGATGGACATTTGAGCTATTTCTACTTTTTGGCTTTTATGAATAACATGGCTATAAACATTTGTGTACATGTTTTTATGTGTAGGTATGTTTTTATTTCTCTTGGAAATTTCACCTAGGGGTAGAATTGCTGAGTCAATGTTTAACATTTTGAAGAACTGCCAAACTGTATTCCCAAGTGGCTGCACCATTTTACATTCTTACCCAGCAATGTATGAGAGTTCTTTTTTTTTTTTTTGGAGTACAGTTGATTCCCAATGCTGTGTTAGTTTCAGGTGTACAGCAAAGTGAATCAGTATACATATACATATATCCACTCTTTTTTTTTAGGTTCTTTTCCCATATAGGCCATTACAGAGTATTGAGTTCCCAGTGCTATACAGCAGGTTCTTATCAGTTATCTATTTTATATATACTAGTGTGTATATGTCAATCCCAATCTCCCAATTTATCTCTTCCCACCTTATCCCATGGTAACCATAAGTTTGTTTTCTACATCTGTGACTCTACTTCTGTTTTGTAAATAAGTTCATCTGTGCCCTTTTTTTTTAGATTCCACATATAAATGATATCCTATGATATTTGTCTTTCTGTGTCTGACTTACTTCACTCAGCATGACAATCTCTAGGTCCATCCATGTTGTTGCAAATGGCATTATTTTGTTCTTTTTTATGGCTGAGTAATATTCCATTGTATGTATGTGCCACATCTTCTTTATCCATTCATCTGTCAGTGGACACTTAGGTTGCTTCCATGTCCTGGCTATTGTAAATGGTGCATCAATGAACATTGGGGTGCATGTATCTTTTCGAATTATGGTTTTCTCTGGATATATGCCCAGGAGTGGGATTGGTGGGTCATATGGTAGTTCTAGTTTTAGTTTTTTAAGGAACCTCCATACTGTTCTGCATAGTAGCTGTACCAATTTACATTCCCACCAACAGTGTAGGAGGGTTCCCTTTTCTCCACACCCTCTCCAGAATTTATTGTTTGTAGATTTTTTTGACGATGGCCATTCTGGCCAGTGTGAGGTGATACCTCATTGTAGTTCTGATTTGCATTTCTCTAGTAATTAGTGATGTTGAGCATCTTTTCATGTGCTTTTTGGCCATCTCAACAATGTATGAGAGTTCTAATTTCTCCACATCCTTTTCAGCATTTCTTACAATCTATCTTTTTTTAATTGAAATATAGTTGATTTACAATATTGTATTAGTTTCAGGTGTAGAGTAAATTGATTCAGTTATATATATATTTTTTCAGTTATATATATTTTCTATGTCTGTGAATCATGTTTCTGTTTTGTATATAGATTTATTTGTATTATTTTTTTAGATTCCACATATAAGTGATAACATATATATTTGTCTTTCTCTGAGTTACTTCACTTAGTATGATATTCTCTAGGTCCATCCATGTTGCTGCAAATGGCAATATTTCATTCTTTTTTATGGCTGAGTAATATTCCATAGTACATATATATACCACATCTTCTTAAACCAACCATCTCTTGAGGGACACTTGGGTTGTTTCCATGTCTTATCTATTGTAAATAGTACTGCTATGAACATTGGGGTGCATATATCTTTTTGAATTAGAGTTTCGATTATAGCCATCCTTGTGGGTATCTCAAGGTATCTCACTGTGCTTTTTTTTTTTTTTTTTTCCTTTTTGCGGTATGCGGGCCTCTCACCGTTGTGGCCTCTCCCGTTGCGGAGCACAGGCTCCGGACGCGCAGGCTCAGTGGCCATGGCTCACGGGCCCAGCCGCTCTGCGGCATATGGGATCCTTCCAGACCGGGGCACGAACCCGTATCCCCTGCATCGGCAGGCGGACTCTCAACCACTGCGCCACCAGGGAGGCCCTCTCACTGTGCTTTTAATTTGTATTTACTTAATGACTAATGATGTTGAGCATCTCTGCATGTGCTTATTAGTCTTTTGTGTATCTTCTTTGGAGAAATGTCTATTCGGATCCTTTGCCCATTTTTATATTGTTATTTATCTTTTTATTATGGAGTCACAAACATTCTTTGCATATTCCGGATACAAGTCCTTTACCACATGTATGGTTAGCAAATATTTTCTCCCATTCTGTGGACTGTCTTTTCACTTTCCTGATGTTATCATTTGTAGCACAAAAGTCTTTGATTTTTTATGAAGTCCAATTTATCTATTTTTTGTTTTGTCCCTTGTGCTTTTTGAATCTTTCTTTATTCCTCTTTTCTTCACTGCTTCTAAATCTACCAGCACATCACTCCCAAACAGTGTCCCATGCTGATCTTTTCCTACTCATTCTGATTTCTGCAATCCAGGGTCTATCTTTCCTGTGTCCTTTTCCTTAAAAATCGTGCTGAGTAAAAGAATCCAATCTACATACTTTCACTTATGAATTGTATTCATAAGTGAAATATTCTTACCATCAAAAAATAATTATTCAGTGCTTACCTTATATAGAGAATTTGAAAATACCTTAGAAACACAGTCCTTATACTTTAGGCACTGAAACAGTTATCTCAGTGTCCTTACTGTTTTGAATGATTAACAGTCCTCAGTAAAGGTGTTTCGGTGCATTAACAGTCTTGTATAAACCATGACAGAGATTTGTTATTTGTAATACTATTAAGAGGACTAGCCATTTATTCCTGTTATCCTGCACCAGCCAATGTCAACACTTAGAAAGATGCCATCTCTTGCAAGATGCCAATTTACTCCTGTCCTCTAGTTAGCAAACCACACACACACACACACACACACACACACACCCCTAAATGAATCCTTTATATATCTTAGTTCTACCTTTCCCACACAGCATTAACAGAAGTATTCTAATAGACAATATTTGCAGTATTTTGCACACTTCCTAAATTATATTTCTCCTGAGTAACTGCACTAAAAAATTCAAACAATTTGATTTATAGTATTCTGGTTCAAAACTATGCAGGTGGGAAGTTTAACCACCAGCTATACGGTGCCTCTAAACACCAGGCCAGACTGAATACCTCCTGTTTTAGTCAGAATATAAGACTGAGAATCTATGGCTCTTTATAAGTTGGAGGTATTTTGAAAAAATATATATAAATGTATGATTAATGTGATTAATTTATTTCAGCTTTACTGTTGTTTAAGGACTACTGGAAGTAACTAATACTATTTTGGGACTTTTTTAATAGGGTGATAGTGGTGGACCATTAATGTGCTACTTACCAGAACGTAAACGATATTTTGTAATGGGAATTACCAGTTACGGATATGGCTGTGGTCGAAAAAATTTTCCTGGTGTCTACAGTGGGCCATCCTTCTACCAAAAGTGGCTGACAGATCACTTCTACCAGGCAAGCAATAAAGACATATTTAATATAAATATTCTACTTGGACAGGTCCTTGTAGCCTTAGGTTCTGTTGTCCTACTAGCAGCTCCATAAAGAAATTCTGAAGAATCTTTATTTTGCCTCGTGTCTCTTTCCATGTTCTATATAATAAAAAATCATTTATTCTCTTGACAAGTAATTGCCCATTTTAGAGTCCTCATGTGGGTATTTTCTGGAATAAAAGGATTGTGACATATTAGATAAGTGATTATAAATTTGGCTCTGAATCACATGCTTCCTTGATGTATCTTGTTGTACTTTATAATCATACTTTTTCATTTGGAATACCTTCCTAGAGTTTGTATAAAATATTCAGTTAAATATATACTTTATGTATATAAATGTCAAATAATAAAGAGTTAATAATTTTTAAAAAGTTGTTCTTTTGTTAAATTAATCAAACCTTATTAAGTTAGATTTTATTTTATTCAAAAACATTTGTTTGTATGATATATATTTTTTTGAATAATCATCTTGTTTCTGGTTCTCAAAGGATATTTGAAGAAGTAAGTATTCGCCTATTTTTCAAATTCTAATTAAAACTATTTAATATTAATACTTCCTTTCCTGTGCCAAGAGAGAATTGTGGTGCAAACACCCCCAAATAATTTACTTTTTATTTAGAAATGTCTACTGTGACTTTTTTTTGCAACGTTATAACCTATTTTCTGAACATTATTTTCTTGAAGCCCATGCTAAAGGTCTGTATTCCTTGGGCCCTGGAATTAACTGTGAGGAGAGGTGGCAGAAGAGCATGCTGGGAAAGGAGGGATGCCAACCTGGGATTAACTTTACGATGACTAATCTTTAATATGGATTATATAAAACAAAAGAAAAAATTGACTGGCTTAGTATCTACTATTAATCAATTCATACCTCCCTTAAACTTTGGAGAACCCATGTAGTAAGGGAGAAGTAATTATTTTCTCATCCTTCTTTTTTACATTCAACCAGCTAAAATCATGTATTTTTGTTGTTGTTTTGTTTTGTTTTGCTTGGCTTTAACCTAATTTCAGGATTTAACTGAAAGCATGAGTTTTCCATCAATTAATTCCCTTGGGGATCATTACTGGTTTAACATTCAAGGGGTAGAAAACTGATTTTTATAGACTTATGAGCAACACTGAGGGGATACTGACTGTTCTTTCTTGAAGGAGACCCTAGTTTATCCATCAACAAGGTCTTATAAAGAATTAGTTGGTGATGCTTTCATAGCAATCAGTATAATACATTAGTCATTTCCTGTTTATTCTACCTGACTATCATTCAGATTCACTTGATAAGCCCTGGATATTAGTTGATATTAGGAAACTCTTCTAAAATGTATTGACAGCACTGGAGGAAAAACCCTTGCTTTTCACTTCAAAGGTATGTCCGTCCTACTTACTGCTTAGGTCTGCCTTTCTAATCAGGCAGGAGCTACTGTCTGCAACCTTTTCCCTTTTCCCTCAGCTTAGTTCACTTATTTCAGCCAACCAGAATTCAGTTATGTAACATTTCTCTCCACCACAAGAGATAAGACTTTGGAATCTAAGGTAGACTTTGTTTCAAATTTCTTTCTGTTAACTTGGTCACTGTAAGAGTTTGGACAATTATTAATACCTCCTTTGCACCACTGATGTGATGATTAAATAAGTTGATTATATGAAATTCTTGATATATTGAAGGTGTTCAATAACTGGTTACTGTTTTTACTGTTACTGTTATTATTATCCCATCCATGATTCATATGACCCTTTTCATTATATAGATCACTATGTATTAGATAAATACCCTATTTCTTTCATCTGAAAAACTTACTAGAACAAACGACTCATTCTACTTATAAACTCAAATTTTAAATTATATTATTTTTTAACATAAAAGAAGCAGACTCACAGAGAGAACTACTGGTTACCAGTTGGTGGGGGCAGGGGGTGGAATATAGAGGTGGGGAGTGGGAGATACAAACTACTGGGTGTAAGATAGGTTCAAGGATATATTGTACAACACAGAGGATATAGCCAATATTTCATAATAACTGTAAATGGAAAGTTACCTTTAAAAATTGTATAAAAATAGGGGAGGGCTTCCCTGGTGGCGCAGTGGTTGAGAGTCCGCCTGCCGATGCAGGGGACACGGGTTTGTGCCCCGGTCCGGGAGGATCCCACATGCCGCGGAGCGGCTGGGCCCGTGAGCCATGGCCGCTGAGCCTGCGCGTCCGGAGCCTGTGCTCCGCAACGGGAGAGGCCACAACAGTGAGAGGCCCACGTAACGCAAAAAAAAAAAAAAAAAAAAATAGGGGAATTCCCTGGTGATCCAGTGGTTAGGACTTGGTGCTGTCACTGCCATAGCTTGGGTTCAATCCCTGGTGGAGGAACTAAGATCCCACAAGCCATGCAGAGTGGATGAAATGAAATGAAATGAAATGAAATGAAATGAAATGTCTAAAAATTTTTTTAATTTTTTAAATTTAAGTGTATTATTTTAAATGTTAATTTATTTTATTTTTCTAATTCTCCAAATAGTACATCCTCATATTAAACTTTTGAAGTACAGAAAATAAGTAGAAAGAAAATCATCCATAGCCCTATTATAGCTACCACAGCTACCATAAGTCCTGCCTATTTCACTTATTATAATGAGGATTTTTACAAACTCTTCTTAGCATTCTTTTATCCCAGCTATTTTGAAATTTTTCAATCCTACAGAAAAGGTGAAAGATGAGTACTATGATTGCCCACTTTTATTCCCCAAATATTAACATCTTGCCCTGTTTGCACACTTTCTCTCTCTTTCTCTCCACACATACATTTTTTTTTGGTTTAACAATTTGAAAGTAAATTGCTAACATCATGTTACTTTATCCCTAATACTGCAACATGTATCTCCTAAGAACAAGAATCACAATACCATTATCACACCAATGAATTTTAACAATGATTTAATAATACCATCTAATATAGGGTCTATATTCCAATTTTCCTGTCTCAAAAATGTTTTTATAGTCCCTGCCCTACTCCAGGATATAATCCAAATTCCACGCCTTGCATTGTTTTTCATGTCTCTACAATGTCCTTTAATCTAAAATAGTCTCCTCTGTCCTTATTTGTTTTCTTTTTTGTCTTTCAAAACAGTGATAGAGAGTCCAAGTCAACTTATAGAATCTGCTGCATTCTGAATTTATCAGAATTTCTCATGATAAGAGTCAGATTAGAGGTTTTTCACAAGGATACTACATAGGTAATATATTTCCTACTGTATTCCATCAAAACGCACGATGTCAGTTTGTCGCATTATAGGTGATACTCTGATCATCTGTCACTTTTATCTTGAACAAAGTGGTATTCACCATATTTTTCTATTGTAAAGATACTCTTTCCCCTTCATAATAAGTAACCTTTGAGAGGATACTTGGACCCCATACAAATATCCTGTTCCTCAACAAATTTATACCCAATGGTTTTAAAAATCCATTGATGATCCTTGCTCAAGTTAACTATTTCACTGAGGGTTTCAAAATGCTGATTTCCTGATTTTTCATTCTTTTTACATTTATTACCTAGCATTTTTCTGCAAAAAAGAGCTTTCTTCCTCTCTCTTCTCCTTTTTTCAACATCACAATGGATACAATATATAGCTTATATGTACGACTTGTGCTCTTTTATGTCCTAAAAATTTTTGCCTAAAAGAAGGTCATATGGATTTTCTATTTTTTTTAGAAGTTTTCAGTTTTTGCTTTTACGTTTAGGTCTGTGATCAATTCTGAGTTAATTTTTGTATAAACGAGGTAAAGGTTGCAGTTTATTTTTCTATATAAGGATATTCAGGTGTTCCCGTCATTGTTTAAAAGTCCACCATTTTCTTTTTTTTTTTTTTTTTTTTTTTTTTTTTTTTTTTTTTTTTTGCGGTATGCGGGCCTCTCACTGTTGTGGCCTCCCCCGTTGCGGAGCACAGGCTCCGGACGCGCAGGCTCAGCGGCCATGGCTCACGGGCCCAGCCGCTCCGCGGCATATGGGATCCTCCCAGACCGGGGCACGAACCCGTATCCCCTGCATCGGCAGGCGGACTCTCAACCACTTGCGCCACCAGGGAGGCCCCCACCATTTTCTTCATCAAATCACCTTGGCAGTTTTGTCAAAAATCAATTGACCAAATATGGTGGGTGTATTTCTGGACTCTATTCTATTCCATTGATTGATATATTTATCTTTACGCAAAAAACACACTGTCTTCATAACTGTAACATTTTAATAACATAGTTTAAGTCCTCTGGCTTTGTTTTTCTTTTTCAAAATTGTTTTTGGCTACTCTAGATCCTTCGTATTTTAATAGAAATTTTAGAAACAGCTTTTAATTTTTACATAAAGCCTACTGGGATTTTTATTAGAATTGAATTAAATTTAGAGATTGATTTGGGAAGAACTGGCATCTTAATCATATTGAATCTTCTGATTCATGAACATGGTGTATCAATACATTTATAAAGTCTTTAATTTCCCTCAGCAATCTTTTGTAGTTTTTATTGTATACACATTTTTATTAAATTTATCTCCAAATATTTAATGGTTTTGATGCCATTTAAATGACGTTTATTTAAATTTCAATTTCCAATTGTTCTAATCAACACGATTAGTCATATCTGTTTACCTTGTATCCCATGACCTTGCTAATAAACTCACTAAATAATTTTAGTAGATTTTCTGTAAATTCCTTAGGATTTTCCACATATATAATCATGTCTGTGAATAAGATTTGCCTTATTTCTTCTTTCTACATGACTTTTATTTCTTTTTCTTGCTTTTTGTACTGTCTAGGGCTTCCAGTACAATGTTGACTAGAAGTTGTGAGAGTGGAGAGCTTTGCCTTATCCCAATCTTAGTAGCAAATACAACTATTTTAAAAGAAAGAGCAGGTGTTTATTAGGATGTGGAGAACCATTGTGTACTTTTAGTAAAAATATAAAATGGTGCAACTGCTATGGAAAACCATAGGGTGAAAGATTAAAAATGAATTACCATATGATTCAGCAATTCTAATTCCAGGTATACAACTGAAAGAACTGGAAGCAGGCTCTCGAAGAGATATTTGCACAGTCATGCTCATGGCAGCATTATTCACAATAGCCAAAATGCAAAAGCAACCCAAGTGTCCATCAACAGATGAATGGATAAACAAAATGTGGTATACACATACAATGGAACATTATTCAGCCTTAAAAAGTAAAGATATTGTGTCACATGATACAACATGGATGAACCTTGAGGACATTATGTAAGGAGAAATAAGCCAGTCACAAAAGAACAAATATTGTATGATTCCAATTATATGAGGTATCTAGAGTAGTTAAATTCACAGAGACAAAAAGAATGGTAGTTGTCAGGTGCTGGGAAAGGGGGAGAAATGGAGAATTACTGTTTAATTGGTACAGAGTTTTGCATGATTAAAAGAGTCTGTGGATGGATGGTGGTGATGGTAGCACAACAATATGCATGTACTTAATGTCACTGAACTGCATACTTAAAAATGGTTGATTGTAAATTTCATTTTTTGTATATTTTACCACAATTTAATATATTAAAAAAATTGGAGGGCCGTGATTATCAGACTAGGTAAAAAGCAAGAACCAATTGAAGTTGTCTACAAGATGCATTTAAAATATAAAGATACAAATAGGTTAAAATTTAAAGTTGGAAAGAGGAAAGGTTGAAGCGGGGGCAGAGTCAAGATGGCGGAGTAGGAGGACATGGAGTTCACATCTCCTCACAACTAGGGCAACTACCAGATGATGGTGGGTGACCTCGACCCCCAGGGGGACAGAAGGAACCCCCGAGAGACAGGGTAGGACATGGGGGGGGAGCAAGGGGGGAGGAGAAATGGAGGCGGGACAGGACCCATGCCCCTGAGGGGAAGCTGGGGAAGGGGAGGGATTCCCATGCCTGGAGAGGCCCATTCACCATGAGGGGATCAACAGGGAGAGACCCTCGGGAGTTCTGAGGATTGGAGGGGAACATGGCTAGCGTTTTCACCGCCCACTTGGATGCCTGGGAGCCTGCTGAGGTCCCGGGCCTGATCCTTCACACTCTGAGGCTGGAGGCACTCTGGGGCCCCATTTGGCCATGCTAAGCCTAAGCCCTGCCCCCACCACCCAGGGCCTTTTCCGGCTGCATGGGTCCTGAACATAGGCCCCATCCCCCGCCTAAGCCCTACCCCCCAGAGCCAAGGCCTTTTCTGGCCTTTTATTTTTGTTATTGTGGTCCTGTTTTACCCTCCAGTTGTTGTTTCATTTATATTTTTATTTTTTCTAA
Source organism: Mesoplodon densirostris (assembly GCF_025265405.1). NCBI lineage: Eukaryota > Metazoa > Chordata > Mammalia > Artiodactyla > Ziphiidae > Mesoplodon > Mesoplodon densirostris. The sequence goes on along the minus strand of NC_082671.1, from coordinate 48,796,178 downwards.
TATATCTGTTAGTTTTCTAATTTTTTCTAAATTATTTATTTATTTATTTGGCTGTGCCAGGTCTTCGTTGCAACATGTGGGATCTTCATTGTGGCGCACAGGAGTCTCTCTAGTTGTGGCGCATGGGCTCCAGAGTGTGTGGGCTTAGTAGTTTTGGTGCGAGGGCTCCGGACCGCATGGGTTCAGTAGTTGCAGCATGCAGGCTCTCTTGTTGTGGTACACGGGCTTTACATCACGCGGGCTTAGTTGCCCCAAGGCATGTAGGACCTTAGTTCCCAGACCAGGGATTGAACCTGCGTCCCCTGCATTGGAAGGCAGATTCCTAACCACTGGACCACCAGGGAAGTCCCTATTTTATTTTTTATTCTTTGTTACTCTTCTGCTCCTTTTTCTCTCTTTTTTTTTTTTTTTTTTTTTTTTGCCATGTGTGCAGCTTGCAGGATCTTGGTTCACGGGCCAGGGGTTGGGCCTGAGCTCCTGTGGTGGGAGCACCAAGTCTGAACCACTGGACTAACAGAGAAACTCAGACCCCAGGGAATATTAATCAGAGTGAGGTATCCCAGATGTCCTCATCTCGGCACCAAGACCTGGCTCTACCCAACTGCCTGCAAACTCCAGTGCTGGAAGCCTCAGGCCAAACAACCAGTATTATAGGAACGCAGTCCCACCCATCAAAAAAAATGAGATGACAAAAAAATATGTTACAGACGAAGAAGCAAGGTAAAAACCTACAAGACCAAATAAATGAAGAGGAAATAGGCAACCTACGTGAAAAAGAATTCAGAGTAATGAGAGTAAAGATGATCTAAAATTTCTAGAAACAGAATGGAGGCATGGATCGAGAAAATACATGAAATGTTTAACAAAGACCTAGAAAAACTAAAGAACAAACAAACAGAGATGAACGACATAATAACTGAAATGAAAAATACACTAGAAGGAAGCAATAGCAGAATAATTGAGACAGAAGAACGAATAAGTGGGCTGGAAGATAGAATGGTGGAAAAAACTGCTGAGAAGCAGAAAAAAGAATGAAAACAATTGAGGACAGTCTCAGAGACCTCTGGGACAACACTAAACACACCAACATTCAAGTTATAGGGGTCCGAGAGCAAGAAGAGAAAAAGAAAGGGTCTGAGAAAATATTCAGAGAGATTATAGTCAAAAAATTCCCTGCCATAGGAAAGGAAATAGCCACTCAAGTCCAGGAAGTGCAGAGTCCTAAAGAGGATAAACCCTAGGAGAAACACACCAAGACACATATTAATCAAACTAACAAAAATTAAATTCAAAGAAAAAATATTAAAAGCAGCAAGGAAAAAGCAAAATAATAATATACAAGGGTATCCCCATAAGGTTATAAGCTGATTTTTCAGCAGAAACTCTGCCGGCCAAAAGGGAGTGGCAGGATATATTTAAAGTGATGAAAGGGAAAACCTACAACCAAGATTACTCTACCCAGCAGGGATCTCATTCAGATTTGACAGAGAAATCAAAAGCTTTACAGACAAGCAAAAGCTAAGAGAATTCAGCACCACGAAATCAGCTTTACAACAAATGCTAAAGGAACATCTCTAGGTGGGAAACACAAGAGAAGAAAAAGACCCACAAAAACAAACCCTAAACCATTAAGAAAATGGTAATAGGAACATACATATTGAAAATTACCTTAAATGTAAATGGATAAAATGCTCCAACCAAAAGACACAGACTGGCTGAATAGATACAAAAACAAGACCCATATATATGCTGTCTACAAGAGACCCACTTCAGACCTAGGGACACAAACAGACTGAAAGTGAGAGGATGGAAAAAGATATCCCATGCAAATGGAAATCAAAAGAAAGCTGGAGTAGCAATGCTCATATCAGATAAAATAGACTTTAAGACTGTTACAAGAGATAAGGAAGGACACTACATAATGATCAAGGGATCAATCCAAGAAGAAGATATAACAATTGTAAACAGTTACACACCCAACATAGGAGCATCTCAATACATAAGGGAAATCAATGGTAACAATTATAGTGAGGGACTTTAACGCCCCACTTACACCAATGGACAGATCATCCAGACAGAATAAGGAAACACAGCTTTAAATGATACAATAGACCAGATAGATTTAATTGATATTTACAGGACATTCCACCCGAAAGCGGCAGAATACACTTTCGTCTCAAGTGCACATGGAACATTTTCCAGGAAAGATCATATCTTGGGTCACAAATCAAGCCTCAGAAAATTTAAGAAAATTGATCATATCAAGCATCTTTTGTGACCACAACACTATGAGACTGGAAATCAATTCAGGAAAAGAACTGTAAAAAACACAAACACATGGAGGCTAAATAGTGTGCTGCTAAATAACCAAGAGATCACTGAAGAAATCAAAGAGGAAATCAAAAAATACAAAGAAAGAAATGACAATGAAAACATAATGACCCAAAACCTACGGGATACAGCAAAAGCAATTCTAAGAGGGAAGTTTATAGCAATTCAATCCTACCTCAAGAAACAAGAAAAATCTCAAATAAACAATCTAACCTTACACCTAAAGGAACCAGAGAAGAAGAACAAACAAAACCCATAGTTAGCAGAAGGAAAGAAACCATAAAGATCTGAGCAGAAATAAATGGAACAGAAACAAAGAAAACAATAGCAAAGATCAGTAAAACTAAAAGTTGGTTCTTTGAGAAGATGAACAAAATTGATAAACCTTTAGCTGGACTCATCAAGAAAAAAAAAGGGAGAGGACGCAAATCAACAAAATTAGAAATGAAACAGGAAAATTACCACTGACACCACAGAAATACAAAGGAACGCAGGAGAATACTACAAGCAACTATATGCCAATAAAATGGACAACCTGGAAGAAGTGGACAAATTCTTGGAAAGGTACAATTTTCCAAGACTGAACCAGGAAGAATTAGAAAATATAAACAGACCAATCACAAGTAATGAAATTGAAACTGTAATGTAAAATCTTCCAACAAACAAAAGTCCAGGACCAGATGGCTTCACAGGCAAATTCTATCAAACATTTAGAGAAGAGCTAACACCTATCCTTCCCAAACTCTTCCAAAAAATTGCAGAGGGAGGAACCCTCCCAAATTCATTCTACAAGGCCACCGTCACCCTGATACCAAAAACCAGACAAAGATACTACAAAAAAAGAAAATTACAGACCAATATCACTGATGAACATAGATGCAAAAATCCTAAACAAAATACTAGCAAACAGAATCAACAACACACTAAAAGGATCACACGCCCTGATCAAGTGGGATTTATCCCAGGAATGCAAGGATTCTTCAATATATGCAAATCAATGTGATACACGATTTTACCAAATTAAAGAATAAAAACCATATGTTCATCTCAATAGGTGCAGAAAAAGCTTCTGACAAAATTCAACACCCATTTATGATAAAAACTCTCCAGAAAATGGGCATAGAGGGAACCTACCTCAACATAATAGAGGCCATAGATGACAAGCCTACAGCAAAAATCATTCTCAATGGCAAAAAACTAAAAGCATTTCCACAAAGACCAGGAACAAGACAAGGATGTCGACTCTCACCTCTATTATTCAACACAGTTTTGGAAGTCCTAGCCACAGCAGTCAGAGAAGAAAAAGAAATAAAAGCAATCCAAATTGGAAAAGAAGAAGTAAAACTGTCACTGTTTGCAGACGACATGATGCTATACACAGAAAATCCTAAAAATGCCACCAGAAAACTACTAGATCTAATCAATGAATTTGGTAAAGTTGCAGGATACAAAATTAATGCACAGAAATCTCTTGCATTCCTATAACAATGAAAGATCAGAAAGGGAAATTAAGGAAAAAATCTCATTTACTATTGCAACAAAAAGAATAAAATACATAGGAATAAACCTACCTAAGGAGGCAAAGGACCTGTACTCAGAAAACTATAAAACACTGATGGAAGAAATCAAAGATGACGCAAACAGATGGAGAAATATACCATGTTCTTGGATTAGAAGAATTGACATTGTGAAAATGACTAAACTACCCAAAGCAATCTACAGATTCAATGCAATCCCTATCAAATTACCACTGACATTCTTCACAGAATCAGAAGAAAAAATTTTACAATTTGTATGGAAACACAAAAGACCCTGAATAGCCAAAGCAATCTTGAGAAAGAAAAATGGAGCTGGAGGAATGAGGCTCCCCAATTTCAAACTATACTACAAAGCTACAGTAATCAAGACAATATGGTACTGGCACAAAAACAGAAATATAGATCAATGGTACAGGATAGAAAGCCCTGAGATAAACCCACACACCTATGGTCACCTAATCTATGACAAAGGAGGCAAGAATATACAATGGAGAAAGGACAGCCTCTTCAATATATGGTGCTGGGAAAACTGGATGGCTACATGTAAAAGAATTAAATTAGAACACTCCCTAACACCATACACAAAAATAAACTCAAAATATATTAAAGACCTAAATGTAAGACCAGACACTATAAAACTCTTAGATGAAAACATAGGAAAAACACTCTGTGACATAAATCACAGCAAGATCTTTTTTGACCCATCTCCTAGAGTAATGAAAATAAAAACAAAAATAAACAAATGGGACCTAATTAAACTTAAGCTTTTGCACAGCAAAGGAAACCATAAACAAGACAAAAAGACAACTCTCAGAATGGGAGAAAATATTTGCAAACAAATCAATGGACAAAGGATTAATCTCCAAAATATACAAGCAGTTCAGTATCAAAAAAACAAAAAACCCAATCAAAAAATGGATGGAAGACCTAAATAGACATCTCTCCAAAGAAAACATATAGGTGGTCAAGAGGCACATGTAAAGATGCTCAATGCCACTAATTATTAGAGGGATGTAAAACAAAACTACAGTGAGGTAATACCTCACACCGGTCAGAATGGCCGTCATCAAACAATCTACAAACAATAAATGCTGGAGAGGGCGTGGAAAAAAGGGAACCCTCTTGCACTGTTGGTGGGAATGTAAATTGATAAAGCCACTATGGAGAACAGTATGGAGGCTCCCCAAGAAACTAAAATAGAACTACCATATGACCCAGCAATCCACTACTGGGCATATACCCTGGGAAAACCATAATTCAAAAGGACACATGTACCCCAATGTTCATTGCAGCTCTATTTACAATAGCCAGCACATGGAAACAACCTAAGTGTCCATCAACAGATGAATGGATAAAGAAGATGTGGTACATATATACAATGGAATATTACTCAGCCATAAAAAGGAACGAAATTGGGTCATTTGTAGAGGTGTGGATGGACCCAGACACTCTCATACAGAGTGAAGTAAGTCAGAAAGAGAAAAACAAATATCATATACGAACGCGTATATGTGGAATCTAGAAAAATGGTACAGATGAACCTATTTCCAGGGCAGGAATAGAGACACAGATGTAGAGAACAGACATGTGGACACAGTGGGGGAAGGGGAGGGTGGGACGAATTCAGAGATTAGGATTGACACATATACACTACCATGTGTAAAATAGATAGCTAGTGGGAACCTACTATAGAGCACAGGAAGCTCAGCTCGGTGCTCTGTGATGACCTAGATGGGTGGGATGGGAGGGAGGTCCAAGAGGGAGGGGACATAGGTATACATATAACTGATTCACTTCATTGTACAGCAGAAACCAACACAACATTGTAAAGCAATTATACTCCAATAAAAAATAAATAAAGTTGGAAAGAGGAAACATTAGAAAGCATAAGGAGTGGCTAAATACATACCAGACAAAATAGACTTCAGGACAAAAATAAACACTAAAAACAAAGAAGGACACTTCATAATGTTGAAAAGGAAATATATCAGGCAGCTACAACTATTATAGATATATTTGTGCCTAATAATGGAGTCTCAAAATACATGAAGCAAAAACTGAAATAACTAAAGGGAAAAACAAATTCACAATCATAATTGTAGATGTAAGACATCCCCCACTATAATTGACAGAGCAACTAAATAATAAGAGTACAGAAGGTCTGAATGACACTTTCAACTACCTTAACTTAATTGACATTTATAGAACATTACACCTGACAACTTCAGAATACACATTCTTTTCAATGAACAGGGACCATTTTCTGAGAAAAAATATATTCTGGGCCATAAAGCAAATTTAAACAGACTTCAAAAGATTGAAGCCCACACAGTATGTTCTGTGACAATAAAATTAAATTAGAAATCAATATACGTAAATACCTATGAAAGCCCCAAATATTTAAACAACTTCTAAATAATCCATGGGGTCAAAGAAAAAAATCACAAAGAAAATTAGAAAATATTTTAAATTGAATGAAAATGAAAACACAGTACATCAGACTTTGTGTATCCACCTAAAGCAGTGCTATAAGAAAAATTTATAGCTTCAAATACTTACATTAGAAGAGGCAAGGGGGCTTATATCAATTATTAAGGCTTTCAACTTCAGAAGTGAAAGATGATCAAATTAAATTCAATGTAAATAGAAAAAAACATAATAAAGTCCAGAAATAATGAAATAGAAAACAAACACTAGAGAAAAATTAACAAAACTTAAAAGCTAGTTTTATGAAAAGATCAATACACGTGAAAAACCTCTAGATAAACTGACTAAAAAAAGGACACAAACTGGACGTCCCTGGCTGTCCAGTGGTTAAGACTCTGTGCTTCCACTGCAGGGGTGGGGGTGGCCAAGTTCGATCCCTGGTGGGGGAACTATTACCCTGCATGCCCCGGGGTGTGGTCAAAAAAAAAAGGACACAAAGTATATTGGAGGAGGTCATCAAGAGGACGTGATCAGTGACTGATGGGCTGGACTCAGGCAATCAGAGGTTCCTCATTCCCTCAACTGTCCTTGAAATGTCCATTCTTACCACTGTTCCCACAGTGGGAGCTGTTCCAAGGATACAGCTTTGAGAGAGTAAGGTGTTGAGACCATCTGGACTGTGGAGGTGACAGATCCCAGTTAAGGCCTCTATCTAAACTTTTATGATTCTGGTGGTGGGTGTGGAGATCTACTCATCTCGTGGCCATCTAAGACAAGCCTCATAAGTAAGCTCCCTTCTTATTAAACCTGCCAGCTACCAATCTGGAGCGGTCCGCTTCTTTCTTCAGTCTCTCCTTGCTCAGTGTGTACAGCAGCCAGGTTGTGAACTAACAACTGATAAGGCAGCCAGGAGACTGAAGAAACAAACCCTGGGAAAGAAGCATTTGAGGATAATATCCTGAGTTAGACATCAACCTCTATGTCAGGAGGGGTGGCCTGTATGTTAGACGCTTGTGGACCAATGTGTGAGTACAGGGGCACCCTGAAAAAGCCGGGTGTGTTGATGCATTTGTTTGAGGAACTGAGCAGAGCACACTGTGGCAAAGAAGGGAAACAAATGGCTGCTGCAGTGGGCTGTCCTCTACTGTGGGCAGTTCTGTGGCCACTGATGCCCAAATAGAGGCTGAAGCTTGAGTTAGACAGTTGGAAGAAGAGCTGAAGTTAGAGAAGAACATGCAGTTGTCCACTACTCTGCTAGCTTCGGGGCTGGCAGACAAGGTAGAAGAGCAGAATAATAAGTTGGAGACCTTCATGTGCCATTTTGCAAAGCTAGGAGGGCACAAGCTACTGCAGATTAAGGTCCAAGTACATGTGAGAAAGCCTGATTAGGATGCTAAGAGGTAGAATCCCTGGGAAAGTGAGGAGAGCAAAGGGGAGGATGTTGTGGTGATTGAAACAGAGTGCCTCATGTTGCCCAACCCCTAATACAAAGAAAAAATTTAAATAGTAGTCACCCTAGACTTCTGATAATACAGAAATACACCCCAAAACTCCTAGGAGAAAAACTTCATTCTTTCTCTGTCCTTGAAGTTATGAATGTCTTTGAAATGTAAACACCCCAGGAGAAAACTAAAATACTGCCTACAGAGACTGAAGACAAAAAGGGGGTGAGGGAAATACTTTTTAAAATATAGGCTGCTATAACAACTACTGAGCCCGTGTGCCGCAACTACTGAAGCCCACGCGCCTAGAGCCCATGCTCTGCAACAAGAGAAGCCACTGGAATGAGAAACCCACATGCAGCAATGAAGACCCAATGCAGCCAAAAAAAAAAAAAAGGCATCCACAAGAGACAAAAAATAAAGAAATAAAATCAGCAGAAAAAAAAATTGTGAAAAAAAAAAGAGGGTGGGATGGAAGGGAAGTAGGAGGGGTCACGTAATAAATGGGCTTTGGCAGTGGCTTTCTGGTGTGGTTTAACCAGGCTCCACCCACGGATTCTGTTTTCTTAGCAGAGGTCACTGGAGAACCAGACAGGCTGTAAGTATGCTGTGCATTTAAAACTTCAGCAGGAACTTGCAGTAGTCTCCAAGCAGGAATAGATTTGTAATAATGGGTTGTAATCAGCCTTACTTCTAAGGAAAAGCTGAGAACCTTCTCATTTTACTTCATGAAAAGTAAGCTATGAGGCAACTTTTGGCAAACATCTATTAACTGGGTGAAATGGGCCTCTTGCCCGAGATTTTACTTCAGCTGCGTCACTCCAGCACAACCAGTTCTTTCCTCTGCAGCTGATTGGCTCTGGAATGTGGCCAGAAACCTACTTCCTGAAATTAAAGGAGTCAGGCCTCTAACTCTTGATCTGTTTTCTTCTCTTCTGAGTGATGGCGCTTACCATTTTTATCCTCCGGCTGGCCGTCTGCATCCTGGCATTTCCCATGTACCTGCTGGACTTCCTGGGCTTGTGGAACCGGATATGCAAAAAATCATTCCCCTACTTCTTGGCAAGGTTCACTGTGATGTACAACGAACAGATGGCGAGCAAGAAGCGGGAGCTCTTCAGCAATCTACAGGAGTTTGCGGGCCCCTCTGGGAAGCTCTCCCTGCTGGAGCTGGGCTGCGGCACAGGGTCCAACTTCAAGTTCTACCCGCCTGGATGCCGGGTGACCTGTACTGATCCGAACCCCAACTTTGAGAAGTTCTTGATCAAGAGCATTGCTGAGAACCGACACCTGCAGTTTGAGCACTTCCTGGTGGCTGCCGGGGAGGACCTGCACCAGGTGGCCGACGACTCCATGGATGTGGTGGTCTGCACACTGGTGCTGTGCTCCGTGATGAACCAGGAGCCGATCCTCCAGGAAGTGTGCAGAGTGCTGAGGCCGGTGAGTACAGGGTGTGAGGGCTGGTTAGTAGTAACCACTATCAACAAGGGCAGCCCTATCAATTTCAGGTAGATCAAACACCCTAACATAAAAAGTAGAACTACTAGAGAAGATACTGCTGAATTTTTAAAAAAATCTTAGAGTGGAAAATAAGCTATATAGGAAAAGATTGATAATATATGAATATGTAAAATTTTAGAACTCCTGCAGAGAAAAAAAAGGAGTATAAAAAAACTTAAAGTACAAAAAAGTTTGTAAAAAATATTTGCCAAGGATGATAGACAATGCGTTAACTTCATATTAAAAGACATTACAGGACTTCCCTGGTGGTCCAGTGGTTAAGAATCTGCCTGCCAAAGCAGGACACGGGTTCGATCCCTGGTCCGGGAAGATCCCACATGCCACGGAGCAACTAAGCCCGTGTGCCACAACTACTGAGCCTGTGCTCTAGAGCCCGCAAGCTGCAACTACTGAGCCCGCATGCCACAACTACGGAAGCCCGTGCGCCTAGAGCCCATGCTCTGCAACAAGAAAAGCCACTGCAATGAGAAGCCCTTGCACTGCAACGAAGAGTAGCCCCTGTTCGCAGCAACTAGAGAAAGCCTGCGTGCAGCTACAAAGACCCAGGGCAGCCAAAACTAAATTAATTAATTAATTAATTTTAAAAAATGTTTTAATAAAAAAAAGACATTACAAATCAAGATCAATAGAATTCTTAAATCAGTTTTTTAAAAAAGAGAAAAGTAAGCAAAGCACAGGAACAGAAATATAAATAAAAATAGCCAATATATGATATAAATGTTGTCTTGCAATAAAAGAACAAATTAAAGCAAGATATCACTTATACATGGAATCTTAAAAATATAACAAACGAATGTATATAACAAACAGAAATAGACTCACAGATATAGAGAACAAACTAGTGGTTACCAGAGGGGAGAGGGAAGGGGGGAGGGGCAAGATAGTGGTGTGGGATTAAGAGACATAAACTACAATGTATAAAATAAATAAGCAACAAGGATATATTCTACAGCACAGGGAAATATAGCCATTATTTTGTAATAACTTTAAATGAAATGTAATCTATAAAAATTCTGAATCACAATGTTATATACCTGAAACTAATATGATATTATAAATCAACTATACTTCAATTAAGAAGAAATTAAAGCAAGATACTATTTTTACCTACTACACTGTCAGAGACTTTTAAGTTCAATATGGTGTTGGGGTGAGTTTGGGGGACTGGATTACCCCAACTGGAGGAAGTGCCCTCTTTGGAGGGCAATTTCATAATATCAAATTTTCAAGGACACGTCCTCCTTCATCCAATAGGAATTTATCCTATAGCTATACTGCACAAATGTGCAAAAACTCATTCATATGTGAAAATATTCATTACAGTATTTGTAATACCACAAATTGGAAATAACCTAAACATCCAGCAATAGGAGGTAGGAGGCTGTTAAGTAAATTGTCACATCCTATAAAGGATTTCTGTGCAGCTGTTAAAAGAACAAGGAAGAGTTACCTATGTTGATATGAAAAAACTATCTCCTCAAGAGACAGTGTTAATTTAAAAAGCAATGAAAGCATAGAATATTATATATAGTATAAGTCCATTTGTGTGTGGGGGGAGAATATACCTATATAAGTACTTATGTTAATGGGAATGATACACAAGAAACTATTAACAGTGGTTACCTCTTGGGAAGGGAATTGGATGAGGGGAAGGAATTACTTTGCATATTATACCTCTCTGTATAGTTTGAAATTCTTTATACCTATATGTAATTTTCACATATTACCTTTATTGTTTGTTTAAAAACTAGTTTAAAATAGTTTTATTCTAAACATAGGTGAATATAAAGTATGGATATCTTTTTTAAAATTAATTAATTAATTAATTGTTTATTTTTAGCTGCGTTGGGTCTTTGTTGCTGTGTACGGGCTTTCTCTAGTTGCAGCGTGAAGGCTTCTCATTGCGGTGGCTTCTCTTGTTGCGGATCACAGACTCTAGGCGCATGGGCTTTGGTAGTTGTGGCATGCAGGCTCAGTAGTTGTGGCTCACAGGCTCTAGAGCACAGGCTCAGTAGTTGTGGCACACAGGCTTAGTTGCTCCACGGCATGTGGGATCTTCCCAGACCAGAACTCGAACCCATGTCCCCTGCATTGTCAAGCGGATTCTTAACCTCTGTGCCACCAGGGAAGTCTCAAGTATGGATATCTTAACATTTGAATTTACTATACTAGAGGAAATGGATGTTCTGTAATCCCCAGTTTTATTTTCTAACAGAGGAAGTTCCTCAGGAAGAAAAGGACTTGAAAATAGTGTTTCGAGGCAATAACATACAGTCGTCCCTCAATTTCCTCGGGGTCCCTCCCTGTCCCCTCCACAGATACCAAAATCTACAGAAGCTTAAGTCCCTTATATAAAATGGTGCAGTATCTGCATATAACTTATATACATCCTCCCATATACCTTAAATCATCTCTAGATTACTTATAATACCTAATACAATGTAAATGCTAGGTAAACAGATGCCAGCATGTGGCAAATTCAAGTTTTGCTTTTTTGGAACTTTCTGGATTTTTTCCAAACATTTTTGATCTGCATTTGGTTGAATCCAAGGATGCAGAACTTGTGGATACTGAGGGCCAACTGTAATTCTGTCTTTGGCTCAAGGATAGGCCAACGTCAAAGTAGTAACTGAAAAAAGTCTGATTCTGATACTCAAATCCTGGGTTCTTGTGTCCTAAGACGGCACAGTTAGATGTTTTGCTTACAGTGTTACTAATCTCACAACACCTCTGCAAAGCAAATAATGGTCATCTCTGGTTTAAGCACTGAGAGTGCCCTTAGGGGATCATATTCTTGGTGGTCTTCCTTAGCTCCTCCGAAGCACCCATTCTCTGCTGAACAGAACCAGGAGCTTTCCTACATTCTCATGTAGGAAACAGTCCTTTAAAGCAGGTATTGCCTTAATGTTGGATTGGGGAAACAGACCCAGAGGAGTTAAGAAACTTGCCTCAAGTTACACAGCCACTATGTCTGACTTTAATGCAAACATTCTTATCACTGTACCACAGTGCTTGTCACTGGGGCTTTTTATCTGACTTCAACATTTCTACCACTTTTGCTGGCTTTTCTTCCTCTGCCCATCCCCTAAACACTGGAGTTTCTTTTTTAGCTCTCATTTCACTTATATACACCCCCTGTGCAATCTCATGTACCCCCAATGTTTTCAATTACCATGCATACACAAATGGCTTCCAAATCTAAGTATCAAGCTCAGATCTCTCTTCTAACTCCAGATCTTCATATCCAGCTGTCTACTCGACAGTCCCCTGAATGGGTAACAACCATCTCTAGCTTAACCTGTGTAAGCCAGAGGGCATCAGCAACCTCCCCAGGCCTGGATCACCTCTTCTCTCCTGTCCTCTTCTATGGAAAAAAATATTTCAATCAGGAAATTTCAAGTTTTCCATTCCTGAACACAGGACTTACACTTACCCATAGATCTGGAGGAACTCCATCTCTAAACTCTGCCTGGGATAGCCAACACTAGGGAGGCTAAGGAGAGTGGGACAGTCACCCTGGGTTTGGGAGGTAATCATTGGTGCCTTTCACCCTTCACCCCAGAGGTAGATAAGTAGAAAACTTCTGAAGACTCCTTAATAATATGTAGCCTCTACTGTGTCCAGACTTGACCTATATGTATAGGACCGTCCTAGATGAAAACAGCAGTTACTAACTCCTATATGACAGTAATTTACACACAGCATCCACTGACCAAATAAAATACCTAATGACAAAATATAATCACGGGCTCCCCTGGTGGCGCAGTGGTTGAGAGTCTGCCTGCCGATGCAGGGGACACGGGTTTGTGCCCCGGTCCGGGAAGATCCCACATGCCGCGGAGTGGCTGGGCCCGTGAGCCATGGCCACTGAGCCTGCGCGTCCAGAGCCTGTGCTCTGAACGGGAGAGGCCACAACAGTGAGAGGCCCACGTACCGCAAAAAAAAAAAAATAAATAAATGAAATATATATATAACCAAGAATTTAGTAACACTTTTAGATGATTCAGTATTTTAATAAAATAAATCCTATTGTTTACATCCTGTGACAATGGTACAAAAGTATAAGACATAGGCTTTTTGGATCCACCATCTGTGGTGGTGCCGCCACCAGGATGCAGAGTTTTGTGAAGATCCGGACATGGAAGACCACCACTCTCGAGGTCGAACCCTCGGATACAACAGAAAATGTAAAGGCCAAGATCCAAGATAAGGAAGTAATTCCTTCTGACCAGCAAAGACTGACCTTTGCTGGCAAGCAACTGGAAGATGGACGTACTTTGTCTGACTACAACATTCAAAAGGAGTCCACTCTTCATCTTCTGTTGAGACTTCGTGCTGGTACTAAGAAAAGGAAGAAGTCTTACACCACTCCCAAGAAGAAAAAGCATAAGAGAAAGAGGGTTGGGAATTCCCTGGCGGTCCAGTGGTTAGGACTCTGCACTCTCACTGCGGAGGGCCCAGGTTTGATCCCTGGTTGGGAAACTAAGACCCCACAAGCCACACGGCCAAAAGAAAAAAAAGAGAGAGAAAGAAGGTTAAGCTGGCTGTCCTGAAATACTGTAAGGTGGATCAGAATGGCAAAAGCAGTCACCTTCATTGGGAGTGCCCTTCAGATAAATGTGGTGTGGAGTTTCTATGGCCAGCCACTTTGACAAACACTACTGTGGCAAATGTTGTCTGACCTATTGTTTCAACAAACCAGAAGACAGGTTATTGTATATTGGTTAATAAAAGACATGAACTAATAAACTAAAAAAAAAAAAAGTATAAGACATGGTTATTTAGTCCCAGGCAGTACTAGGTATGGATTCAGACGGCCACAGGTTTGCAAAGAAGAGCCTAAGAACAATACTCAGATGAATTTAAATATTTTTTTAAATAAAAGAAGGGGAAGTTTAAAAAATTGTAATTAAAAGGCAAACAACAAACAAGGGAAAACATCTGTGGTATATGTAGTCTAATTACACTAAAAGCCCTTACTAATCAGTAAGAAAAAAAACAACAGCCTATTAGAAAACCGATAGTGGGGACTTGCCCTGTGGCACAGTGGTTAAGACTCGCAACACAGGGGGCACAGGTTCGATCCCTGGTCAGGGAACTAGATCCCACATGCATGCCGCAACTAAGAGTGAGCATGCCACAGTTAAGGAGCCGGTGAGCCACAACTAAGGAGCTCACCTACCACAACTAAGACCCAGCACAACCAAATAAATAAATAAAAGAAAAAAGAAAAAAAGAAAAAAACTGATAATGGACATTAACAGACAAATCAGAAAACAAGAAATCCAAATAATAAGGTTTAGTAAAAGATGTTACGAGTACGAATATTAAAGCTATGCAGGTTATCAAAAATACCATATTACACATCAAATTGACAAAGATATAGGAGAAAAAAGTACTGACGAGAGTTTATTGGAAATGGGCGTTCACATCTATTGCTAGTATGAAAGCAAACTGCTACAACTTTTCCAAAGGGCAATCTGACAACCTGTACCAAAAGCTTTAAAAAGGCACAGACTTTTGATTCAGCAATTCCACTTTTTAGCAAGTTATTTATTTGGAAATAATTTTAGATGGTCACAAAGATTTATGGATAAGGATGTTCACTGTAACAGTATTTATAACAATGTAAAATTGGAAATAGCCTAAATGAGAATGGTTAAATAAGAGATGGTAACTTCAGTGGTGTGAAATATTGCATAAAGGTTTTTTTAAACCATCTTTTAGAATAATATTCAAATACATAAATAATAAAATAAAACAGATTATAAAACAGAATGTATATTCCAATCCTAGTTTTAGAAAAAAATACATATTCATATAAAAGTATACACAAAATCTTTTTTGTTTTTTGTTTTTTTTTATTTTTTTATACAGCAGGTTCTTATTAGTTATCTATTTTATACATACTAGTATATATAGGTCAATCCCAATCTCCCAGTTCATCCTACCACCCCCACCCCCGCTTTCCCCCCTTGGTGTCCATACGTTTGTTCTCTACATCTGTGTCTCTATTTCTGCCTTGCAAACTGGTTCATCTGTATCACTTTTCTAGATTCCACATACATGCGTTAATATACAATATTTGTTTTTCTTTTTCAGACTTACTTCACTCTGTATGACAGTCTCTAGCTCCATCCACGTCTCCACAAATGATCCAATTTCATTCCTTTCTATGGCTGGGTAACATTCCATTGTATATATGAACCACATCTTCTTTATCCATTCGTCTGTCGATGGGCATTTAGGTTGCTTCCATGACCTGGCTATTGTAAACAGTACTGCAACGAACATTGGGGTGCATGTGTCTTTTTGAATTATGGTTTTCTCTGGGTATATGCCCAGTAGTGGAACTGCTGGGTCATACGGTAATTCTATTTTTAGCTTTTTAAGGAACCTCCATACTGTTCTCCATAGTGGCTGTGTAAATTTACATTCCCACCAACAGTGCAAAAGGGTTCCCTTTTCTCCATACCCTCTCCAGCATTTTTTGTTTGTAGATTTTCTGTTGATGCCCATTCTAACCAGTGTGAGATGATACCTCATTGTAGTTTTGATTTGCATTTCTCAAATGATTAGTGATGTTGAGCAGCTTTTCATGTGTCTCTTGCCCATCTGTATGTCTTCTTTGGAGAAATGTCTATTTAGGTCTTCTGCCCATTTTTTGATTGGGTTGTTTGTGTTTTTAATATTGAGCTGCATGTGCTATTAATATATTTTGGAGATTAATCCTTTGTCTGTTGATTCATTTGCAAATATTTTCTCCCATTCTGAGGGTTGTCTTTTCGTCTTGTTTATAGTTTCCTTTGCTATGCAAAAGCTTTTAAGTTTCATTAGGTCCCATTTGTTTATTTTTGTTTTTATTTCCATTACTCTAGGATGTGGGTCAAAAAGGATCTTGCTGTGATTTATGTCAAAGTGTGTTCTTCCTATGTTTTCCTCTAAGAGTTTTATAGTGTCCGGTCTTACATTTAGGGTTTTAATCCATTTTGAGTTTATTTTTGTGTATGGTGTTAGGGAGTGTTCTAATTTAATTCTTTTACATGTGGCTGCCCAGTCTTCCCAGCACCACTTACTGAAGAGACTGTCTTTTCTCCATTGTATATTCTTGGCTCCTTTGTCATAGATCAGTTGACCATAGGTGCATGGGTTTCTCTCTCAGCTTTCTATTCTGTCCATTGATCTATATTTCTGTTTTTGTGCCAGCACCATATTGTCTTGATTACTGCGGCTTTGTAGTATAGTCTGAAGTCAAGGAGTCTGATTCCTCCAGCTCCGTTTTTTTCCCTCAAGATTGCTTTGGCTATTCAGGGTCTTTTGTGTCTCCATACAAATTTTAAGATTTTTTGTTCTAGTTCTGTAAAAAATGCCATTGGTAATTTGATAGGCATTGCATTGAATCTGTAGATTGCTTTGGGTAGTACAGTCATTTTCAAAATATTGATTCTTCTAATCCAAGAACATGGTATATCTCTCCATCTGTTTGTGTCACCTTTCATTTCTTTCATCAGTGTCTTATAGTCTTCAGCGTGCAGGTCTTTTACCTCCTTAGGCAGGTTTATTCCTATGTGTTTTATTCTTTTTGTTGCAGTGGTAAATGGGATTGTTTCCTTAATTTGTCTTTCTGATTTTTTTGTTGTTAGTGTATAGGAATTCAAGAGATTTCTGTGCATTAATTTTGTATCCTGCAACTTTTCCAAATGCATTGATTAGCTCTAGTAGTTTTCTGGTGGCATCTTTAGGATTCTCTATGTATAGCATCATGTCATCTGCAAATAGTGACAGTTTTACTTCTTTTCAAATTTGTATTCCTTTTATTTCTTTTTATTCTCTGATTGCCATGGCTAGGAGTTCCAAAACTACGTTGAATAATAGTGGCAAGAGTGGACATCCTTGTCTTGTTCCTGATCTCAGAGGAAATGCTTTCAGTTTTTCACCACTGAGAATGATGTTTGCTGTGGGTTTGTTGTATATGGCCTCTATTATGTTGAGGTGGGTTCCCTCTATGCCCACTTTCTGGAGAGTTTCTATCACAAATGGGTGTTGAATTTTGTCAAAAGCTTTTTCTGCATCTATTTACATGATCATATGGTTTTTATTCTTCAATTTGTTAATATGGTGTGTCACATTTATTGATTTGCATATATTGAAGAATCCTTGCATCCCTGGGATAAATCCCACTTGATCATGGTGTATGATCCTTTTAATGTGTTGTTGGATTCTGTTTGCCAGTATTTTGTTCAGGATTTTTGCATCTATATTCATCAGTGATATTGGTCTGTAATTTTCTCTTTTTGTAGTATCTTTGTCTGGTTTTGGTATCAGGGTGATGGTGGCCTCCTAGAATGAGTCTGGGAGTGTTCCTCTACAATTTTTTGGAAGCGTTTGAGAAGGATGGGTGTTAGCTCTTCTCTAAATATTTGATAGAATTCACCTGTGAAGCCATCTAGTCCTGGACTTTTGTTTGTTGGAAGATTTTTAATCACAGTTTCAATTTCATTACTTGTGATTGGTCTGTTCATACTTTCTATTTCTTCCTGGTTCAGTTGGAGGGTTATACCTTTGTAAGAATTTGTCCATTTTTTCCAGGGTGTCCATTTTATTGGCATAGAGTTGCTTGTAGTAGTCTCTTAGGATGCTTTGTATTTCTGCAGTGTCCGTTGTAACTTCTCCTTTTTCATTTCTAATTTTATTGATTTGAGTCCTCTCCCTCTTTTTCTTGATGAGTCTGGCTAAAGGTTTATCAATTTTGTTTAACTTCTCAAAGAACAAGCTTTTAGTTGTATTGATCTTTGCTATTGTTTTGTTTCTATTTCATTTATTTCTGCTCTCATCTTTATGATTTGTTTCCTTCTACTAACTTTGGGTTTTGTTTGTTCTTCTTTCTCTACTTCCTTTAGGTGTAAAGTTAGACTGTTTATTTGAGATTCTTCTTGTTTCTTGAGGTAGGATTGTATTGCTATAAACTTCCCTCTTGAAACTGCTTTTGCTGCATCCCACAGGTTTGGGATCATCGTGTTTTTGTTGTCATTTTTCTCTAGGTATTTTTTGGTTTCCTCTTTGATTTCTTCAGTGATCTCTTGGTTATTTAGTAATGTACTGTTTAGTCTCCATGTGTCTGTGTTTTTTACGTTCTTTTCCCTGTAATTTATTTCTAATCTCATAGTGTTGTGGTTGGAAAAGATGCTTGATATGATTTCAGTTTTCTTAAATTTACCAAGGCTTGATTTGTGCCCCAAGATGTGATTTATCCTGGAGAATGTTCCACGTGCACTTGAGAAGAAAGTGTAATCTGCTGTTTTTGGATGGAATGTCCTATAAATATCAATTAAATCTATCTGGTCTATTGTTAATTAAAGTTTGTGCTTCCTTGCTAATTTTCTGTCTGGATGACCTGTCCATTGGTGTAAGTGAGGTGTTAAAGGCCCCCACTATTATTGTGTTTTCCTGCCGATTTCCTCTTTTATAGCTGTGAGCATTTGCCTTATGTATTGAGGTGCTCCTATGTTGGGTGCATATATATTTATAATTGTTATATCTTCTTCTTGGATTGATCCCTTGATCATTATGTAGTGTCCTTCCTTGTCTCTTGTAATAGTCTTTATCTTAAAGTCTATGTTATCTGATATGAGTATTGTTACTCCAGCTTTCTTTTGATTTCCTTTTACATGGAATATATTTTTCCAACCCCTCACTTTCAGTCTGTATGTGTCCTGAAGTGGGTCTCTTGTAGACAGCGTATATATGGGTCTTGTTTTTGTATCCATTCAGCAAGCCTGTGTCTTTTGGTTGGAGCATTTAATCCATTCACATTTAAGGTAATTATCAATATGTATGTTCCTATTACCATTTTCTTAATTGTTTTGGGTTTGTTTTTGTAGGTCCTTTTCTTCTCTTGTGTTTCCCATGTAGAAAAGTTCCTCTAGCATTTGTTGTAGAGCTGGTTTGGTGGTGCTGAATTCTCTTAGCTTTTCCTTGTCTGTAAAGCTTTTGATTTCTCCATCGAATCCAAATGAGATCCTTGCTGGGTAGAGTAATCTTGGTTGTAGGTTCTTCCCTTTCATCACTTTAAGTATATCATGCCACTCCCTTCAGGCTTGCAGAGTTTTTAAGAAATCAGCGGTTAACCTTATGGGAGTTCCCTTGTATGTTATTTGTTGTTTTTCCCTTGTTGCTTTTAATAATTTTTCTTTGTCTTTAATTCTTGTCAATTTGATTACTATGTGTCTTGGCGTGTTTCTCCTTGGGTTTATCCTGCCTGGGACTCTCCGCACTTCCTGGACTTGGGTTGCTATTTCTTTTCCCATGTTAGGGAGGTTTTCGACTATAATCTCTTCAAATATTTTCTCAGGTCCTTTCTCTCTCTCTTCTCCTTCTGGGACCCCTGTAATGCGAATGTTGGCGCATTTAATACTGTCCCAGAGGTCTCTTAGGCTGTCTTCATTTCTTTTCTTTCTTTTTTCTTTAATCTGTTCTGTGGCAGTGAATTCCACCATTCTGTCTTCCATATCACTTATCCGTTCTTCTCCCTCAGTTATTCTGCTATTGATTCCTCTAGTGTATTTTTCATTTCAGTTATTGTATTGTTCATGTCTGTTTGTTCTTTAATTCTTCTAGGTGTTTGTTCTTTTTTTTTTTTTTGTTTTGTTTTTGTTTTTTGCTGTACGCGGGCCTCTCACTGCTGTGGCCTCTCCCGTTGCGGAGCACAGGCTCCGGACACACAGGCTCCGCGGCCATGGCTCGCGGGCCCAGCCGCTCCGCGGCATGTGGGATCCTCCGGGATCGGGGCACGAACCCGTGTCCCCTGCATCGGCAGGCGGACTCTCAACCACTGCGCCACCAGGGAGGCCCTAGGTGTTTGTTCTTTAATTCTTCTAGGTCTTTGTTAAACATTTCTTGCATCTTCTCGACCTTTGCTTCCATTCTTTTTCCAAGGTCCTGGATCATCTTCACTATCATTATTCTGAATTCTTTTTCTGGAAGGTCGCCTATCTCCACTTCACTTAGTTGTTTTTCTGGGGTTTTATCTTGTTCCTTTATCTGGGACATAGCCCTCTGCCTTTTCACCTTGTCTACCTTTCTTTGAATGTGGTTTTTGTTCCACAGGCTGCAGGACTGTAGTTCTTCTTGCTTCTGCTGTCTGCCCTCTGGTGGATAAGGCTATCTCAGAGGCTTGTGCAAGCTTCCCGATGGGAGGGACTGGTGGTGGGTAGAGCTGGGTGTTGCTCTGGTTGGCAGAGCTCAGTAAAACTTTAATCAGCTTGTCTGCTAATGGGTGGGGCTGAGTTCCCTCCCTGTTGGTTGTTTGGCCCGAGGCAACCCAGCACTGGAGGCTACAGGCTCTTTGGTGGGGCTAATGGCAGACTGGGGCGGGGGGCGGTGGGGGAAGGTGGGGGCTCATGCCAAGTAGTACTTCCCAGAACTTCTGCTGCCCGTGTCCTTGTTCCCGTGGTGAGCCACAGCCACCCCCCGCCTCTGCAGGAGACCCTCCAACACTAGCAGGTAGGTCTGGTTCAGTCTCCTATGGGGTCACTGCTCCTTCCCCCTGGGTCCTGATGTGCACACTACTTTGTGTGTGCCCTCCAAGAGTGGAGTCTGTTTCCCCCAGTCCTGTCGAAGTTCTGCAATCAAATCCCACTAGCCTTCAAAGTCTGATTCTCTGGAAATTCCTCCTCCCGTTGCCGGATACCCCAGGCTGGGAAGCCTGACGTGGGGCTCAGAACCTTCACTCCAGTGGGTGGACTTCCGTGGTATAACTGTTCTCCAGTTTGTGAGTCACCCACCCAGTGGTTACGGGATTTGATTTTATTCTGATTGCACCCCTCCTACCATCTCACTGCAGCTTCTCCTTTGTCTTTGGATGTGGGGTATCTTTTTTGGTGCATTCCAGTGTCTTCCTGTCGATGATTGTTCAGCAGTTAGTTGTGATTCCGGTGCTCTCACGAGAAGGAATGAGTGCATGTCCTTCTACTCCACCATCTTCCACGAAATCTTAACAGTAGTTGTCTTGAGGTGATGAAAGATGGTTGACTGTTTTTCTTTTTAAACTTTTCTGTATTTTCTAAAATAATATTGGTGAGACAGTATTGCCAGCCTCTGGAGCCAGACCACCCAAGGTAAAAACCTGATTCTGACACTTGTAAGCTGTATGACCTTGGGCAAGTTGTTTATTTTCTATGTGACTCTGTTTCCTCATCTGTAGAACACAGGAATGATAATAATAATAATACTTACCAAGTAAGTGTATTGTGAGGATTGAGTTAACATGTGATAGGCCTTACAGACAGGATCTTGCATGCAGTAACTGCTTTAAATTCTAACTATTATTATGTATTACCTTTATGAACAGAAAATATAGATTGGCAACTCTGTATAAAATCTGACAGAAGATGATACTATTAACCAGAATAGTATCGTAGTAAGTTTGAATTTCTCCCTGTCTTCTCACGAAGTTGGCCTTTGGGGCCACTGAAATCTGACATTTAATCATCTTATAGGACTTCCCTGGTGGTCCAGTGGTTAAGAATCCGCCTGCCAATGCAGGGGACACGGGTTTGAGCCCTGGTCCGGGAAGATCCCACATGCCTCGGAGCAAGTAAGCCCATGTGCCACCACTACTGAGCCTGCGCTCTAAAGCCCGCGAGCCACAACTATTGAAGACCACGCGCCTAGAGCCCATGCTCCACAACAAGGGAAGCCACCGCAATGAGAAGCCCGTGCACCGCAACGAAGAGTAGCCCCCACTCGCCGCTACTAGAGGAAGCCCGTGCACAGCAATGAAGACCCAGTGCAGCCAAAAATAAATAAATTAATTAATTTAAAAAAATCATCTTATAAATTTTTTCCCCAAAACTAAAATCCTTGATGTGGTTTTTTTTTCTTTTCTTTCTCAGGGAGGAGCTTTTTATTTCATGGAGCATGTAGCAGCTAAGCCTTCAACCTGGAATTACTTCTGGCAACAGGTCCTGAATCCTGTCTGGTACCTTCTGTTTGATGGGTGCAACCTGACCAGAGAGAGCTGGAAGGCCCTGGAGCGGGCCCGATTCTCCAAGCTGAAGCTGCAGCACTTACAGGCCCCCGTGTCCTGGGAGCTCCTGCGCCCTCACATCTACGGATATGCTGTGAAATAGGAGTTGAGACCTGAAGAGCTCGAATAATTTAAGGTTTTGGTTTTACACTTAAAATACTAATTGGGGGGCTTCCTCGTGGTGCAGTGGTTGAGAGTCTGCCTGCCAATGTGGGGAACACAGGTTCGATCGCTGGTCCGTAGGATCCCGCATGCCGTGGGGCAACTAAGCCCGTGTGCCACGGCTGTTGAGCCTGTGCTCTGGAGCCCATGAGCCACAACTACTGAGGCCACGTGATACAACTGCTGAGGCCCACATACCTAGAGCCCATGCTCCACAGCAAAGAGTAGCCCCTGCTCGCCACAGCTAGAGAGGGCCCGCACACAGCAATGAAGACGCAACACAGCCACACACACACACAAAAAAAACTAATTGGGAGAAAGGAACCCCCTTTTTTAGGTAAATTTGAATTTCATCACTAAAAGTTTATGTTGTAACCTATTTAGCTATTTTCTGTTGTCTCACAAAGAATCAAAAACAAAACAAAACAGCTTTGAACTCTCCCTTAAAGGAAACAATGGGCTTTCATACTTGAAGTCCACCATTATCCTCAAACCTTACTTTATTCAGTAACTTCAAATTTTTTGTCTTATTTAAATTATTACCCAACAGATTTTAATTTTACCCTCTCTTTGAGAGGTTGATGCTAATTAGCAGTTAAATCACTCAAAAGAAGACTTTGAAGAGGGAGATGTGAAAAGATCTTTTTTAAATTAATTAATTCATTTATTTATTTATATTTGGCTGTGCTGGGTCTTCGTTGTTGTGCGTGGGTTTTCTCTAGTTGCGGCATGCAGGCTTCTCATTTTGATGGCTTCTCTTGTTGCGGAGCACAAGCTCTAGGTGCACGGGCTTCAGCAGTTGTGGCTCACAGGCTCTAGAGCACAGGCCCAGTAGTTGTGGTGCACGGGCTTAGTTGCTCCATGGCATGTGGGATCTTCCCGGACCAGGGCTCGAACTGGTGTCCCCTGCATTGTCAGGCAGATTCTTAACCACTGCGCCACGAGGGAAGTCCCAAAAAAATCTTAATAATTCACAAACTAAATAAAGAAATACTAACTAGTTGAAAACTCCAAACCTAAACAGCACAGATTTTTTTTTTTAAAGAAATCTGAATCTATTTGTTGTCCTTAGTATCATTGGGCTGGCTTTCAAAATTAATGTACCAGGATGCCACACCTAGTTCTGCCCAGCTTTGTTATGTTTTTTATTCTGGTATTCCACCAGAGTTTGTTTCCCTGCATTACAGTCTTCAATTCTTAAGATGAAGATTGTACTTGACACTTCAGTATATCCATAAAACTATATGAAGCAGTTAGAGTTCTTGGGTTCATTTTCCTTATTATCTAACGTATACTTTGCTGAATGTAGTAAATTGCAGGCAAAGAAAAGGTCCACTGTAATTAGAGAAACCTTCAATAATTAGATACGCTTTGTAAGAGCCGCCTCAAAATAGGCAAGCTGTGAGTCTGTAAAGAGGTAGATAAATACTGTTCGGATTATTCTGATCAAATTTCCACTCTGGTCTCAAGATGATTTCTTTGTTCCCTGTAACCATGGAAACCTTGGAAAATCATCACAAGTGTTTTGAAAACAAGTTGGTCAATAAGAGGACTTAGAATTTTCAGCAATAGTTTGTATGCATTTTAATAAATTTAGAATATTTTCTGAGATGATTTTGCAAAGAGACTAAACATCAAATCAATAAATAAATTCACATACATTTTAGGAATGGAAATAAAAGTAATGGTTTATATCTTTGCTGGCTTGGTTTCATTTTTCTTAGTGTCTCTGGGAGGGCTTTCCTTCACTGTGGAAAATTAAGCTATTTGAACATACAGATTTTTCCTTCTACAGCCAGGTAACTCTCTAAACACAGCTAGCAGATTTTATTTATTTATTTATTTATTTATTTATTTATTTGGCTG
This sequence comes from Mesoplodon densirostris, assembly GCF_025265405.1. NCBI lineage: Eukaryota > Metazoa > Chordata > Mammalia > Artiodactyla > Ziphiidae > Mesoplodon > Mesoplodon densirostris. The sequence goes on along the minus strand of NC_082671.1, from coordinate 48,771,864 downwards.
CGTTGGGTCTTTGTTGCTGCGCGTGGGCTTTCTCTAGTTGCAGTGAGCAGGGGCTACTCTTCATTGTAGTGCGCAGGCTTCTCACTGTGGTGGCTTCTCTTGTTGCAGAGCATAGGCTCTAGGTGCGTGGACGTCAGTAGTTGCAGCACGAGGGCTCAGTAGTTGTGGCGCATGGGCTTAGTTGCTCCGCAGCATTTGTGAAATCCATAGAGCAGAAAGAAAGCTTACTATTCTCTCTTGAGCATGAAAACAGTTAATGCTACAGTGAGGTTAGGACATGCATCTATGGCCTCCTGAGCTATGGAACATGAATATCCTCCCTCTATGGTCTCCCAAAAGTAGGAGCCTCCTTATTTACCCACCTCACTACTGGGTAGGTCAGTCTAGGGATTGAGAAATATGAAAAGCCACAGGTTGACATGATGAAGTGTTACTGCCACATTGGAAGGTGAGTCATACCAAAGTACAAAGTACTAGGCACATTCTTATCAACTCCCTTTTGTTTAAATAGGGTAGCAAAAAAATCTTTTTAATATTTATTTATTTGGCTGCCCCGGGTCTTAGTTTCGGCACGTGGGATCTTAGTTGCGGCATGCAGGATCTAGTTCCCTGACCAGGGATCGAGGCTGGGCCCCCTGCATTGGGAGCGTGGAGTCTTAGCCACTGGACCACCAGGGAAGCCCCAGTGTAGCAAATATTATCCTCACTCTTTATAGGTGCAGAAAAATAAGTAAGTGAAATTTCTTACATTCCACAAGTTACTGAGCAAGTCCTAGAGCCACGATTCCTAAAACCACAACACCTGTTTGGACAAGCATCGCTGCCGTACTACCTTCTCACTGCTTTCTTCCCCAGGCCCAGAAAACACACATTTATGATCATTCAAAGAGCCTAAGGGGGCTTCCCTGATGGCGCAGTGGTTGAGAGTCCGCCTGCCGATGCAGGGGATACGGGTTCGTGCCCTGGTCCGGGAGGATCCCACATGCCGCAGAGGGGCTGGGCCCGTGAGCCATGGCCGCTGAGCCTGCGCGTCCGGAGCCTGTGCTCTGCAACGGGAGAGGCTACAACAGTGAGAGGCCCGCGTAACGCAAAAAAAAAAAAAAAAAAAAGAGCCTAAGGAAGTGACCTAAGCCTGTGCAAAATGGAAACAGAAAAGAGTCAAAACATGTCCAGTGTCTTTTAGGTCCTGTGTTGGTTAGATTCCCTTTATTGCAGGTGACAGAACTCCTAATCCAAAAAGGCTTATGCAGAAAAAGGACTCCACTGACTCAAATTAGTGAAAAGTATATGGGCAGAAAACCTCAGGCACAGCTTGAGCAAGGCTCAGATAATGTTATCAGGAGCCAGGCAGTGTCTAGGGTCACATCTGCCCTCCTCTCTGTTTCAGGTGGTGAGTCTCTGAAGTAATGCCGATCTTCATGCTTCCAGGGCCCATGGCCAGTTGGAAAGATCAAGTCCACTTTTGCAAAGACTCCAATCAAAGTTCTAGATTGAGTGTCAATTGGCTCTCTTTTTTTTTTTGCGGTACGCGGGCCTCTCACTGTTGTGGCCTCTTCCGTTGCAGAGCACAGGCTCCGGACACGCAGACTCAGCGGCCATGGCTCACGGGCCCAGCCGCGACGTGGCATGTGGGATCTTCCCGGACCGGGGCACGAACCCGTGTCCCCTGCATTGGCAGGCGGACTCTCAACCACTGCACCACCAGGGAAGCCCCCTCAATTGGCTCTTATTGACAGTATTAGGTCACAAGCCCACCCCTGAATCAATCATCATATTTCAATGGGATGGGTCATGCTGAATGGCACAGTGCTTCATCCCTAGGGCTGAGCTCACCCAGACCATGTGGACCGAGACAAGGAGAGTTGTGTATCCTCCAAATGAAAGGAGAGCCTGTGACCGGGGGAAGTACGAAGGCACACTACGAATGTGCATTACAAGTACAAAGCTACATTCTTTTTTTTTTTTTTTTTTTTTGCGGTATGCGGGCCTCTCACTGTTGTGGCCTCCCCCGTTGCGGAGCACAGGCTCCGGACGCGCAGGCTCCGGACGCGCAGGCTCAGCGGCCATGGCTCACGGGCCCAGCCACTCCGCGGCATATGGGATCCTCCCAGACCGGGGCACGAACCCGTATCCCCTGCATCGGCAGGCGGACTCTCAACCACTTGCGCCACCAGGGAGGCCCCAAAGCTACATTCTGATCAGACCCTCTGCCGGCTTTTCTGTGGTACATCACGTAGTGCCATGCTTAGAACACTGGCTTTTCGGTGGGATAATAGCATGCAATGAGAGAAATAAAAGAAAAAAGGACACTGGCTTTGGCATCAAAGTGACGTGGGTCAAGTTCTGGCTGTACCATTCGTTGACTATGTGACCTGGGGCATGTTACTTTTCTAGTGTCACTTTCCTCATCTGTTAATGGGGATAAGAATACCTAAAAGGGTTACTGTGATGAGTTAACGAAGTGAGGTACTTGGTGCTTAATAAATGCTGAACTTCATTTGACAAATATTTACTGAGTGCCTATTGTGTACTCTGCTCTTAGTGATTGGTTTAGAGCCCTGAATAAGCTAGACTTGTTCCCTGCCCTGGTGGAGCATACAGTTGTGATCAGTGCTCTCTAAGAGGGAGAAGTGCAGGGTACAGGAGAATGGAATCTGACCCTCCTCGGGGGAGGATCAGAGGCTTCCTTGAGGAAGTGACGTGTAAACTGAATTCCAGAGGATGAATAAGGAGTATTTCAGCCTAATGGAACAGCTTGTGCCACAGACAAATAAAAAGAAAAAACACAGTATGTTCAAGAAACTGAAAGGAAGTAGGCAGGGCTGGGCACCAGAGCCTGAAGGGCAGATTTTGGGATGGCTACTATTCCATCAGCTTGTTCCTAATTTTGTTAAGGCCCTGGGTCCATGAGCTCAACACTTATTTTAATGGCTAGCAATGACAACAACAAGAAAAAGTTAAAATTTATTATATTTATATAATATATATTTATTATATTCTGTTCCTAACTGTTCTGATATTCCAGTTGCTTCTCCTGAATTCCTACCTATTTCACACTTGAATAGAAAGTGAGGCAAAGATTACATAATAGTTCCTTTTGTACTCTTGACCCTAACGTAAGCCTTTCTCTTTGGTATTGCTTTAGAAAACACAGAGCTTAACATAACTGAAATTCAACTCTTATTTATCTGTTGAGGCAACTGAGGGTGTAATGAATCATAGCAGACTAATGTCAACAAAAGCAAAAAATAAAACAATTCAATAAGCTTCACTTTAAATACCTCAAAATTTAAAACCAAAAGCATTCAGGTTATATTAAAGAATAATCAGAATTCCCTGAACCATGGAATCACCAGAGAATTGGGGGCAGAAATTATGTTAACTAAGGACACAGGAAATGAACATAGAGTGGCTGATGTTCCCAATTTCTAGTTCAGTTAAGAAAAAATAGTAATACGCAGATCAAGTAAGGCATTATTTGTTTCTAATGGAAACTATTTGGAAACCTGCAGAGAATTACGTGGGAACAAGGAAAATCACCATTCAGAATTCACCATTCTTTTTTTTTTTTTTTTTTTTTTTTTGCGGTACGCAGGCCTCTCACTGTTGTGGCCTCTCCCGTTGCAGAGCACAGGCTCTGTACACGCAGGCTCAGTGGCCATGGCTCACGGGCCCAGCCGCTCTGCGGCATGTGGGATCCTCCCGGACCGGGGCACGAACCCGTGTCCCCTGCATCGGCAGGCGGACTCTCAACCACTGCGCCACCAGGGAAGACCCAGAATTCACCATTCTTAAAGGTAAAAATCTCTCACATCCAATAATGCAACCCAGGCTGCATCCTTCTCAATCTTTAAAATGTATCTGACCCTGATGTCAACTTTCTCCTTGGAATGATCCTTTCTTTCCATGAGTCTAACAGCTAATAATAAAAATTTCCATTTATTACATGCCATCTTTATACTAGGAAGTTTACACAATTATTTTACATAGTACTCATAACTTTACCAGGCAGGTATAATTATCTGCATCTGACAAAGGAGAAAGCAGACCAGACCAGTGGATGTTCCGTCACTTGCCCAAGGCCACATAGTGAGTGGCCACCCTGGTTTTCCCACGTAGCTCACCTGACTCCAAAGCCCGGAGCTCCTCACGGCGCTGCCCCGCTTCTCAAGGTCTTCTGAATCCTACTCTCTGTAACTGTTTCCTTCTTCCTCCACCATTTCTCTTGAATGATCCCCTAAGACTCATTCAGTCTGTGTACAGTCCCTTAAGAGTTTCTTATACTCTTAGGCTGTGAACCACCACCTACGTAAAGAAGATTTCTAAACCTCACACTTGCCATGCCTTTGATACTTCGGATTTAACACATCAAAAAAGAATTCACCCTCTGCTTCCCTAAGTAAGCAACACTTTCCAACTTCCTCAATATCTATGATTATTTCCCAAGGACCAGGTGAAGTGATGCTTCTAGAAAGCATTCTCTGGCTGTTTCAAGAAGCTTCTTCTTTGAGAAATCAGTTAGCACTCACTAATATCCACCAATCTCTTCTTCCTTTCTTCTACATGCCAAATAGAGTGTGTACTACACAGCAGGTGCTCAGAAAGTGTTTGCCAATGGATTCACTGTCAGGTCCTGCCTCTTCTACATACCTCTCAACTGGTCCCTTCTACTGCATTTCCACAGCCACCATCTTAGCATGAGAACTAATGCCTGAATGACCATATGTATAAATTGAGTGGGGATGGCTGAAGTGATAAACCATTTATGTCGGAACTTGCCAGGTGTCGCCTGATTCAAGGGTATGACAGGGAAGTAGCTCTAAGGTGAGGAGGAGATACTACATCTGGATACAGTAGTAGAAAAACACTCCTTTTATAACCATCTTAACCTTCTTTGCCCTCCTTCACCCGATACACCCCATGGAAAAATAGAAGCTCAGCAAACAACTTTCCTGGGGTACAAAGAAGTGGCTTCCTAGGCATGCACCAATATCTCACCCAAGTCATAATCTCTCATACCAGAAAGTGCTTCAAACTGGTCTCCATGCCTCCACGCCTTCATCACCCCTTCCTGAGCATGAGCTCATAATTTCCAGAATAGCTTAATTTGACCATTCCCACTCAGCATAAGACCGAATTTAAGCTGCTCAACTTTGCATTTAGGGCCATCTGTCAACTGGCACCTCAACGCTTTTCCCAGCTTTGTGGTCCAGTGGAAAAAGCATGGGGCTTCAAGTCAGAATATGTGAATCCAAACCTCATCATTGCATCTTACTAATATTTTATTCACCTAATATAAGAGGACAACAGTACCCACATCTCCTGGGATTTTTGTGAGGATGAAATGAGATGTAACATGGTTAGTAAAAAGCACTGAAACTGCTCCACAAGGCCCCTCACTCTGGCCAAGGCCCTGCCTCCTTAAGCATTTGCAAGAGGAATAAAGTATATTTTCCTATCAGAAAAGATATTTTACTTCCATAAATGTCATCCTGGAATTCCAATCGACCGGATTATTATACATTATAATGTTTTCTGAAGATTCAGCATTTTTAAAAAGAAACCTTCCATAAAAAAATAACTCGGCAAAGCTCTCATTTTTGTACCTGACAATAAAAAATTGGCACCTGCAATGAGATGAGATGCACTTGCTTTAGCTACTGCAAATAACTTCTACAGGGAATGTTATGGATACAGACGTGATTTTCTAAGTACCTCTAATCTTGGCTCCCATTTTACCTGTCAAGCTAAGCAGGTAGTATTAAGACTATAAAAGAAGTAGCACTCTGTTCAAATTCTATGTCACCTCTTAGTTTATAGGAACAGATTATTAACTCTGATCCCAGAGGAAGAGCTTTTTTTCCATTTTATTGTCCACCAAAGCTTAGGAACAAAGAAATCTAAAAACTTTTTTTTTTTTTTTTTTTAATCAAAGGCTGGACTTCCCTGGCAGTCCAGTGGTTAAGACTGCATGCTTCCACTACAGGGGGCATGGGTTTGATCCCTGGTCGGGGAACTGAGATTCCGCGCACAGACCATGCAGCACGGCCAAAAAAAAAAAAAAAAAAGCAAAGGCTGAAACAGTAAGATAAATACACATTTATTTATAAATATAAATGATGCCATATACCAAACTGCTTGCCAATGCATACAACCTCATCTGCCCAAATATTATTAATAAAAGTGGGAGGAAACACTGGAGAAAATGGACAATATTAATACATTGTTAACCTGTCAGCCTACATTTTTGCCATTGTGCTTTTATTTTCTTCCCTTCATGTTCTGTAGGGCCCTTCTGAGTAAAATTTTATAAAGAAATATTTGTCTCCTGCTAACACAGCACCTGCATGACAGGTATGTCTGAAATGTGACAATTAGGTTAAGATGGTGCTAACTAATCCCAATTCTTAATTTTTGTGTGTGTGTGTGGTACGCGGGCCTCTCACTGTTGTGGCCTCTCCCATTGAGGAACACAGGCTCCAGACGCGCAGGCCCAGCGGCCATGGCTCACGGGCCCAGCCACTGCGCGGCATGTGGGATCCTCCCAGACCAGGGCACGAACCCGTGTCCCCTGCATCGGCAGGTGGACTCTCAACCACTGCGCCACCAGGGAAGCCCCCAATTCTTAATTTTTATGGGGTCCTAAGAGATTCCTTGAGAGGCTGATGAAAGATACAGATCCACTCCTGGGAAAAAATGCTCTTACAAATAAACACACCATTTCTAGAGGGAAACAGACATGCCAAACAGCTGTCTAAACATACTGTCATCACCTCCAAAGCACCACATAGAAAATTTTAAGCTCTTAAGTCTCTTTCTTGAAACGCAGCATTCCAGCCCTTCACCTCTCCCACTACACCTGTTCTTCAACTTGGAGACCTCGAATGAGTCTCATCTATCTTGGGCTACCAACCAACATTGAGTCCCTTCTCTAACCAGGCTCGACTGCATTGTAAACCAATTCATCACCACTCTCCATTCATGCCTCCAGGTCCTATTGCCATAAAAATCTGCCAATATCTGACCATGGCTCTCCTTTACGGTAATCTGCTCCTTATTCTGTATTTTTTTTTATCTCAGTGAATAGCAAAATCACTTTTTGTAACTATCACTCAAGCTGGGAACCAAGACATCATCCTAGCTCTCTCTCTCTCTTACCTCTCACAACCAGTAGACAGCAACCCTTCCTTTCTCCCTCCATTGCTTCTGTACACATCACTCCTTACTTCAGTGAAGTGACCTCAGCCCCACCCCCTTCAATCTGTCCTCCATGATGCCTCTAGAAGCTAAATAAAAAAATCACTTCCTGCCTGAAATCCTTTGATGGCTTCTCATGGCTTTCAGATTAAAGTTCAAAATCCTTAGCTTAAAATGCAAGGCTCTGTAGTGTAGTCTGAAGTCAGGGAGTCTGATTCCCCCAGCTCTGTCAAATGGTAAATGCAGGTATAGTTTTGTTAGATATTGCCAAATTCCACAATACCTACAGTATACAACAATTACCTACAGTATACAATTCAGTGGTTTTCAGTATATTCGGAGTTGTGTGACCACCATCACAATCTATTTTTAAAGCACTTTTCATCACCCCCTAAAAAGACTTTGTACCCATTAATAGTCACTCCCTATTTCCCCACCCCCACTGTCTCACAGCCCTAGGCAACCACCTTCTGTCTCTAAAGATTTGCCTATTCTGGACATTTCACATAAATGGAATCACACAATATGTGGTCTTTTGTGACAGGCTTATTTCATTTAGCATATTTTTGAGGTTTATCTATGATGTAGCATGTATCAGTACTTCATTTCTTTTTATAGTCAAATAATATTCCATTGATACATATATCACATTTTATTTCTCCATTCATCAAATGATGGATGTTTGGGTTGTTTCCACTTGTTGGCTATTGTGAATAAAGATGCTATGAACATTTGTGAACAAGTTTTTGTGTAGACATATGTTTTCAATCCAAGTGATTTTTGAAGACAGTATTTTGACTGTATTCCTTTGACAAAAAGAACTATAAAAAATATTTCATAGGGTTGTTTTCCACAGAGGTACGGGTTAGAAATTCTGAAACTACTTTTTTTGTCTAGAATAAAGCATATGAATATACTGAGGATAGTGGGAGTCAGGTCTCTCACAGTCAGAAAAAGAAATCACAAATATGAAAAGGGGAAGACTGGAATGAACACTGTGGAATTGGACTGAAACTGAAGATATTACTACGAATTCATGGCTTTGATAAAGCTTTATAGGAATAAAAACATAGAGAGATATAAATCCTAACTCTGCTAAGAGGACCTAGAAGTAATGACACTCCAGTAACAAAGAGAACCTCTAGTTCCCAAAACTTGGTTTCTAAGTATCATTCTCCCCTAAAATGAATCAGGACTCCTTGAAGAAATGGCTGATTTCAGGGCTAGGGAAGAAAAATTACACGTTCAGCCTGCAACAACTTGCTACACCAGGATTTAAAGAAGTGTTTGAAGAATAAGAGTGTCATGTCAATAGGACATAGGAGAGCCAGCTTGAAGGGACTCCCACTGGCCAAATCTAGGACAATTTGGCCATCAAAATAAATTAATTATGGTGTGAATTATAAGCTACTGAATAAAATGGAAATTCATGAGTCCAAACTGATATAAATAAATGATTAAACAGGGAAGGAGGGAAAGCGATTTCTTATAGTAGAATACCAATTGAAAAATATAAAAGGAATGATGGATTTCGGAAATTGCCATTTGGCAAACATAATATTAATTGATCCAGGCAAGGATCATCACTGTGTGCTGAAATTAATGGGTAAAAATCTGATAAATAACAGCATATTTATATAATATTACAGTATCTCGGGCTTCTCTGGTGGCGCAGTGGTTGGGAGTCCGCCTGCCGATACAGGGGACACGGGTTCGTGCCCCGGTCCGGGAAGATCCCACATGCCGCAGAGCAGCTGGGCCCGTGAGCCATGGCCGCTGAGCCTGCGCGTCCGGAGCCTGCGCTCCGCGGCGGGAGAGGCCACAGCAGTGAGAGGCCCGCGTACGGCAAAAAAAAAAAAAAAAAAAGTATCTCCTCACAAAATACTTATTAATTATAAAGGGAAAAAATAGTAACTTTACAGTGGAGAAACAGGCAGACACCACCTTAAACCAAGTGATCAAAGCAGTGGTGTGCTAGAGCCAACTGCACACCAACTCAGAAGAGTCACATCTCTTCCCAATTTTGTGTGCAGTGACTATACGACAATAGCTTGAAATCAACCATGCTAGGAGTATTTATACCATGGAAATCGGCAAATATTACAAACAAGGGGTTTTCTTCCCTGGAGATCTAGTTGTTAGACATCTATCAGCAGAATATCGAATAAAAGTTACTACCACCACACAAGCTGACTTTATGTGCCTCCTGATATTACAAGCCAAGAAGACACAACATCACTTCTGTGATATTCTGCCAAAATTGCATAGCCTCAATCTAATGATGAGAAAGCATCAGAAAAAACTTAAATTTAGAGACATCCTACAAAATAACTGGCCTGCATTGGCAAAATATCAGATCATGAAAGACAAAAGACAACTGTGAGGGTTAATTTTATGCGTCAACTTAGCTGGGCTAAGGGATGCCGAAAAAGCTGGTAAAACATTTTTTCTGTTTGGGTTTGTGAGGGTATTTTCAGAAGATTAGCATTTGAATTGATAGGCTGAATAAAGATCACCCTCACTGATGCGGGTTGGCACCATCCAACCCATGGAGGGCCTGAGTAAAACAAAAAGGCAGAGTAAGGGTGAATTTGCTCTCTGCCTGAGCTGCTGGTACATTTACCTTCTCCATCCCTCAGACATCAGTGCTCCTAGCTCTCGTGCCTTTGGACTTGGACAGGGACTTAGACCACTGCCAGCTTGCAGGTGGCAGATCCTGGGACTTCTCTGTCCCCACTACCACGTGAACCAATTCCTGCAATAAATCTCCTCATATATATGTATATATGCATATCTTCGATCAGGTATACATATATACATATATGTATGTAGGTATATATATATATATATCCTATCAGTTCTGTTTCTCTGGAGAACCTTGAGTAATACACCGACTAAGGAAATGTTCCAGATTAAAGGACACTAAAGAGACTTGACAACCAAATGCAATATGTAATTTTGATTGGATCCTAGGCCAGAAAAAAAAAATTTTTTTTTTGCTATTAAGGATTATTGGGACCACTGGTGAACTATGAATAAAATCTTTAGATTATAGTATTATAACAGTGTTAATTTCCTGATTTTGCTCATTGTACTATGGTTATGTAAGAGAATTCCCCAAATGCACACAACGTATATAGGAGTATAGGCCTATCAGGGTGCAGCTTTCTCTCAGGTGGTTCATATGAAGGAAGGAAGGAAGAAATCACATCTAGAGAGAAATGATAAAGCAAATGTGGCGCAATGTTAACAAAGGGGTATCTAAGTGTCAGATACACATTTTTGGGGTACTATTCTGGGAACTTTTCTGTAAATCTAAAATTATTAAAAAATTAAAAGTTACAAGGAAAAAGCACGAACGCTACCTGGTCCTCTGCCCTCATCCTGAGGTCTCTGTGGCTGCAGTCGGACGGAGGCGGTGAGTCAGAACTTCTCCGAGGCCTCAAGGGGCCCAAGGCCGCACCCTCACAACAGCAGCGAAGGGGTCATCCACCACCACCCGCCCGGAAAGCCAGATTAGCCTCAACCTTCGCGCGCAGGCGCAGGGCAGCAGCTCGCTCGGCTTCTTCCCGTGCCGGCCCGCCCTGCCCTCGGATTGGCCGGGGACGCAGTGACATCACGTCCTTCCCGGCAGGGCGCTCGTGCAGCTCTAGGCTCCACTGGAGCCGCCAGGTGCGAGGGTTTGGCGGTCAGGTGAGCTGGTGCAGGATCACGGCGTCTCAGTCCCGGATCCCGGCCACAGTGGGCGCCCCTCTGGCAAGCGCACTAAAAAACCACAACAATCTTGGCCTCATAAGGCTAACCCCCACTCCCACCTACAAACCCAGTGTTGTAACCCTGCACCAACTTTCCCTTCAATTTCGGGCCCAGGAGTTGGGTAGCGGGATTCAAAGCCACAGAGGGAAGTTGGGAGCGTCTTTGTGAAGGCAGAAGGAAAGGCATCTTCTTCAAAAGCCTAATGTTTCCTTGAATGTTATCTTGGAAAGCCTCATGTTTGTGGTCCAGGTGTTGCTACCAGTGAGTTTCCAGCTGGAGCTATGGCCAATACCAGCCGGCCACTCCCCCTTGGTGAGGGGAGGGTTCTGGGCTTTCCCATTATCAATTAGCTGGAAATTGCACGTAAACGTGTCCTGGCCTAATAAAGCCTGTTCTGATCTACGGCTTCCAACTCAACGAGCACCAGGAGACAGGCTGCAGGTGGTGGAGTACGCCAAAGGTATTGTGCTTCTTCCACTTACCGGGTTACATTTTCTGATGAAAGCTGATTGGTAGAATGAAGCCTCCATATTTGAATTTTGAGGGTTGAAAATAGAGGGTTGCACGGATAACAAACTGAGGTACTGCCAGACCATGTTGATTGTGATTATAGTTGCTCTTGCTAGTTTCCTCATTCATCCTGTGCAGACAAGGAAGATTATTTCCATTGTCTAGCATGGCATCTGGTACATGGTAGGTGCTTTATAATGCCTTACACATTCTGCAGAACTGGAGTGATCATTCTCCCATCACCTGTAAATCTGGAGGTAGTTTTGCCTATGTTGGCACTGCCATCATTCTTTAAAACTATATTTTGTGAAAGAAACTCTGTGTTCTTACTGTTTGCAGAAGTTCCGAGGTTCCCAATGATTTCAAATGCCAAGCAGTGAAAGGGGACTAAATAACACACTTATGATCTGTGTTTTTACTCTGTATTCATGGAATCTGATTATCATTTATCTCTCTTTGTATATTTTTCTTTCCTCCACCCCTAAACAAAATGAAAGGACTCCACAATGCAAAGGGTGAAGGAAAGATAACTGTTTATTTCAGTTGAGCAGACAAGCATGTCAAGCAAATGAAGACAGAAGAACACATAATCAAGAGTATATTGGGAGACAGAAACAGATTCTTTTTGATTATCCCCTACTGTTACTAGAGAGAAAAATGTCTTCAGATAACTAGTGGTCAGCAGATGAGGACGAAGGCCAGTTATCCCAACTGATCAGGAAATCTAGAAATTCCCCCTTTGTCCCTGTAGGTAAGTACAAGCTTTGACTGGATACTGTAAAGCTGTTTCTAATAAAACAATAATGACTTACCCAGTATCCTTGAGTATTGAAATAGTTTATATAATTGAATGTTTTCAGATAATTGGAGCTAACCCCTTCTATGCATGAATGAGTTACACTTTCAACACAGTTTCTAGTGTATGGCAAATCCCCAGTAAATATTAACTCATTATTATGAAGCATCAATTTTTTATTCTGTTTAATCCATTTTCATTAGCAGTCTATTGAAAATTAGTAGTTCCCAGACAATCTAAATAGGATTGATTGAATGGACTGTAACTTTTCTGTAATGACTCAGAATCAGCAGCAGCAGCAGCAGTTTATTATTATACAGAGCCTATTAGAGACTCTTGAGATGTATATAGACAGTCCTCAACTTATGACTTTTTGACTTTAAGATGATGAGAAAGCAATTCGCATTCAATAGAAACCATACTTTGAATTTTGATCTTTTCCTGGCCTAGCAATATGTAGTATGATACTCTCTATGATGCTGGGCAGTGGCAGCTCCCAGTCAGCCTCACCACCATGAAGGTAAACAACCAATACACTTACAACCACTCTGTACCCAACCATCCTGTTTTTCACTTTCAGTACAATATTCAATAAATTACGTGAGATATTCAACACTGTATTATAAAATAGGCTTTGTGTTAGATGATTTTGCCTAACTAGAGACTAATGTAAGTATTCCAAGCACGTTTAAAGTAGGCTAGGCTAAGATATGATGTTCAACAGGTGAGGTGTATTAAATGAATTTTTGACTTACAGTATTTTCAACTTACGATGGGTTTTTTAAGGTGTAACCCTGTCATGAGTTGAGGAAGATTTACATGTCTCTTTGTTCTCTAATCAACTCCAAACTTTAAGTTCTTGTGTCGATGTTTATAGACTTTTCTGTTTCTTCCATTACTGTTGGGTACCATCAGAAACTTCTGCTTCTAATAATGTTCTGTGGTGTCAGAAGCTAGATACCCACGCTTAAAAGAACCATGAGTCAATTCAGAGTAAAGAAGCTCTGAATGAAAGCCTGGGTCTACCTGTACACTTGAGAGCATGAACTTTGTGGTGTTCATGCTCTGTGGCTTGTTGCTGGCTTCCTGATGTGTTCCAGATGCTGAAGTTGATGGTTAAGTAAACTCCAGGTTAAAGAAGTATTATTCTAATTATACCTGGAGTCTTAGCCTCTTTATCCTTTCCCAGCACATATTTGATATGTTTACATTTTAAACAAATACTATATGTATGTGGACTTTAAAAAAAAACCCATAAAATCTAAGCACCAATATTATGTTTTAAAATCTAAGCTTTCTCTTCTTTCTCTTTTGGATGCTTTAGCTGCCCTAGGCATTATTATTTAATACTTCAGCCATGCCTCTTTCCTTGTGCTTTCTTTGTCTGGAAACTATTAAAATAACTTATTTGAATCAGATGTACATACAGGGAACTATACTCAATATCCTGTTGTAAACCATAATGGAAAAGAGTATGAAAAAGAATATATATATATTATAACTGAATCACTTCGCTGTACAGCAGAAATTAACACAACATTGTAAAACAAATATACTTCAATAAAATTTTTTTAAATATATATATATAAATCAGATGTACATAACTTTGTGATTAATTCCACAAAAGCCTCTAAATAGGTATAAGTCATATGTTTCCATTAAATGCCACTACAAATCTAGCAACTTTATAAGTGTCATTATTCACATATCAAAAAGAATCAAAATTTTACTTTATAGTAATATTCTGTGTTTGAAAGTTCCACTTAATTTGATTAAGGCTTGTAGTAGCACAAGAAATGGAGGCAAATAATTTTGTAGTGATTTATTCCTCTTCTTTAGCATTTTTAACTAACAAAATAATTCAAGAACTCAGTGCCACTTGAACAGATCACTGTAATGAACAGAGATTAATCACTGTGCCTGCTGTAAATTAAATTGTTTTTCCAGAGACATTTAGCATGATTAAAGTAGAAAGATAAAAGTGTTTCCAACTAAATTCAGTTATATTCAAACTACAGAGACATCGTATAGAAAACAGTAGAGGTGCTGACTTTAATCTCTAAAAGAAGCAAAACAAATTTCGGTAAGAACAGAGTATTGATTTGATAAGGGAAGAGAGCCAAGTTTTTGCTAGAAAAATATCTGATAAAATTTGTATAGGGCTTCCCTGGTGGCACAGTGGTTGAGAGTCCGCCTGCCGATGCAGGGGACACGGGTTCGTGCCCCGGTCCGGGAGGCTCCCACATGCCGCGGAGCGGCTGGGCCCGTGAGCCATGGCCGCTGGGCCTGCGCGTCCGGAGCCTGTGCGCCGCAACGGGAGAGGCCACAACAGTGAGAGGCCCGCGTACCGCAAAAAAAACAAAAAACAAAAAACAATAGCTAACAAACTATTCAATAATATATATACAAATTTTTTTTTTTTTTTTTTGTGGTACGCGGGCCTCTCACTGTTGTGGCCTCTCCCGTTGCGGCGCACAGGCTCCGGACGCGCAGGCCCAGCGGCCATGGCTCACGGGCCCAGCCGCTCCGCGGCATGTGGGAGCCTCCCGGACCGGGGCACGAACCCGTGTCCCCTGCATCGGCAGGCGGACTCTCAACCACTGTGCCACCAGGGAAGCCCTGTTAGCTATTGTTTTATTAAGAATATCTCCTAAGTATTTTCTGCTGCAGGACAGAGTATCCTGTCAATAATTTACAGAACATTTTAATTTGTTGTCTTAACTTCTGTCATTATAATTTATTCATATTGTTTAAAATCTTATGAATACTGCTAAGGTCTGTGTGTACATTATATGTATTTACACTCTGTGTTGATAGATTATTTGTTTTTGCTTCTTTCACATAACATTTCATAGTACATTTCTGTATATTAGTACTTCCTATACTTGTAATTTTTTTATAGCTATGGTAGTTTTTCCTCTGTTTGGGCCATTTGGGTTTAGTTTTTCCTCATACACAGTGCAGCCATAAACATCTTTGTGTCAACTTCTTGACTTTTCTTTTGCTTACTTCCTTGGAGTATGTCCCCAAAGTAGAATTTCCAGGGCGGGAAGCATGTTCAGTTTAATGTCACTTATTATATGTTTCCAGAGTTCTTTCCAGAAAGATTTGGCTAAACTTACAGAGCTTTCAGCATTGTACCTGTTTCTCAATGTACCTGCCACTGTCCTTTTAACTGTTATTTGTTTTTTGCTGTTTTTATGTTTGTCATTTTTATTTCAATTTCACTTATTACTAATCAGCCTACAAAATATACATATAGGGCTTCCCTGGTGGCGCAGTGGTTGAGAGTCCGCCTGCCGATGCAGGGGACACGGGTTCGTGCCTCAGTTGGGGAGGATCCCACATGCCGCGCGGAGCGGCTGGGCCCGTGAGCCATGGCCGCTGAGCCTGCGCGTCCGGAGCCTGTGCTCCGCAACGGGAGAGGCCACAACAGTGAGAGGCCCGCGTACTACAAAAAAAAAAAAAAATATATATATATATATATATATATATATATATATACATATAAATGTGATTATTTACTCTGATTCTTATTTCCACTCTGAGAGAAAAAATATATCCTCACCCACCCACAGAGACAAACATGTGCCAGTAGTTAATCAAAACTTGCTATCGGGCTTCCCTGGTGGCGCAGTGGTTGAGAGTCTGCCTGCTGATGCAGGGGACACGGGTTCGTGCCCCGATCCCGGAAGATCCCACATGCCGTGGAGCGGCTGGGCCCGCGAGCCATGGCCGCGGAGCCTGTGTGTCCGGAGCCTGTGCTCCGCAACGGGAGAGGCCACAGCAGTGAGAGGCCCGCGTACAGCAAAAAAAAAAAAAAAAAAAAAAACTTGCTATCGTCCATAAACATCAATTGCATTTCTATATACTAACAACAAACATATGGAAACTGAAATTAAAGACATAAGACCATTTACAATCACTCTGAAGAAATGAAATGATTATGTATAAGCTTAACAAAACATGTACAGAATCTGTATGCTGAAAAAATACAAAATGCTAATGAAAGAAATCAAAGAAGACCTAAATAAATGTAGAGACTATTGTGTTCGTGGATTGTAAGACTCAATAAAGATGTCAATTCTCCCCAAACTCATCTACGGGTTTACTGTAATTCCTATCAAAATCCCAGCAATTTTTTTTTGTAGACAGAAACAAGCTTATTCTAAAATTTATATAAAGGCAAAAGTTCTAGAATGGCTAAAACTACCTCTTTTAAGAAAAAGTACTGGGCTTCCCTGGTGGCGCAGTGGTTGGGAGTCTGCCTGCCGATGCTGGGGACACGGGTTCGTGCCCCGGTCTGGGAGGATCCCACGTGCCGCGGAGGGGCTGGGCCCGTGAGCCATGGTCGCTCCACAACGGGAGAGGCCACGGCAGTGAGAGGCCTGCGTACCACAAAAAAACAAAAAAACAAACAAACAAAAAAAGAAAAAGTACTAAGTAGGGCTTCCCTGGTAGTGCAGTGGTTAAGAATCCACCTGTCAATGCAGGGGACACAGGTTCGAGCCCTAGTCTGGTCCGGGAAGATCCCACATGCCGTGGAGCAACTAAGTCCGTGCGCCACAACTACTGAGCCTGCGCTCTGGAGCCCGCGAGCCACAACTACTGAGATGGCGTGCCACGACTACTGAAGCCCAGGCGCCTAGAGCCCATGCTCCACAACAAGAGAAGCCACCGCAATGAGAAGCCTACACACCACAACGAAGAGTAGCCCCCACTCGCCACAACTAGAGAAAGTCCGCACACAGCAACGAAGACCTAACGCAGCCAAAAATAAATATATTTAATAAATTTTTTTAAAAAAAGGAGGCAGTTGATCTCAAGGATGGATACCTTTAACAAAAAAAAAAGTATTAAGTGGAAGGAATCACTCCTACGAGATACTAAGGCTTAATATATAGATAGAGTAATCAAGACAGTGTGGTATTGATGAAGGGATAGATGCATAAATCAATAGAATAGAAGAGAGATCCCCCAAAATAGAGCCACACTTTTATTATGCAAAAGTTTCCTTTACTCTTATGTCAAAATATAGCATTTTTGTCCTTGTCACTTTTTTTAAGTCTACCTTACCCCCTTTTAGATGTTATAAATATGCTGTTCTATTTTCTTCTAGATTTTGTTGATATTTTTATTTTCATATTTAATTCTAACCCATCCAGACTTTTTTTGTAGGGTCTGGTGTGAGATACAAATCCAAGTTAGTTCAAATAGTTTTTCCCTTATCTGTTATTTGGTTATCTTGATTTGTCATGGGTTAAGTTCTCAGTGTTTCAAATCGCTTTCTAGAATTTTTCCTATTCAGTTGATTCCTATTCAGTTTTCTGTTTTAGAGTGAATTACACAGAATCTTGGTTGTCCCAGCAGTATATTCACCCCTTGACATATGTAGTGAATACAGAAATATTTGTATGGGCTTTTGGAATTTTCTAGAATCACAGTTCTTCCCAGAGTCACATACTTCTCATGCAAATATTCAGACCTTTTTACCTCTCATTAAAATTTAATATCTCATTTTCACAGAAGAGTAAAGTTTCTTTCCCTTTACTAGATTTACTTCTTATTTAATAACAAGTAGAGAGGAATAAAGCCAAACACCCAAAAGCTATGAATGCTGAGATTTTGGTTGGTTTACTCACTGGTTAAGTGACTTGCCCCAAATAAAAGGCTTGCAGCCTATAAATTTGAAGCCATGCCTCAGGAAAATTAGAAATTACTAGACAAGTTACTATAGTATACAATTCAGGTTTTTCTGGGAAGAGTCAAAACTGCAAATATTGAATCCATGAGTGAAGTATCCTTTGGTATCTTGCCGGCTTATCTTCCAGGTACTGATCCCTTGCACAGTCTTTTATTCAATTCTCTAAGCTCTTGGGAATTTTAGCCAGCTATTTATATAATCCCTACTTTTTAAATTTACAGGGATAGCAGGCTTTACAACTGTGGGGCCCTATGGTCTTTACAAGTTAAAATACAGAAGAGATTAGAAAATGTCCATTCATCTTATTCACATAAGAGTTGCTGCCCAAGGATTTGTTGTAAGAGCTGTGACTCTAGGTAACCTGCTTAATTTGTATCTTGTGTTCAGCTGTCTTTGAGAGTATTTTGATTTATTCATCCATTCATATTAGTATTTTTATTTATTCATTCATATTCATTCATGAATATTGGGTCAAGATGGTGTAATGGAGGAGGAAGGGTAAGAAAGACAGTGATCTTCACTTGGTTGAGGTTGCTGCCCAGTTATAGGCTTAATCTCTTGGTATTTTAAGCACTGAAAAAAAAAACTCAGTAGGCAAAAGGTACAGACTTCTAGTTATAAAAGAAACGAGTCATGGGGATGTAATGTACAGCATGGTGACTATAGTCGATAATACTGTATTGCATATTTGAAAGTTGCTACGAGGGTAGATCTTAAAAGTTCTCATCACAAGAAAAAAATTCTGTAACTATATATGGTAATAGATGTTAACTAGGCTTATCGTGATCATTTCACAATACATACATATATAAAATCATTATGTTGTACAACATAAATTCAAATTGTATGTGAATTATACTTCAATCTAAAAAAAGAAAAACCCAGTGGAGAACTAGGTTATAGTTTCTGTTATCCTTTATAGTGAAAGGAGCAGTGAATAGTTTATACCCTGTATAACTCAGCTATTCCAAGCTTGAGCAATAGGTAATTTTTTATTAGTCTATAAATTAAGCAATATTTACACAGTCAAATCCAAAGAATGGGTGTAAAATTATCTGGTTGATTCAGGTTATATCAACAGCTAAATCATTTAGTTCTAACAAGGAGTCTACTTTGGGACCTAAATTACCTAAAATTTTTGTCTACATTAATGAGAACAAGTCACAATGTTCTTAGCTCCCCTTCATGCTGTGCAAAGTAGAATCAGCCTGAGTAGGTCTAGGATTATGGGATGATGGGTGTGGGGCTTGCCTATAGGGAGTTATATGGTAATTACCTTTTTACTATGAGCTGTGATATGTGAGTCTTGAACAAAATACAACAAGAAACTTTACTACAAAGTAAAAGGCCTCATTTTCATCATTCAGAAAACACTTATGAGCATGAGCTATGTGCAAGGCACTGTGCTGGTCTAGAGATACAGCAGTGAGACTAACTCTCTACCCTCAACTAGTTTAATCTCCTTAGGGAGAGAGATCAAGAGCAGAAGACAATATAAAGTCAGAGGTACTACAGTAAGATTAACACAGGTTGCTATGGAAGCACAAGCACAAAGGAGAGGCATTTAACTAGGGCTGAGAGTCCAGGGAGGCTTCTCTAAGGACGCAAACCATGTGATGAGCCAAGAATGTAGAGGAATTAACTAAGCAGAGAAGGAGGTCAGGATTCTAGGCAGAGGAAAAAAACAAAGGCACAGAAGCATGGCATGTTAGTGGAACTCGACACAGTTTGGTATGGTAGGTGAATCAATCAGTGTTTGATGAGACTGCAGAACTAGGAGTAGTAACATATAGTAAGAGATTTATTTTAGGTATTTGGACTTATGTAATTGTGAGGCTCTTGCTTATGTATCAGGATCTGGGACCTGAAGTGGGCAGCGCAAGCAGTTAGAAAAGGTAGATGAAAAGTGAGAGAAGCAAGAAAAATCTGAAACCTGCAAGGATGAGCTGAAACACACAGGATGGTCTGGAATCCTTATGGATTTCTCACCATCTCTAAACCTCCAAATTTGATGATGGAGTGACATAGAAAAAGCTGATGCCCCTCATCCTGGAGCTAAACATGGACCTGGCCCAGGAGTCAGAGAAGGTGAAAGAGGAAATTCAGCAGGAGCCATGGTAGCTGCACTCCTGACTGCTGCCCCATGCCAACCAGGTGGGCCCGCAGATAAGCAAAAATACGCTGCAACAGTGCCTTCCCAGGTAAAAAGAATTTGGCTGCTGCTTTACTTCTACCTTCTAAATCTCATGCAAAATGTCTCCTGTGCAATTTTTCAGGGAATGAAAGGAAAGGAATTCTGGAAAATCTAGTTATAGTTTAGCTAAATTGATACATTACAAATCCGTCACTGTCTATCCCTTATCAACCTGTCATCCATATACAGCTCTTTTAATACACTTACCTTCAAATAAAGACAATGGCAAAATCAACCATCCCTTGTATAACCAAAAACATGCTAACTCTCTCCCAAAAGAGGATACAAAATCCCTTTGTCCATCTTTGGGTGATGTTGATTCATCTTTGAGCTGAGTCATATTCCCTTTTGATATCCTATGACTTAAATCCTGAGATATAAAGTTAACTACTATTAATACTTCGTATATTAGATGGTAGGTAAATGGAAATGGCAAATAGAAAAAAAATTGGTGACTGTATACACAAGTGTATTCATATCAAAATAAGGAAGAAATATTCATAACTATCACAGTCTTTGTTTCTGCAACTGGTCGGATGATCATGGCTCATATTATAACTATGTTTTTCCACTGGCCATTTCATCCACCCTTTGCCTTCTGAAAGCACCTTGGCTATTCATGGTTATTTGACTGGGGTGTTGACCCAAACATTTTTTTTTTTTCCAACACCTATTATTTTTTATTATTTATTTATTGTTAGTTTCTGCTTTATAACAAAGTGAATCAGTCATACATATACATCTGTTCCCACATCCCTTCCCTCCTGTGTCTCCCTCCCTCCCACCCTCCCCAGACCCAAACATTCTTAAATGATCTGGGTCATTAATGATCCTTCCTGTACTGGGTATAATTTTCCACCTTCTTTAATCACATGACATGGGACTACTAAGAAAGGCCCCAGAAGGTATACATTCCAGACACACTCCTCCTTACCCTACCAATATAGTAGCAGTTTACCCTTGATAGATCAGATCAATGTAATGGATTAATGTGATGTCCTGTGGAATAGAGAGATGATCAAGGTCCTGCAGACTAGATTGTGGCATAGGGCTGGAGAGTTCACACAGCCGTGAGACTGAACAATGAACATATACTGCTGGCCCTGCCAGATGAAAGCAAACTGCTTCTGATGATCTTTACTAAAAGGTATACAGAAAAAAGCAATCAATCAGATTAATAGCTGCAAAACAAATAGCAAAAATTGTGTTGATTGCTATAGCAATGAAACCACACCCATACAGAAGCTTCAATTAGACTGATCACCTGATTAAGTTTATAGAAATCCATTATCATTCTCCAAGATCCATCTGTCTTCTGGCCAAAGAGGCAAAATGAATGGAGATATGGTAGGAATCACCACCCTGGCATCTTTAACGTCCTTGATGATGACAGTAGTCTCTACAATCCCTCTGGGAATGCAGTATTGCTTTGGTAATAGAAGCATTTAGAATGGCTTACACTGCACTTCCCTGATGGCACAGTGTTAAGAATCGCCTGCCAATGCAGGGGACACGGGTTTGAGCCCTGGTCCGGGAAGATCTCACATGTTGCAGAGCAACTGAGCCCATGTCCCACAACTACTGAGCCCACGTGCCACAACTACTGAAGCCCACGCGCCTAGAGCCTGGGTTCAGCAACAAGAGAAGCCACCGCACTGAGAAGCCCACTCGCTGCAACTAGAGAAAAGCCCGCACACAGCAATGAAAACCCAACGCAGCCAAAAATAGGTTAATTAATTAATTTTTTAAAAAACCAACAGTGGCTTACACTTGGCTTTCCCTACCATAATAGCCCTTACTCCACAGGTCAGGGAACCAATGTGAGGATTCTGATAGTTGCTGAGTATGTCTATTCCAATTACACATTCCATAACTGGGGAAATAACATAAGGTAGGTTCAGGGACCCACCAGACCAACTGTAAAATAGACCCACAGCAAAACTCCACTGACCTGACCATAAACTCCTAGTTCGACTGGTAGAACACACTAATTCTCCAGGCATTAGTATCAATTCAAAATCAATATTTAACAATGTCCCACAAATGTGATTATTTCCCCTTCCTCTTGCACAGGCACCCTGCTGAATAGTCATAGGTGCCTTTGGGGAAGACTAGAAGGAGGATTTATAGTATTTGCATTTTTGGCTGTGAAACAGGGTCTTTCCTTAAGGAGATCTGACCTCTCGTTTATTCCAGGGACTTTGGGTCTATGAATTGACTCAAATTTGGGAATTGGTTGAGGGGCCATGGCTCTCTATTGTGATGATTCAAGTCAAACTTTTGTTCGCCAGACCTAGAGCTTTTCTGCTTACATGCTGCTCACCACTTTCAACTCTAGGTACAACATAATCAATTAGCCAATGCCAAAGATCTTTGTGGCTTAGACTATTTTGATTACTGCTTAGGCTTTGCTGCCCATTATGGTAATCATGCTTTCCTTGTCTTTGTCAATTAAAAGCTGCCACTTGACCCCTGCCACCCCACAATCCCATCATCCCTACTGAATTCAGGGAGCCCAGAAATTCCTACTGTCATTTTTGGCTTATAGGAAATCACTACCATAGACCTCTTCAAGGTGGCCAGGGCTCCCTTAACAAATGTACTTCTCACAGCTCTGCAGAAGGAAGGAGATATATTTAGGGGGTGAGTGAGCAGGATAAATCCAGTCTAACATTCCAATCTCCCTAAGCTTTTGGATACCTTCCTTTATGGCAAAGTTTCTCAATCTCAGCACTATTGACATTTTGGACTGGACTATTCTTTGTTGCGGAGGACTGTCCTGTGCATTACAGAATGTTCAGCAGCACCCCTGGCTTCTACCCACTAGATGCCAATGGTACCCACCTGTACTGTGACAGCCAAACACGTCTCCAGACATTGCCAGACTTCCCTGGGGAACAAAATTGCCCCAGTAAAGAAGAATCACTGCTGTACCGTGGAAGTATACTAAGGAAGTTCTGGTATTTCAACTTCATTTAGTGGAGACTACTTTTTGGTCCAAGTTTCAGTCATTCTCAGACAGAGAGAAGGACTGTTTCTACTGGCAAAGGAGTCTCAGTAAGATATAGGGGATCAAGGACCCAGTTTCACTGGAATCTGCTTATATGTCCCCATCCCAATTTTCAGAGTCCCATGCCTTCCAAAGCAGTGCTCTAAACTTTATTTATTTATTTATTTGGTTGTACCAGGTCTTAGTTGTAGCACAAGGGATCTTCGTTGCGACATACAGGGTCTTTTTTAGTTGCAGCATGCAGGGTGTTTTTTAGTTGCAGCATGCAGGCTCTAGTTCCCTGACAAGGGATCGAACCCCTGCCCCTTGCTTTAGGAGTGTGGAGTCTTAAACCACTGGACCACCAGGGAAGACCCCAATGCCCTAAACTTTAACATAAGAGGTGTTATGAGTTTGGGAATTTAATTTGTGTTGTGATTAGTCACTCACAGGATTAGCCCCTGTGTACATTTTTCAAAAATACCAGTCTCAAGGCTACAGGAGTTAAGAGTTTCTTTTTAGAAAGTCATAAAGCTTTCAGGTCCCTCACAAGACCTTGAGCTAGGAATTTAAAGCCATGAGCCCATCATATAGTTTTCCCAAGTTCTCCAGCACACTTAAAAGTTACTAACCTTATTATACTCCTTATTTCCACTAAATGTTCTATGACAATAAATACTTGATCACCCAAAGCCTTGCTTTCTATAGGCACCTGAATAAGGGTGTCTGCAAGGTGATCATTTTTTTAATGTTTTGCTACCACATGCCATGGACGGCTAGCATACTCTTTGCCACTGGAGGGGAAAAAAAAAAGCCCATTAATACCTTTAAATCTAATCAGATCAGAGAACCAACTCCCGATAACCCAGAACCAATTCAGAGAACCAATGTTCAGAGTTATGTTCCTCTGGAAGCTTCCAATACCAAATTCTGGATCTGTCAGGTTCAATCAGAGAAGGAAAACTACTAGTAGTGATATATAAAAAGAGATTTATTATAGAGATATGACCTCAAGCAATTTTGGGAACTGGCTAAACAGTCCATGTTAGGTTGCTGGTTATATTTCTAATGCTGGCACCTGAAGTTAACAAGGCAGCGATTGGGAAAGAAAAATAAACTAGAATCTGCAAGGGTGAGCTGGAACCCACAAAGACAAATGGAAACTTGAGTCAGAGTCTTGCTGACTCCAACCTTGATCATGGCATGACCTTCAGGAAAAGCTGACACCCTCTATCATGGAGCTGATCCACACCTGGCCCAGGAGCCAGAAAAGCTAATGGAGGAGATCCAGAAGGAGCTGAAGGATTTGTGGGCCTGACTGCTGCCCATCAACGGCGAGGTGAGCCAGCAGATAAACAACAACATACACAAGCTGTAATAGCACCTGGTGTTCTGCACCAAGCCTTCCAAGTGCAAAAAGAATTTGGCAGCTCCTGCTTCAACTTTCACCTTCAAATCTCAAGTTAAATGTCTCTATGGCCAAGCTAACCTGGAACGATGCAGGGAAGGGAATTCTGGAAAACACAGTAACAGCTTAGTTAAATTGATATAAAACAAATCCCCCAATAGATTTATATGGTTGCTAGTTGAGGAGTAAAAAGGTGAAGTGAGCCAGTGAAGGGTTTAAACAGGGGAGTAACAGTCAGAACAGCATCTAAAAGAGGCCTGCTAGGAGACTTCCCTGGCGGTCCAGTGGTTAAGACTCCGTGGTCCAGTGGTTAAGACTCCGCACCTCCAATCCAGGGGGTGTGGGTTCGATCCCTGGTTGGGGAACTAAGGTCCCACATGCCACTCAGCCAAAAAACAAAAGAGAGATGCCTGCTGTACAGAAAGATCAGAAACAGGCAATATGAAACTGTTTGTTTAGGGATACTAAACAGACTGTCACACTATAAAGGCAAGGAAAACTATTATCATAAAATTCAGAACAGTGGTTACCTATGAAAAAGGGAGGGGAATATGATCAGAAAGGGAAACCTGGAGGCTTCCAGGATGCCTGTAATATTCTACTTCTTGACCCATAATTACAGGTGTTCATTCTACAAATATCTGTTAATCTGGTCATTTAAGTTTTATGAACTATTTTCCATGCATATTTATATCACCATGAAGAAAGTGTTAAGAGGAAAAAGAAAATGATTAGAGATGATTTGCAAAGGAGGGGAGAAAAAAGGCAGAAGCCAATTAGATGATGAATTGGATATGAATTAAGGCAGTGGCAATGGCAACAGAGAGGAGATGGATTCTAGAAATACTGAGGACTCAGCAACTAAGTGATTGGGAAAAGGAAGGAAGGAAGAATCAAGGATGACTCCTAGGTTTATGGTCTGGGCAATGAGATGAAAGGTGTGCCTTTCACACATAAAAAGAATGAAGAAGGGGCTTCCCTGGTGGCGCAGTGGTTGAGAGTCCGCCTGCCGATGCAGGGGACGCGGGTTCGTGCCCCGGTCCGGGAAGATCCCACATGCTGCTGAGCGGCTGGGCCTGTGAGCCATGGCTGCTGAGCCTGCGCGTCCGGAGCCTGTGCTCTGCAACGGGAGAGGCCACAACAGTGAGAGGCCCGTGTACCGCAAAAAAAAAAAAAAAAAGAATGAAGAAGAAAGCACAGGTTTGGTGAGAGGATGAGTACATATTGGATAAAACAATAATAACATATAATGAGTGCTTATGATGTATGTCACTCTGCTATATATATCATTATCTCATTTAATCTTAATACCTACTGGGACACCACCTGGTGTATTGCAGGACAACTCAATACTGATGTCAACCACGTGGAGCTCACATCAGATGCCCCAGGTTTAAGGACATGGTTCCCCAAAACACCACCCTTCTTTCAGACACTGCCACTGAGGTTTCCCAGAGCACCTGCACTTCTGACCAACTGGCTACAAATTCAGGGTTTCCCAAGACTCCCTCAGGTTTGATATTTCACTAGAAGAACTTATAGTACTTAGGGAAGCACCATACTCACAATTACAATTTCTTTATAAAGTATACAAATCAGGACCAAATAGACACATAGGGTAAGGTCTGGGAGGGTCCCAAACTCAAAATTTCGCCCTGTGGAATTGGTGCATGTCACCCTCCCAGCACATCTGTGTGTTTACCAACCAAGAAACTCCACTGAGCTTCAGTGTCCAGAGTTTTTACTGGGGCTTCATTATGTAGGCATGATTGACTGAATCATTGGCCACATGACTGAACTCAATCTCCAGTCCTACTCCCCTCCCTGCAAGTCTAATCACATGGCTGGTCTTCTGGCATGACTAGCCACATCCTGAAGCTACCTAGGAGCCCACCATGAGTCACCTAATTAGCATAAATTCAGGTATGATGCAAGGGGCTCATGACCAGTCTTTATTAGACAACAATACTCAATGAGGTAGGTACTGTTATTATCCTGTTTTACAGGTAAGGAAACTGAGGCTTAGAGAGGAAAGGTTTCCTGTTCACAGTAACATGGGCAATCTATTCCAGAGCCTGAACTCTTAATTTTATATTATACTGAGTAAGATGCCTATGGAAGATGTCTCTAAATTACAGTACTCATACCCTAGTTGATGTATAAGGAGGTCCATGGGGACATGGGAAGAAAATATTTTTATCTTAAAAACAAAAAAGCGGGACTTCCCTGGCAGTCCAGTGGTTAAGACTCCATACTCCCAATGCAGGGGGCATGGGTTTGATCCCTGGTCAAGGAACTAAGATCCCGCATGCATGCCACACTGTGTAGCCAATAAAAAACAAAAACAAAAAAGCTTTACCAGTATACAGACTGATCGTAGTACATTTATACGGTTTATAAATAAATGTGCATTTTGAGGGGCATGCTCAACATATTTACTTATATACAATTTTAAACTTTTGGAGGCCACCTAACTATGGGATATGGAAATGTCACATATTATATAATCTATACATGGGTCTCACATTCAGAAGAGAGATCTAACTTGCTTACCAGTGAAGCAACAGGTGTGAATGAGGTGAGAAAAGGGTTGGGATCAGAACTCCAGGGAACACCAACATTTAAGAGGTAGGCAAGAGGTTAATAATTATTTCTGCAGATATCTAATTTGCTATCTAACTGAGATGAGAACTTACCCTTTAGGCTCTGTGCACTTTTTGTAGGTATTAACAGGAGGTATCAGAAATAAAGCTGAAGGAAAATGAAGTAAAGGTTTAGTTCAGACAATCTACTAGATAGCTGATGCCTTGACAATTGATATGGATGGCGAGAGTGGTGACTTGTAGTTTAAATCTGTGACTCCCTAACTTGCTTTATTTGTTTGGTTTTTATATATTTATTTTTGGCTGCCGTGGGTCTTCGTTGCTGCGTGCGGGCTTTCTCTAGTTGCTGCAAGCAGGGGCTGCTCTTTGTTGTGGCGCGTGGGCTTCTCATTGCAGTGGCTTCTCATTGTGAAGCACGGGCTCTAGGTACGCGGGTTTCAGTAGTTGTGGCACGAGGGCTTCAGTAGTTGTGTCGCGCAGGCTCTAGAGCGCAGGCTCAGTAGTTGTGGCGTATGGGTTTAGTTGCTCCATGGCACGTGGGATCTTCCCGGAGCAGGGCTCGAACCTGTGTCCCCTGCATTGGCAGGCAGATTCTTTTCTTTTTTATTTATTTATTTATTTATTTGGCTACATTGGGTCTTTGTCGCTGTGCGCAGGCTTTCTCTAGTTGCGGCGAGTGGGGGCTACTCTTCGTTGTGGAGCGCGGGCTTCTCATTGTGGTGGCTTCTCTTGTTGCAGAGCACTGGCTCTAGGTGAACGGGCTCAGTAGTTGCGGCTCGTGGGCTCTAGAGCGCAGGCTCAATAGTTGTGGCACATGGGCTTAGTTGCTCCGCGATGTGGGATCTTCCCAGACCAGGGCTCGAACCCGTGTCCCCTGCATTGGCAGGCGGATTCTTGACCACTGTGCCACCAGGGAAGCCCTCTAACTTGCTTTGGATGTGAACATTTGCTGACATCCCTTGAATTCACTGAAGCAGCTCCTCTCTTCCTCAGGATATTTTCCCTGGCCACTCCCCCGTTTCTGCATGGCCCTAGGAC
Organism: Mesoplodon densirostris; assembly: GCF_025265405.1. Taxonomy (NCBI): domain Eukaryota; kingdom Metazoa; phylum Chordata; class Mammalia; order Artiodactyla; family Ziphiidae; genus Mesoplodon; species Mesoplodon densirostris. Next base: position 48,743,669 of record NC_082671.1, on the reverse strand, counting down.
CTCATCCTTGGGGAAGATGTACATTTATCTCATCTGCCTAAACATAACTAATTCATCCACTGGACTGTAAATCCCTACAAGCAGGGATTAGATCCATTCACTTTGCTTTTCTTCAGAATACTGAGTACTAGTAGACACTGAATAGATGTTTTCTAAGTTGAAGTGCCTATTGTTTTTATCTCAAGATCTAGCCAAATCTTCCCACTTTCCTTTCTCACCAATATTTTAAAATTCAAACTTTAGGGTGGCATTGTAATGTCATAAATTCAGATTTATACTGATCCTAAAGGGCTCTTAGATTTGTTTTTTGTTTTTTGTATTTTTTTCCTGGAGTCACTCATATGATCCAAGCCAAAAATTAATAAGATAGAGGGCGTTTGTTTGTTTTTTAATTGTAGGTTGGTTTTAGAAAAAAATACAAGTGAAGAAATTCAGTGTTTGTTTCCCATGGATACTCTACTGATACACATCTTTTTGTTTCTAGGTGTTCTCTATTCTATGTATAAGGATTATATTAGACCTCGATCCTTCAATGTGTCCAAAAAATGAAGCTTCAGATAAGAAAAACAAGAAGCCTTCTGAAAACTATTTATTATGAAGAAGTTTTAATATGTAGCAAATTATACTGCAGAAGTTTCAGCCGGAATTCTCATAGACTTCAGCTGTTTAAGAAGTTGATTTCCAAATCAACAATCATAGTCAGCTCAAAAATATCTTTCTTGATGTCTTTCAAAGACTAGGCCATGATTTTCTGACTTTTAAAATTTTTATTTTCTAGTTAGTGGCAGAAAATAATCTATATTACGCCAAATCAATCTGAAAATTAGGAGTTATATAGTGGCTACAGAAAAATTTTCTCTATCCATATTAAATGTGATGCTCTATTCATAGCTTAATTCTCCACAAACAGGGCAAGGTAATTAAGGCTTTCATAAACTCCTTTTTAGAATGGGCAAAAATTACATCAGAGGAGAATGGCCATGTTGTTATTTAAATGTGGTTCACCACTGTGCACCTCACTCTTAAACAAAAACTTGACTATTTTACCACAAACGTAAAGGTCTTAACATTTAAATATTTGTGTATTCATTTTTATACTTCTTGAAAGTATTTCTAGGAGTACAAAAGTAAATTGCTAAAAAAAATCCCTTTTCCCTCAGATGGCAGTATTGAGGGAAAAAAGGATTTAATCCAGAAGTGCTACTGCTAATCTGGTATGACACTGTAGAAAACACAAGAAACAAAGAAGATATTAAATGTTAAGTATACCTGTGGCATCAAACTCCTCTAAATTGCCCTAAGGTTCTAAATACTAAGCTAGACCTTGTTGAAGTCATAACTGCCATGGCTCAGATTTATTCCCTGATTCTAGGCCTGGGAAAGAAAACAAAACAAAACAAAAAAATACCCACTGAGATAAAATCAAGAATACACTGTAATATGATCTGTGGTGCTGATTTCCCCTTCCTTGATGTTGCCTGTAGTGGAGGAATACTCTGACAGGAAGGTGAAGTCTAGTGTTTGGGAAGGGAAAGACACAGGAAGATCTGAAAATATATCCGCATTCTAGACATTACCCACTGTTCTGTGTATTACATACACTTTTCTCTACTGGCACAGGGTAATTATTTTAAAAGTTGCCATCTGTACCTATCATGAGGCTCTTCTAGGGCCAGCAACAAGTACACGTTTCAGTCAACACTGTCCTCCTTAGAAAATAGGCAAGGAGGGACTTCCCTGGTGGCGCAGTGGTTAAGAATCCGCCTGCCATTGCAGGGGACACGGGTTCGAGCCCTGGTCCGGGAAGATCCCACATGCTGCGGAGCAACTAAGCCCGTGTGCCACAACTACTGAACCTCTGCTCTAGAGCCTGCAAGCCACAACTACTGAGCCTGTAAGCCACAACTACTGAAGCCCACACGCCTAGAGCCTGTGCTCCGCAACAAGAGAAAACACCGCAATGTGAAGCCCGCGCACTGCGATGAAGAGTAGTCCCCACTCCCTGCAGCTAGAGAAAGCCCACGTGCAGCAACAAAGACCCAGTGCAGCCAAAAATAAATAAATTAATTTTTAAAAAGGCAAGGAAAGAATCCAACTACTTTATTCTACTAGAGTAAATATTCCAGCAGTTGGCTCTAATATGTTCCATGAAAGTCAGAAAAATTTAAGATGGCTGGAATAGAAATGTCATCCTTCATGTTGATTACACAATGAAAAGATACTTCTAATCAGGCTACCAGAAAGATCCCACTCTCTCAATATATGCTCAGCAGTAAAAATAGATTAACTGAAGTGTTTAATCAGAAATGGGCTTTTCTCACAAAACCCAAGAGATTCCAGAATTTTGTCATAATCTTACTCTGAAAGTACTAAAGTAAAATATTTATTGCTTGAAAAAAGCAATGAAAAATATTTATTAAGAGTATTATGCATGAGAGCTCACAAATTATGTTTAAATTAAAATGTAAAATCTTGTATGGAGAAAAGTTACGTATGCAAGATGCCCATTTACCCACCATTAGCCTGGGTAAAGATGGGAGGCCGTTGCAGGAGGACCTTATAAATAGATAAAATACAGTACCTGAATTTGCACAATACTTCTGGGGCAAAGGTTTGGTGCCTTAATATCATAATGTTTAAAACTGAGAAGGCTATTTTCATCGTCTGCTGTAACCTCTGCCTCACTGACTAATTAAACTATTTCATGTGCCTGGATATGCTCTGACTGCCTTTTATATTAAGCCAACACACAGGTAGGTAGCAGCAGCTGCTCAGTAACAATTATTTAATTGCATTTTTCTAACATTCTGGGTATACACTGTCAGAACATCCTTTTAAAAAATTGACTCCACAGTGTTAAACCCCAGGAACTGAGTGAGTATATGCATCTAGGTTAATCTTAAGATTGAATATATTGGGATTTCCCTGGCGATCCAGAGGTTAAGCCTCCACACTTCCACTGCAGGGGGCGAGGGTTCAATCCCTGGTTGGGGAGCTAAGATCCCACATGCTGCACAGCACGGCCAAAAAAAAAAGATTGACTATATTAATATCTATATAAGCACATAACATAGAAATCCAGATTTGTAAATCATAAATTGAAGAATAATTAAATATTCTTAACTTAGCATAAAACTTTACCCAAGACTCACTCTTTAGACATCAATCTTCTCTACTGGTTTTAGCATGATTCAATTTGCTTTATTATCAAATTTTCTGATTACAGGAGTTACATGACCTGAGGGGTATACTTATAAATTTTTGTAAATTCTAGTCTGTTCCTAGTAACATACAGTTAAAGAATGGAGAAAAGCTACAGAAACCCCTCAAGTACTTCATCTCTGTTTAACCAACCACCTTATCTTTTTATTAGTTGCAAAACAGGATTTTTTTTTTTTTGCTTTTTTTTTGCTTTCTCCAAATATTCTCTGGTAGTGAAACTACTGAGAAATGAAATTGCCCATGGAGGGAGGAAAATCCAACAAACTGATTCATCTAGATTGCTGTCTCTGTATAAAGAAACCAAAACACTGAAACTCATTTTTTAAGTCGCTTTTTCAAGTAAAAGCTGGTAAGTGGCGTTAACTCAGTTTCATTTTTGAGATCAGAAGGTCTCTAACCTAGGTTGCAAGGCTGCCCCTCTTATCAGAAGTTTCAAGGGCCATGAAGTAGAAATGAGGGAATTTGAAAGTATCATCTTGGAAAAAATCCCTGCCACTTAGAGGATCAAATCATTATAAGTGAACATAGGCACTGTCTGGATTTTTTTAAGTCTTATTGAAAGGTGCTAAGTTTTAAAATAAGGCAGAAAAAAAATAAAATAAGGCAGAGAGGTTGGATATTTAATTTTTATGCTGAAAGAGAAAAGTGATGCTCAAACACACAAAGGCTGCAGGGTTTGCAAACTCAATGCCTTTGGGGCTGGAAGGAAATGAAAGAAGGCATGGATGCCACCCTGGAGTATATTCCATTAAAAATGGATAGCTGGGCATGGACTTATATAACACTACCAAATGTAAAATAGATAGCTAGTGTGAAGCAGCTGCATAGCACAGGGAGATCAGCTCGGTGCTTTGTGACCACCTAGAGGGGTGGGATAGGGAGGGTGGGAGGGAGACGCAAGAGAGAGGAGATATGGGGATATATGTATATGTATAGCTGATTCACTTTGTTATACAGCAGAAACTAACACACCATTGTAAAGCAATTACACTCCAATAAAGATGTAAAAAAAAAAAAAAAATGGATAGCTGCCATTCAGTTCAAGCCAACTGCACTTCCGTGAAGGAACGTGGGCCCACTGTTGAAAATCTTCTGACTTTTCAATCAGATCGTTATGCAGAAACTTTCAAGTTTTAAATATTAAATGTTTTATTATAAAAATTTTATGGAAAAAAAAAACCCTGGTTAGGAAGAGGGGGTCAAAAAATATTTATAAGCCACATGTAGGCAGGCAGCTTGTGACATGTGGACAAATCTTCCAAGTCCCAGTCTAGTTCTCATCTCATACTATTATACTTGGTATATATAACTTAAAACGCTTAGCATTCCCTAGGAGAGTCAGCATTAGAAATATTAGCCACTCCGGGAAATAGACTTTGGACCTAGAAATGGTGTTTGGAGTGTTAATGGGAAAAGTGCGAAGAAAAGACATGGTGGGACTATACACACATCAGAAAGAAAACTAATACCTCCATTATCTTCTGTTGGGACTTACAAAGTTAAATGTTAGAATTCTTTTTATACCTACAACTTAAATGCTAGAATGGGCTGAGTTACAATGCAGCAGGGAAAACTGATCATTGGTTTAAGTGTGATTTCTGGATCCTGTTTGTAGGCATTAAGCTCTTTGGTAAATACTATCATATCTCTGAAAAAAACTCAAGAAAAGCAACAAGGGCTTCCCTGGTGGCGCAGTGGTTGAGAGTCCGCCTGCCGATGCAGGGGATATGGGTTCGTGCCCCGGTCTGGGAAGATCCCACATGCCGCGGAGAGGCTGGGCCCGTGAGCCATGGCCGCTGGGCCTGTGCGTCCGGAGCCTGTGCTCCGCAATGGGGGAGGCCACAACAGTGAGAGGCCCGCGTACAGCAAAAAAAAAAAAAAAAAAAAAGAAGAAAAGCAACAAATAAAATAACAATCACAAAGCACACCGACAACCAGGATTAAATATGCCGAATAGAAGAAGTGTTTTCTTTGGAAATGATGTGCCAGTATCAGTAGTTACCAAGGTTTGGTTAATAAAAATCAAAGTGAAATTTAACTGGCTATAGTCAAGTATCACTTTAAAAGTAAGTCAGCTTGACCAGTTCACTCTGAAAAAGAACAGTGCTCCTTTTCCTTTGTCACTTGCGATCCAGACAAAATAAATATCTGATTTATCTGAGCAACATTTGTTAAAAAAATACAAAAGATCTATCATTTTTATATAACTTTAAAACTCTACCCAAACTGATATGTTCAGGTTTACCTAAACATACACACATATATACTTTTAAAATTCCATAAGTCAAGACACAAGCCCATAGGGGTGTGTGACCATCATAGGCTAAAAATTTAACTCTGGCAGTTGCAGGACTCTGCGGGTCTCTGACCTACACTTAAAGCTGTCAGCTTTTAACACCCGTCCCATGAGGAAATCTTTGCCTTTTGCTCAAAATGGTTGAACAAAACTCACCACTGAACTAACAGAGATACGTTAACAGGACACTTGGCACACAAGGACTAAGAGAAAGTGGGTCCTATAGAGTCTCTCAGGCTGTCAGTCATCTAGACACAAGTGAGTCAGCATCCACGGTGTTCAGAAGGTAGAGTTCAGGCTGAACTGTCAATCCCAGACGTAGGTACTGAGGACAAAAAGATGGAAAAGGGTTAGACTGATTTGCAAGTATTTAAATATTGAATTTGGCATTTAAGTACCTATAATCAGCATATCAATGTAGGTCTTTTTTCAGTTCTGCTATATAGACTTTCATTTCAGAAAAGAAATGGCTTACAGATACATGAATGGTTTATTGTATATAAAATAATTGCTAGGAGCCGAAATAGTTAAAGATTGAGATAGTACCGAATGCCCTCAGGAAAATTTGCACTTTGACTATTCTTGCGACACACTCTGCCTCAGGATGATTGTTTCTGACCAGGATATTAAGAGCAAACGCAGTGCGAGCTTTTGTACTTTAATACCAAGTGTGTTAGAAATAAAATTTCAGGGAATTTTCTGGCTGCCCAGTGCTCAGGACTCCAGGCTTTTACTGCTGAGAGAGCAGGTTCAATCCCTGGTCGGGGAACTAAGATCCCACAAGCTGCCCAGCACGGTCAAAAAAAAAGAAATCAAATTGCAAATAATCTAAATCCTGACCCTATTATCTGGGCCCTATTATCCTTTGGCACATGAGGAAAGCAAAGCCTTTCATTAAAAAAAACAAAATGGCATGTACTAAGAGAAGAGATGAGCTACTGATCCCAAACGTTTATCAGGCTGAATTAGAATCACTTCTGTTGCTTTTAAAACACGTTGTCAGACCCACCCCTGGAGACCTGAATCCAGATGGTTTGTGTTGGCATCTGTGAAGTTGTATCTTACTTTTTCTTTCCTCCGAATTCACCATGGGACAATCACTGAGTCTCCTTTTAGCCCTACTGTTATTACTTGGAGTTTTAGGAATGTTGTTGCCCCTTGTCAACAACAAACTCTTTTTGGCCTATCAGTTGCCTCACATGTATAGAGGCTGATCCTTTTGTTATAAGAATTAAATGAAATCATATGAGTGCTCAGGATGCCGAATGCACACTATAAATTCATAGAAAGAAAATGTTTCTATTACATAGTGGAAAAGGAACTGGAGTTGGGGTCAAGCTCCAACTCTGCCACTTCCTATGACCTTGAGCAAGTCATGTATCTTTCTGGAGCCTTATCCTACTTATTTGTAAAATGGGAATAAATGCTACATTTGAAAATGTCAAGTACGTTAATAAGCTATCTCATGTTAGTCTTCAGTAATTGCTGTGCCACGCAGCATGCGGGATCTTAGTTCCCCAACCAGGGATCGAACCTGCGCCCCCTGCAGTGGAAGTGCGGAGTCTTAACCACTGGACCACCAGGGAAGTTCCAGTCTTCAATAATTTTTTAACACATTACAAATTGCCCTGTATACCTCACAAGCTTGTGATGACTGTGTGAAGATGAAACTAAATAGAGCCCAAGATAAAACTATTCTCAACTAGTGGGCTAGGAAATGACTGAGTCACACTGGCCTTAGGGCAGAACAGCACTTCAGACTTCAGCTTGCTTACTCACTTTAGGGTCTTATGACTCAAGTTTTAGTAACCAAGAGTGATTGTCAGATACACTGACAATTCACTGCAGTCTTTTCTCAAGTGAGCTAAGGTGCTGAGCTTCTTCATTATGTAGAAAACAAGGGTTGCATTTTTAGTCCCATGACCTCCAGGTTGTATCACTTAGATGACTTAGTAGAGAGCACTCCTTCATTGGAGAAGTTTGTCATATTGCTCGGAGGCACTAAGAGATGGGGTAAATTGCACAGGAATTGGCTAAACCTTTCAAGGGCAGAGAGGTATGCAAATGAATAAACTATTAGTCCTTAGTTATTGCTGGGGTAGGATCATAGAGGGCCCTGCCCATTTTCCACACCTACCTCAAAAAGCATTCAGGTACTTTTTAAAATTTAGCACAGGCCAAACAAAATTAGCCTACCAGTTGGCAGCTTTTGATCTAAAACATATTCTAGCACTAATCAGAGTATCAAGCAAAGTATCTTTGATATGTTGCTGTTCTTGGTGCTGCTAGACACCAAAGCTTGGTGTCTTAACTGCGCATGAAGTGTATACTATATATTACATAGGATGATTGGTAATGATGATGTGAGCTCTGGAATTAAGCTAGTCAAGTTGAAATGCCAATTGCCCACTTTTTAGTGATGTATTATTTTACTTTTTGGTCCTTCAGTTGCCTTATCTATATAGAGGCTGATCCTCTTGTTATAAGAATTACATGAGATCATATGAGTGCAAAGACCCTGACTAGCACATAGCAGTGTGTTAGTCATTTTTAACATTCAAAAGCCAAGGTGCCAAGAGAAGGTGACACATTTGGATTCATTGGTCCTATCCAAGGAAGGAACAGAAAGTACTCCAGAGGGCAGAGCTAAAGGAAATATCTCAAATCAGGATCTTCAAATTGTTATGCATCCTATTTTAGTTCTGAAATTAAATCCAAAGTAAGGAGTTCCCTGGTGGCCTAGTGGTTAGGATTCTGGGCTTTCACTGCCATGGGCCCGAGTGGAACTGAGACCCCGTAAGCCACGCAGCAAGGCAAAAAAAAAAAAAAAAAAAAAAAAAAGATTTAAACAAAAACAAAGTTAGAAGGGAGAGCTAAATGAGGAAGGACAACATGGAGAATAAAATTGCCAGATAACTTCTATGGTGCTACTTACAGTATTCAGCTCCTGTAAGACAGACAGGGAAAGCTTGCAACAGAGAAAGGGAAAATGAAGTTCTAGTGACACTCTTGAAACAAATTAAGTGCTGACTTAGATTTTCCTGCCATGTGTTTGGTGACAAGGCTAGTAGTTTACTGTGTCTGAGCTCTGTCTTTGTTTTTATTAAACGGCGCCAATATTTCCATATATATCAGGTCTGCCAAAATGCTTTCATTTTTAACCTAAACAATTTTGGTTTCTCTTTTCAAATACTCATACTTTTTATTGGCAGCATATACAGAATATAAAAGACCTCAATGGTGAAACAAGACTACAGATAGAGAAATGTTCAGCTTAGAGCAGAAAAAGGCCAGATGACAATGTTTTTTCAACTTTAAATATGGTAATGATGTAACCTTTAGCAATGGCAAAACTATCTGACTAAGTGGGTAATAGAAATTAGTGTTTGGTGTCTGCAATTCATCAAGTCTCCTGGGAACTAAACCTATGTTGAGCCTTAAACGACATGAATTTGAACTGCGTGAGTCCACTCATACATGGATTTTTTTCCCCAGTGGTAAATACTACAGTACTACATGACACCCAAGGCAGGTTGAATCTGAGAATGCGGAACCACAGATTCGGAGGAACACTGGACATGAAGGGCCGACTATAAACATGAAAGCCCAACTATAAATTTTACAGAGATTTTTTATTCCATGGAGGGTCAGTGCCCCAACCCTGGGTTGTCCAGAGATCAACTGTATTTGTCTCTCTCTTCTAAAGAGAAAAATCACTAACAGTGTGAGTTTAGTATGTCATTCCAGGTGGTAGTTGATGTTTCAATATTTCAAAGTGGTTGACGCCCCATTAATAAAGTATTTTCAAAGTTAAAAAAATACCCAGGAAACCAAATTGGAAAAAGGAAAAAAAACTTTTTAATTACAAACCAAGTTTACATATTGTTAAATGATCACTAAAAACTTGCTGTAATCACTCCTAAAACCACTAGCAGGACCTCACAGGAGCCAAACTGCAGCTCTTTCCCATCCCTGTTAATCCCCAGTATGCTGCAGCAGCACAATTATTTCATGCCACATTTATGGAGAACAAGGACCAGTTTACATGAAATACAATTGTATATCCTTAAACATTCCACACAAACATACCGCACATGCTGGCACTGGAAGACTTCAGTCCTAAACATTGTTTACTGTACCCAAAGTACTGGCTGACAAGAAAGTACACTTTCTATCTGAGAGGATCAAGTGGAATACAGTATGGGAGTGTTTTTAACACTGAATAATACTACACACACACTGATATAAAATGCCATTTAACTGGGAAGAAATTTTCCATCATTGCAAGTCATATATATAACTTTTCAAAGAAAACTAGCAGCTTTTACCTGGGCTTCTAAATATTTGTGAATCTGAGACTGACTGGACTCACCCAGACTGAGGGCAAAGGTAAATGTTACTGTAGTGTCTTTACAAAGAATTTTGTCAGTGTGGCCCGCACCTACAGCAGCCAGACAAGAGCCTAAGATGTCAGTCCCTGATATCTTCAGTATGCTCTTATGCCAGTTTGGGGAATGATGGTAGGGGAGAGGGAGGGGTATGAGGAGGGACAGTTAGGGAAATTTGTCTCTCATGATCCTGTGCTGTATCACTGGAGGGGCTGAGATAAAGGTATGGTCAGTGAAACACAGTAGTTTACCCTTAATGCCATATAAAAGACAGTCCATTCAGTCTATGCTTTTAACTGTGTACAAAGTATCGGCAATAATGCCTTTAGGAGCTCAGGTGAACAGAGAACATCAATCAACAAGGACTCCAGAAGGAAAACACCAAAAATGAAAAGTCCTTCAATGCCATTCCCATTACTATTCTCTCCAAGTCAGTGGCTATAAAAGACTTGATTATTTATCTCCATCAGACAAATGTGATCTGGTTTGAGATAATCACATAGTCTCGGGCTCCACATGTAAACATGTCAGAAGTGGCTGAAGAGCAGCAGCTGCATGCTGAAGGGACCCATTTCCTCTGATTCCAGAGCTCCACCATCTGGTCTCAAAGTTTTTCCCTCTGAGGGAATGGCTGAAGAAAGGTAGCCCAGCACAACCCTGCTGAGAGATCTTTGTAACCATAGTGATACCTAAGGACTTGCTGAGAGCGAGCGAGCTTTGCAACCTTTAGATCCAGAGCTCCTGAGATTGCCTTGCAAGTCGTCTTGGGCATGCTTCAGAAAAAGGTGACGATTCTGGTAGAAGGTGGCTTTTAGGAATAAAACAGATGGCTCTTCTTCTTTCAAGTTTTTCTCCTCACCCCAAAGTCTCATGAGAACATCAGTGCATAAGCACTACCATCTCTATCACCACCCTCCTGGAGGAGGAAGGTGAAGGTTTCATGACTCTAAGTGCTCAAGAAGAAATACCATCAGGAAAGCTTGGTACTAACATGAAAGTTATTAAAATTAGAACTCCCAAGAAAATTTCGATAAGCTTTCAGTCTCTGAGGAAAATCGTCGAAGTGATTTTCAAATGAGATGAGTAACCACCACCTACAGGTGAGTTTTGCTATCTGTCCATTTACCATCTTCTTTATGCTTTCTCACCCCTCTTAACATCCAGAGAAATTTAAAGTGAAAATAAGTTAAAAGAATCCTGAACCTGATAGAGGTAGATATCTCATAATTTTATATTTCAAATGGATCAAACCACCCTAGTTGAGATTTTATTTTTTTTTAATTAAAATAATTCAAAGGGTATGCATAAGGAAGGTATTTCTCAGCCTTTTAAAATCCATTATCTTTTGATAAACAAAACTTGCATACCCATTCTGTACTTTGTATCATGAAAAATTTACTACATTTTCCAAATACATTTTTTTAACATATAGTCAGTCTTGTTAAGAATCATGCACAGATGATTATCTCTCAGAAAGGTAAAACAAGCTGGCCCTTGGGCAGCTAAAGAGTTTAGTGTTGTTTGAGAGCAGCAGATGTCAGCTTTTCAAGGACCCTACCTTATCCAGTTCCCAAGTTAGGAGGTCAGGAAGAAAAATAATGGCTTCTTTCAAACACATATGCAAAGCCTTTCCCAACAAACAGTTGAGTCCTAAATGCAGTCTGTGCAACAGCACATACTTTTGGCTATGTTCACACAGTAAACCATAGCAACACACTGGCTCTGATGGCTACCTGTGGAAGACAGACAGACTGACCCAGTGTTTACTTAGTATAGCCACTGGTGGCTCCGTCGGTCAGCAGGACTTTAGAGATGCTTACCGTGTGCCCACAGTCCAGGAAGGACATGCCCAGTGCAATCAAACATTGCCAACCCTGAAAGAGAAAATACAGTCATCATTCACCAACCTCTCTGAAGAGCCCTCTTACCCATGACTGCCTACATTGCACTGCTCAGATACAAACCTCTTTTGCCATACTACTTTCAATACTGAGTTCCCTCTGTTCCTACTGCTTTGTGTTTGGTTTGTTTCTTTTAGCTGACTGGGAGAGTTCCCTGAAGACCACTTTTCTTCAGTCCTACCCCATTCCTCATGATGGGGGAATGACTGACTGGCTAATACAACTGCTATAGTCTCCTGAGCTGCTCTATAAGTATACGTTTTGGAGCTAAACAGTAGTAATTCACTCTAGAATCAGCCCTAAGCCTTAAATATGGGTCTTCAGGGACTTCCCTGGTGGCACAGTGGTTGAGAATCCACCTGCCAATGCAGGGGACACGGGTTCGAGCCCTGGTCCAGGAAGATCCCACATGTCGTGGAGCAACTAAGCCCGTGTGCCACAACTACTGAGTCTGTGCTCTAGAGCCCAGGAGCCACAACTACTGAGCCCTCATGCCACAGCTACTGAAGCCTGCACGCCTAGAGCCTGTGCTCCACAACAAGAGAAGCCACCACAATGAGAAGCCCACACACCACAAGGAAGAGTAGCCACCGTTCGCCACAACTAGAGAAAGCCCGCACATAGCAACGAAGACCCAATGCAGCCATAAACAGACAAACAAACAAACAAATTTATTTTAAAAAATGGGTCTTCAACAATCTCAGTAGTCTTAGGCTGACTGAGAACTCGGCACCTTCATAACCAATTTGCATGAAGGAAGGATTCCCTTAAGTTCTATAGCAAATTTTTAAAACAGTTTCTGTCAAGGACATACTCAGTTACTTGGGTTTCCTTGGAATAAGTCCCTATATCATAGTCAGCACAATCTTAGCGTGCCCATGGTTTACTGGGGAGGAAAAAAGAAGGGATATATCCATCCAGGGCATAATTTTTCAATATTCACTAAAATGATTTTCTCAATCAAGTACATAACCTGTAGCAGACATTGGCATGGGGACTAGGTAAGTGTTATAAAGATGAGCAGTGGTTTCCACCCTCCATCCCTGCCATTCTCTGTAGCAGACATGGTATAAAGTTTGCTGTCCCTAATCCTCAACTCCTGTGTTTTTCAGAGAAACGTGTGTAGAATAGGGAGGTGGATTTGTTGTTGCTGTAGCTGCTTTTCATTAATATAAGTAATGTTACAGAAGATCTGGAAAATAGAGAAAAGAATATATCCATAATCCCACCAGCCTAAGACAACAACTATTACTATTTTTACATAATTTACTCTGGACTTTTGAAAATTTTTTTGATTATCTAGGTATACACAATTTTGCATTCCTTTTCTGTGTAGCTATATTTTATAACCATCATTTTAAAATAACTCTAGAATAACTCAATGAGAGAATATCACCATTTACTTACATCCTTATTGGATAACTATTAAGTAGCAGAGCTGGGCAGGGCTGTGAACCCACATGTGCTGCTCTCCAAAGATTGGAAATCACACTCCACAGCTCCCTTCTCCAATCCCATCTCGTACCACTCTCTACTTTCTACACTGCTGATCTTCTTTTAGTTCTTCAAACATACTACGCTCTCTTGTTAGGAATTATTAAGAATGGAAACCAGACAGAAGTGACAGAAATTAAAAAATGATAGCTCTTAGGAACCAAGGTAAATTTTATGGTTAAAAATATTGTTTAATCACAGCTGGTTTAACAACTCTTTCAGGTCCTTTCATTTCTGAGTGTTAGCCACACCTCGACCACCCTGATACCTATATGCCCCTGCCCCCTCCCAAATGGACTTACCAAGTAAAACACAAAGCTCAGATAAGCTATGCTGACCACAGCAGCCACCACATACAATGCCACGTGCCCTAGTTCCTGGACATAAACCACGACAAAGTACATGTTGATGGAACAGACAATAAGGACCAAGATACCGCCTGCAATCCTCCAGCCTCTGTAAAAAGAAACAACACAATTATTGGTGGAATAGCCCAACCTGTCCACAAACATAAAAAGACACTGTCTCTTTTGGGGTACACAGGACAGGAGTTAAGAGGCATTTCAAAATGAACTGAAAAGTGGTTCTTATGTCCCAGATTAGGTTAAATGAGCCAAAGTTACATAATGATAGGGAGAAAGAGGGGGAAAAAAACACTATCAAATAACCCGTATTATTTAAGTCCCTGAAAATGCAAAAAGTCACGAGTCCCTAGAGGTGTAACAAGTCATTTCAAATACACCATGTCCTTTAAAGATGTATATAAAAGGTATTAGCTCATGCCTTTCTCATCAAGATCATTTAACATGGAATTAAGGTGCTTTAAACTTCAGTGGCTGAAGCTAAAGAGTTAAAGCCCTAAAAACTGAAAAATTTCCCCCAGAAATGAAAACTGTGCTTGCCCTCCTTTGTTACATTCACAGTGTCCATATTCTAAGTCAAAGACCAAGGGGGCAGCTTTAGCAATCACCTCTCAAAGCATATAGTTCCCCTATGACTTATTTTCTGACTGGCCTGTTTGATGAAGATACCCTTCCCCCATATATATTTGGGGAACTAAAAGAAGAACACTCACATTCCATTGGCAAACTCACTCATTACCGGCCGCAAGCTCGTAAACGTGAGGATGGGTATGAGAGCAAAGGGAAGCTGGAAAAGAAAAACCTAAGATCAGATAGGGCCACTGGGGGTCCTTGTATCACCCCGGAGAGTAGCCCTGTTAGCAAAAGGGAAACACAGACCCTGCCTCAGCTACTCCATGAGAAATTATCCCTATCATTCCAACATGCATTATGTGGAAATGTGTAGAGGTGTCACTAACCTAGCGTCAATTATGAGCATAGTGTCTTATACATAGTGTCAGATACAAAATTTGTATCTGCCTCGTCTTCTTAATCTCCATAAAATCTAGCAGTGTCCTATACATTATTTAATGTTTGCTTGGATTAACGAACAATAATTTTGTGTTCTATGTGTAATTATAGCTTATAATTCCCACTCAAAAAAAAAAACCAAGCTTAAAAACCCAGCCCTTTCTAAAAGCCTTTTAGATGACAGGGATTTCATACGCATTTGCTATAGACCAAGACTGTGCCTCTCTCTTCATCTGAATTTTCCCCAGCATGCAGCACTAGGCTTGGTAACTAAGGGCAATAAAAAATGCTGCCTGACTCAACGGGATGTGAGTTTCCCCAGCTCCCTCCTCACTTGTAAGCTCTGAAGAACATTCAGGAAGTCATTCATCCCTGTCAGATGCTCTACATCTTGGAAGACAGCAACAAGCAGAGTGGGGATGATGGCAATAGAGCGGGTCAGCATCACTCGGGCAAAGCGTGACCACTTTAGGTTCAGGAATCCCTAGAAGGAAACACAGAAACAGGATGAATGTCTGGCATAGGACACAGAAAAAGGTCTAGGGAGGTTCAGGAAGACCTTAGATACATGGGATTAAGAAGAAACAAAAGGGCAATGTCCTCTTCCTCTAGTCTATCCCAGTCCAAACAGCAGGTACCTCCATGACAAACTGGCCAGAGTAGGTTCCTGTCATGGTGGAGCTCTGTCCTGCAGCCAGGATCCCCACTGCCCAGATGTAGAGTGCAGCAGGCCCGAAGTAACACCCCAGCACAACACCCTGGGAGAGGCAAGGGAGAAAGATATGTTTGTGTCAAAGACCACTTGAGACAACACTCCAAATAGCACTCCTCTGCGACGTTTCTCCCTCTTCCTGGCTACGCACCTACCTATATCAAGCGCTGTGCTGGGCACTGTAACAGAAGCTAGACTTAGGTCCTGACCCCATTCTAGAGGCTTTCAACCTAAATTCTGCTGGAGGGACCTTTATTTCTCCTCAGCCTAGTCCCTTCTCTTCTCTAGGCTCCTAAAGCCTTTATCCTCAACCTATACCTTAACTATTAAAAAAAAAAAAAAGTCCACAACACTTCCCAAATTAAATTCCTTAACACCCTATTCTGCAAGATGGTAAGAGGAATGAAGAGAGAGCTCAAATAAATTTTGCAAATGCTACATACTATATATTCTACTGTTGGAGGTTCACAATGTAACCAGCATAAAAGGGACAGAGAGGCCCCAGTAAAGACCACCACTTTACTAGGAACACTTTCTCTCCTTTTGGCCACCCCGTGCGGCTTATGGGATCTTAGTTCCCTGAACAGGGATTGAAGCCAGGCCCTCGGCAGAGAGAGCATGGAGTCCTGACCACTGGACCACCAGGACCACCAGGAACACTTTCTTTAGTCACCCCAATTAACGTCCTATAGAACAATATACTATCAACACAAGTTTGGGAATTGCTGATACAATTCATCTTTTCAGCTGATCTTCTATTCCCTTCCACGTAACCCAAAAGGCTTGTCCGGCATCTGGACCTCTGAAAAAAACACACTCCAGAGAAGATATGCTGAGCTCTGAAGTGAATCCACAGAAGAGACCAGATACTATGCTAAGAATACTGATTTAGGAGCAAAGATCAGAAATCTGAATAGGTTTACCCCTTTGTAGATGTCCACAGCCAGTGTTGAGTTATCGTCAGGAAAAAGATGAGTATGGGGACTGCTGGTATTTCTACAGACTTCAACCTGGAACCAAAGCAGTTTAGGAACAACTTTTACTTCTGAGGCCAGCACCCAGACAAGAAGCTCTCTCCTACAGATTATACACAGGTCACCCAAGAGATGGATGCTGGAGGCAAGACACTGGACACAGGCTGTGATAAGGGCAGAGACGGGCTGCAACGTCACTTGAGGTCTTCCTCCATAATCTTTCTACACCCCCATGCCATCAAAAACATTTACTGAGTTAGAGTGTGCATGGTAATACATGAATGCTGGGTCATTTTAAATGACGACAGGAGGCGAGGGCCCTTAAGAAGGCTTCAGATATGAGAGGACATCCAGAATAGGGAGTCCTTAGTCAAAGCAGAGCCAGGAGTCAGAGGTCCTATAGATAAGAAAGTAGTGATCAAAACTAGATAGGCCATCAGGAATCAAGATGACAGAGAATTCAAAAGGACAAGACAGTCTATGTAGCCACAGTTTCTGTTTTCTGTTTGTTGGCTCCTCCCAACCTGTCACCACCAAATGGCAGAACTGGCAAGTGGCTAGTAGTTGGTAAGCAGGAAACAAAAGGGGATGACAAAGAGACAAACAGGCATGAAGCCACCAATAATAGCATGAGGCAATCTTTGTCTGAGGCAAGCTCCCTTCCCTGTCAAAAGCTTGGAAAGATGGGTCTAGGCTTGGTCACAGCCCCCAGACTGTAAACCACGACTAGTGCAGTGATTTAGTGAGCAGCATGGAGGCTTGAGATCTATTTTCCCTGAGCTCTAAGTCACTGTCACCTTTTCCTACCCCAATCCAGCCTCCTCTTTACCCTCACATTCACTACCACCCAGGACCCTGGCTTACTCACCACCTGCTCGTTGGTTTTCTCAAAAAATGCTTCAGCAAAGACTGAGACGACAAAGACGTTGATGATAAAGGAAACAAAAAGAGCAATGCAGGATTCAATGAAAAAGTACTTATTGGCTTCCCGAACTTCCTCCTTATTGGCTCGGTCTACCTGTCTGGACTAGAGAGAGATAACAGCAATGGTCATTTTTTTGACTAGTTGGAACAAGTTTCCTTATAATATTTCATGAGTTTGGAGTCAGCTGAAAGACCTAGAGGGCAAACAACTGACCACATAAAATGTGAGAGACTCTGCTTACATCCTGGTTCACTGAGTAAGAACTCCATGACCCTTTGATGATACCACACATCCCCAAACAGGGAAAAGTGACCGAGTGACTGCTGAGCTCTCAGTTACTGTGGCTGCAAGAACCACTGACCTACAAAAACAACCTGATTTCAGACCTAATGGGTAGATAACCTTAATTACAAAGGTCTCTGAAATCTCCCAGCAAACTATTGTGTTGGACTAACTGGTAAAAGCCAGGTTGGGCTCTTTCCTCCAGATCTCCACGAAGCCACTCAGGCTTTTGAGATTTAAACACAGAGACACGGTGCACCTTCAGACCTTTTAAGAAGGACTTTAGGGGGCTTCCCTGGTAGCGCAGTGGTTGAGGGTCCACCTGCCGATGCGGGGGACACGGGTTTGTGCCCCGGTCCGGGAGGATCCCACATGCCACGGAGCGGCTGGGCCCGTGGGCTATGGCCGCTGAGCCTGCGTGTCCAGAGCCTGTGCTCCGCAACGGGAGAGGCCACAGCAGTGAGAGGCCCGCGTACCGCAAAAAAAAAAAAAAAGAAGAAGGACTTTAGTCCCTTCTTTATGGGGTCAGTTATCTCTGGTCACCTTGGTGATTAAAACAGAGTCCAAGTGTGTGGAGTCCAACTGTGGAAAAACATCTTGCTCCTTCAGGGCTCTAACAGTTGTAAACTAAGTGTGTGTCCCTTGCAACCAAAGGAAAAGATCCCATGAACTACACAGGCCACTGAGATATGGGTCTTGCTTACCTTGACTAAAGCAGAATGCAGGTACATGTTGTGTGGCATGATAACAGCACCCACGATGCCCACAGCCTGCTCGATCTGTGAGGTATGACAGCCTGAACAGGATGGCACGAACATGCCTTTGAGGACCTGGGTCTGGCTGGGTTTCACTGTAACATACTACATACCAACCGAAGAGCTATTAGCCTTTACTGGAATATGAGACCAGGGGAGTAACACAGTGCTAGGGAACACTCTGCAACCTTTACTCCTTAAACCCCTTCATCAAATAAAAAAATTAAATTAAATTAAAAAAATTTAAAAAAAAAAACCCTTCATCAACAACTACATAGGAAATGAGGAATACAGAACCATCCAAAAAAACCAAGTAGTACAAGGTCAGAGAATTTAGGACTGGGGTATCCAGATATTTCACATCATATTTTAGATAAACAAAATAGATGTGTAGAGAATGTAATTAATACTCTAAAGAAATAAAATGGCTACTAAGGGCCTTATTGATATTAGCTTCACAGTAACTCCTGTGAGACACACCCAAGAATACAGAGTCAATTCTTGATTACCCACACTAATCATGCTTCTGTGTTCACCTATGTATATAAAAATCACTTATGTTTGCCACTAGCGTCTGCTGAGACTCATTCAGAAACACTTCTCATACACACTTTTTCCTGGTTCGGCATTTCTCTTGGAAGCCTTAGACCAAGCTGTATCATTTACTCACAGAGTAGATGGATTTTTAAAAGTTTGCTAAGCCAGGGACTTCCCTGGTGGCACAGTGGTTAAGAATCCGCCTGCCAATGCAGGGGACACGGGTTCGAGCACTGGTCCAGGAAGATCCCACATGCCGTGGAGCAACTAAGCCTGTGCGCCACAACTACTGAGCCCGCGTGCCACAATTACTGAAGCCCATGTGCCTAGAGCCCGTGCTCCGCAAGAAGAGAAGCCACCACAGTAAGAAGCTTGCGCACCGCAATGAAGAGTAGCCCCTGCTCGCCGCAACTAGAGAAAACCCATGTGCAGCAGTGAAGATCCAACGCAGCCATAAATAAATTAATTTTTTTAAAAAAGTTTAGCTAGGTCAATAAGCAGAAATCAGTTTATAACAATTGGACATAGAAAGGTGCTATTACTGTAGATGCATATAACAGTAGGGTTAGGGTTAACCCAATGGAGTATCTGGGTTGGGGGACAAACCGGGAAACATGCACTATATCCCCTATAGTTTATTAACTGCTGCATTACAGAGGAAGTCCAAGCTGCAGTTATTATCAACCAGGATGAACAAAAACAGAATCCCTCTAAGGTAACAGCCAAGAATAACCCTGCAATCCCTTCCTTAACCCTCTCCAAGGCTGTTCTGTTGTTGGGATGGCCAACTTGGAACCAGGGAGTCTAGTCTGCGAAGTCCTAGAAATTCTAATCATTTTTGACCTAGGAGTCCCTGCAGGCCTTCCTGGACACTAGTCTTTGCTACCTCTTATTCCTTCCAAATTTGCCCAGGACTGAATTTGGCTTTTTGTTAACAAATACTGTCTTTCATAATAAAAGGGAAAAAAATTGCTTTAAAAAGCTAATGAACAGCCTGTAACACTTGCCTCATATCCAAATGTGAGGGCCATAATAGTGATGAGAAAACCAAAAAATGCTTCTAGCTTCCGCAAGCCTAAGGGAGAAAATGCAGCAGTGAGCTCACAGAAGGCAGACTTCCCCATCAGCCACGTCATGGAAAGCAGCTCCTTTGACTGACCCCTCCATTCCCACTCTGCTTACCATATTTGTCCAAAAAGAGAAATACAAAGGTATCTGCAATGGTGATAAGAACTCCACCCCACAGCGGGACCCTAGGACAGAGATAAGAAATGGAGATTAAAGGAAAGAAAAGAAACACTGAGAAACACTTCTTCCCAACAGCTCTCCAGCTATACAACACTTGGAGGAGCAAGGACTTAGGGAAAAGGGAACAGTGACAGGAGGCCAGGCACAGCACCAAGTAAAATAACACATTCAGGGCTTCCCTGGTGGCGCAGTGGTTGAGAGTCCGCCTGCCAATGCAGGGGACACGGGTTCGTGCCCCGGTCCAGGAAGATCCCACATGCTGTGGAGCGGCTGGGCCTGTGAGCCATGGCCGCTGAGCCTGCGTGTCCGGAGCCTGTGCTCCACAACGGGAGAGGCCACATCAGTGAGAGGCCCACATACCACAAAAAAATAAAAATAACACATTCATTCAAACTTTGTCTACTATTTCAGACAACCAGGATACAAAGCTGAAAAGTATGGGTCTTATCTCTCAAGGAGCTCACTTGTGTAGTGGGATAAACTGACATACAAATTAATTGTAATACACACTGCCACACCCTGAATAATAAAGGGTGTGTTGGGTCTCATGACCCAACATAAGAACATGGAAGATATAGAACCTACATTTGCCAAGAGAGAAGGTGGTTCCAGAAAGGTTCCACAGAAAAAGTATTGATACTTGAGTTGAATCTTGAAAATTGAAAATGAGTTGGGTTTTTGATTTTACACTTGCTTGGAAATCTAGCAAAACATTGATTACTTTCTAGAGAAAAACCCCTCACCTTCCTACAGAGAGGAGATTGATGGCAATAGCAGAGCCAATAACTTCTTGCATATCTGAGCCAACGATAGCCAACTCCACCATCAGCCACAGGATAATTCGTGGAACCTAAACACCAAACAGCAGAAAGATATGGTTCTAATTAATCATTTCTAAGAACTTCCCCCATAGTTTGGAATTCACATTTTGGCACTGATCCATAAACAGTCCTTTAAAAGCTTTCGGTCTAGAGATAAAGTACCACAACTCAGCTCCACTTGGCCCCTTGCTGGAGAAGACCAGACTGCTTCTATGTGGCAGAGACTGTGAGTCAAGGTCAGGGCAGTGGCTGACTCCAATTTTTTTCTCCTTCTTTTCCACTTGACAGAAGAATGGAATTTCCATCCATTATTTCCACTTAATTTTTTGCCTGAAAACAATCCTGAAAAGTCTTAGGGGAAAATATGGATGCTAAGATGGTCAAAATATTGTTCAGGAGAGTATAGAAATGCTGCAGAAGAAAATATCTATCCTGACCATAGCTGAAGAGACAAAACAAGCATGAAAAGGTTGGAGTCCTCCTTAATGTAGTAATGCACAAGCAAGTAAAAAAGACAAATATACAAAGGGACTCGGGGCCAAGTGGTTGGAATCGGGTGTCCTGTAACAAACTCTGGGAACTAATCTGGTCCAATCATCCGGCAGAAAGCAGTTAGGTAGTGCTGGTTCACTGAGGCCAGGAAAAAAAAAAAAAAAAACACCTCCAGGTACCTACTACCCAAAAGATAGGTCACAAAAAACAACTGCTAAGATACAGGAAGAAAGAGAAGCTAAAAGACATGATAAAGTATCAAGGTTTTGTTTTGTTTTGTTTTGTTTTTTTGTTTTTTTGAGAAGCATATAAGAAAAAAAAAAAAAAAACAGGTAAGGATACTTTCTCACAGCCAGAAAAGGAGATTAAACATTTAGGACAAACTGCAGGTAGATTAGTACTTATCTAAAGATCAGGCCAGTTTAAAGGTGTCTTCCAGACATTGGGTCCATCCATTCCTGCCTTAGGTAGCAGCAAGGAAGGCCCAAAATATCCAGAAGGAAACTACAGAGGACAGTGTAAACTCCAGGGTCAAGGTAAACTGAAAAATCATTATTAACAAATCCAAAGATCCTGCGTACATAATTTGCAGTAAAAGGAAAAAACTCACTTTCTTCAAATTTATGGCAAAGACAAACAAAAAAGAAAATATGCATAATGCAAAGTGATGGAGTACTATGGATGTATGAATGAAAGTACTTAGACAGAATACCCCTGCCCCTTTGTGAACTGGGCACTGCTAGGTACCAAAAGGCAGAGTGAAAGGTAAATGTTTACTCAAACAGAATTTTTCTAAGGAAACTTTCTGGTAAATGTGAATCTCATGTTAGATTTTGAAGGAGCACAGAAACATGGGTCAGCCGCAAGAGGGGCTACAGAATTTCCCTTGGGGTTCCCAGTCCTCAGGGCCACGGATCCCTATATCCTCCACTATTTCAGTATACAAGGGGGCCAGCACAGGTTGCCAGACACAGAGTCACCTATGATATGAGTAACAGACAAACACTGCTCACCCTGGGATACTGACGGTGACACACTTCAGCAAGATGCAGCCCAGTGACCACTCCCAGTCTAGCTGCAAGGCGCTGGAGCAGGAGCCCCACGATGGTGGCTATCAGAAGAACCCAGAGCAACTAGAGAAGAACAAAATCCCACCATTACACTCATTAGATAACTGGGATCTTTTTGTTTGGTTGTTTGGCAATGTGAATGGGAAACACTACGTTCAGGAAAGAGCCCTGGTCAGGAATCAAATGACCTGAGTTCTGCATCGTGTTCTGCACAGAACCTGCTAGGTCACCTTGCACCTTTCTGAGCCTTAGTTTCTCCCATCTGCAGTTTCTCCTTTGTTCAAGGAAACTATGTGGGTAAAATAAAATAAAAAACCATCTACGTGGATAAAATAAAATTTTAAAACAGATGGAAAAGTACTTTTCACTGAAGTGTCACAGCCAATGAAGTATCAGCATGTAGCCGCTGAGGTTCATATCCAACAGAAAGAGTAAATGGAAAAGGATGTGGTGTGCTACGTGTGTTTAAAAGGGAAAGGGGTGGGACTCGATGTTCACCTTAAATCCAGCCACTGCTCCAGACTGCAAGTCAGATTCAATGTTTCCTGGATCCAGGTAGGCAATGCTCATAAGAAATCCCGGTCCCGTGAAAGCCCAGAGTTTACGAAAGCTAAAACAAGAGTACTGTACAAGAGAGGAAAACAGATCAAAATGATTATCACCTCCAAACTGCTGATCTAATTTATCTATTATTTTGTCACATATAAAGCAGCAATGTTAGCTTCCTAAGAACATTTAGGAAGTTGGATACTGGGTGTGCCCAAGTTTCACGTCCATCTTATCCACTTCTCATCAATAAGCTGGCCACCTCTCTATCCAAATAAGAGGGCTTCTCTTACCTGCTCTTTCCAACAGCCTTTCATTCTAAAACCCAAGCAATAATATCAGTACCTCTGTGCACAACCATTACCCAAATAGGACAAAAGGCACTGTAAAAAAGGGGACATGGAATTCATACTTTCTTGATGAAAAAATGCTCACTAGTCCAACATGGCAACGGGTTTTTCAAGGCCCTCAGTTTCCTTATCAGTTTCTGTTTACTCTGATTACAAAAATTCAGTCTTCAGCGATTGCGTGCCAGAATTAGGACTGAAGCTGCTGGTATGGAGTTGTCCAGCAGACTTTCCACTCATAGGTTGCCCCTAGATAATAATGTTTTCCTCCAAGGACCTGTCACTAACCTCCTCCTCAGGAATGGCGATCTTCTGATCAAAGTAGGTGGTGAAAGGATCCTCTGAGTGCCCCCCGGGGGACTGTGGAATAGAGGAGTTACTGTAGGCAGGGTTGATGGCCCCAAGACTGGCAGAATCCCCATGGTCTCCAGAAGCATCTTCTGAATTAACAGGTTTGAGAAGAAATGAATTAAAGTGAGCAAAATACACTAACGGCTCATCCTTAGAAATGCTGATATTAAATCTTTTTAATACCTAAACGCACAAGATCAGCCTGACTCTATCTCAGTTTCTAGTACTTTATTTTTATTTATATTTTTAAAAAATTAATTTTTGAATAGGCAATAGGTTCACATGGCTGGAAATTTGAGAAGTACAAAAACGCTTATGATAAAAAAGCTCCCTCTCACCCCTGTTGCCCTGTCACTCAGCTCTACATCAGTTTTCAGCATGAATCTCACAATGGTTTCCCCCTACTTTCACACTTCTATTCCCACTTGCCAATTTTTAGAACCATTTCATTTTCTTCTAAAAACAGTGATGTCTAGGGCTCAATGGACTAGTCCCACTGGTAACCTAAAATCCTAACTTTTAGAAGGCAATAGGTCAGTCTAGTGGGACCCTCCCCTCTCTCCTCCTCCCCGCCCCCCATTATTTGGTTAGGACTTACTCAAAGAATCATCCTTGGACATTATACCTCCATCAGGCTTCTCCAAAAATGTGTAAATTGCAAACTCCTGCCACATTTCAGGCTAAAATCTGAAGCTGCAGGGAAACCACCAAACAGGAACCCTCCTGACTAAGGCCTGCAGTGAAGAGCTTGGGAGGGGGAGGTGTCACCCTCCTGATAGGAGGGCTCATCTCAGATTAATCATCAGTGTTTCCTTAAATCCTACATTTTGCAGTTAATTTTTAAAGCAGGGAGGGGGAGGGTCTGGGAGAAAAGGGCTAATACAAAGCCCAGTTTGCTGTAGCCTTCAAATGGCTATTTTTAACCACAAAACTCTAATCTCAGAGTTTCCAAGAAACCTTTGCAACATCCAATCAGAAAAACAAAAGCTTTCTTTCTATAGGGAACTGACCCACTTCACCTTAAGTGGCACTGAACTGAGGAGGAAATGTACAGAAAAGGAACGGAAATTCTAAAGGAGAAATTCAGAATCAGGAAGGATTAGTCAAAGCACTTAAGAAGTCTCATTAAATACACTATTAGGTGCTGGCTCAGTATTTTACTGTTCCATGCATATCTGAAGGGCCGAGAGCAGACAAAGCACTCTAGAGGTTTTTATGCCAGGTCTGCAAATAATACTGCCTTTACAAGCATTACTGCTATAGAAACCAAACTTGTAGCTAATCTTGGCTCATCTCAGAACTGGAAATAAGATATGAGGCAAGTCTCTGTGGTTATAAATCCATTTTCATTTACAGCCTAAGTTACCAGGTGGTGACCTCTGAATGGAGCAGGTCTCCATGATGATATTGTTGGCTGGGGGAGAGGAGATGGGGACAATTTTTGTTGGAACAGAAGACAAGAAGGACAATATGGTAAATTTCTGTTACTGGCTTAAGCCTAATTCCAAATAAAAATTAGACAATAACACAAAGCTGTAAATTACCATCTGGCGTCTTCTGTTCAGGACCCAACACCATGGTGGATACCTGAGTGTCTGAGTTCTTAGAATAAGATTCTGGAAAGGAGACAAGAGAGGGAGAGGAATTAGCAAGAACAAACTAAAACTAACAAGTTCAGAACCAGCATTCTGTCATTCTGTATGACTGAACCCTTACTATGTGAAAAGAATAATTGTTCTACTGAATTAGATAACCTTGAAAATAATTACAGTTTTCAGAATATGATTAAGAGATATTTAATAAAAAATGTAAAAGTCTTAATCATGTTTTTGCTGGCAAGACTTCAAAACCAAACTGAAGCAAAAGGTATTTCAGGGAAGTGGGCAAATAGTTTTCAATAAGCATCCACAGAGAGGCTGCTAGGCAATTACCCAGTCTCTGCCTTTGCCTCCAGATTAACGCAAATATTTAAAAGACTGACTCCCCCCCCCATTTTGATGAGTTTTTAAGGACAGAGATCTATAACTCTCTTTGATCTAACTAACAATTTAAGCTCATGTTTCAATTTTCTGGAAAGGGGGAAGGGGAAGCACCTCACCAGCACACTGGTAGTAGAAGTAGAGGGTGACAATTTCCCAGCCTCACATTTCCCTGAAGAGAGACTTCAGCTGTAAGGTTTCAGGTCTCATTCCCCAACACTTCAACAACGGGGAGAAGAAACTAATGACCATGGCCCTCCCCTCCTGGGCTCTCAAGGAGAGCGGAGGCACCAGCAGGACACGGCAGCATGCCTGCTCTTCTCTCCCTCAGCAATAAGCAGCCTGAGGCGGGACCGGGGTAAGGGGGTATCCCAGATGTCCAGTATCCTACTGGGTTAAGTTTAACTGGGGGGCAGGGGGTATTAGTAAGCCCATTGGGCCACAGATCTATGGCATATTCTCCAGTCAACCCCACCAATAAGGCTGATTTTGTAAAATTTTGATCTACTGATTAAGGAATCTATTTCTCAGTTGATTCCAAATTTAGAAAGGGAAAGGTAAGCAGTATTAATTGTTAACTGCCTCCCCTTAAATCCCAGTAACAACTATCCTACTGAAAAAGTGACGAAGCCTCCCCTTAGCTATCTTCTACTACTTAAATAGTCTTTTTCCACTCTTGTACCTTTATTGCCCCTATTTGAACAGTTCTATCGACATATTCTATACATATTTTGCAAAATTACAGAATTAAGACCTGAAGGGGGTTTTAGGTTTCATCTATCTTCTGGAATGTAAAACATACCACCACTTGCTAATTTGGAAAACATAATCTTTCATGTCTATAGTCACCAATATCAAGTATCTTGTTATAATGAACAATAGTAACGTCCTTCCTATCAGAGTTTGAGCCACCAGATGGTTTCGCCAACAGATCCCAAAACTACTGACTAAATCCAACCCCTCTTTCAGCCAGTTACAATAGCACCTCACCTAAATGGGATTTACACATGCGACCACTCAGTAGCAGTGCCACTTGCATTC
The DNA here is from genome assembly GCF_025265405.1 of Mesoplodon densirostris. NCBI lineage: Eukaryota > Metazoa > Chordata > Mammalia > Artiodactyla > Ziphiidae > Mesoplodon > Mesoplodon densirostris. The sequence continues at coordinate 48,716,915 of NC_082671.1, read as the reverse complement.
CAATCACAGCACAGCTCCTAGGCCCCACTCAGAGCCTTTTTACTTTTATTTTACATATAATTCTAAGAAGCCAGGATAACACACAATAAACTAGAAACCACAAATCAGATCTGGGACTATGGCTCTTACAGGGAAAGTCTTGGGCTATTTGATGTGAGGCAACTTCCTTATACTTCAATCAGCTCTGAGAACATTATTATGAAGAATATTACTGGGAGGACTTCCCTGGTGGTCCAATGGTTAAGACCACATGCTCCCAAGGCAGGGGGCCTGGGTTCGATCCCTGGTCAGGGAACTAGATCTCACATGCCGCAACTGAAAGATCCCACATGCTGCAGTGAAGATCCCGCGTGCTGCAACTAAGACCCGGCATAGCCAAATAAATAAATAAATATTTTAAAATATATATATATATATTATTGGGAATTCCCTGGTGGTCCAGTGGTTAGGACTCCGTGCCTTCACTGCCAAGGGTGCAGGTTCGATCCCTGGTCGGGGAACTAAGATCCCACAAGCCACACAGAGCACCATCCTCCCCCGGCCCCCGCCAAAAAAAAGAATATTATTATTGGGAGTTCTCTGGAGGCCTAGTGGTTAGGATTCTAGGCTTTCACTGCTGTGGCCCGGGTTCAACCCCTGGTTGGGGAACTGAGATCCTGTAAGCTGCACACTGCAGCCAATAAATAAATAAATTAATTAATTAATTAATTAAAATAGGACAAAGTGCAAAAAAGCATTAACAGTGGTTTATTTTTTAAAAGAATATTAACATTATATTATTATTTAGAATAATTCAAGTTTCTAATTGCAGCCCTACTCACGAAGAACCGATTCAATTAGATTACTTTTGTACTGATGACTGATATCCTGTTTCAGAAGGCACAGAAGTGTTTAACACATGTGAGTAAAATTCCTATCCAAAACAGGCCTTTAAAACTTATATTTAAAAAACAGGACTTCCCTGGTGGCACAGTGGTTAAGAATCCGCCTGCCAATGTAGGGGACACAGGTTCGAGCCCTGGTCTGGGAAGATCCCACGTGCCGCAGAGCAACTAAGCCCATGTGCCACAACTAATGAGCCCGCACTCTAGAGCCCGTGAGCCACAACTACTGAGCCCGCATGCCACAACTACTGAAGCCCGCACGCCTAGAGCCCGTGCTCCACAACAAGAGAAGCCACCGCAATCAGAAGCCTGCGCACCGCAACGAAGTGTAGCTCCCCCTCGCCACAACTAGAGAACGCCCGCGTGCAGCAATGAAGACCCAACACAGCCATAAATAAATAAATAAATAAATAATTTCTTTAAAAAAAAAACAAACAAACAATTGAGATAGTAGTGTGTTTTCCCCCAAGTCTGAAATGTGAAAAGGTGTTAAATAATTTTAAACAGAAATATCTCAAGATAAAATTTTTAATAATTACTATTACTATTTTAAGTGATTACTCCCATAATTACTTACAGAGCCGATAAAATACAAGAAGTCTGGTTTTCTCTGTGAAATCTCAGAAATATATTATTCCAAGAGAGAAAATGATTCTAGATTCCAACATTTTTTTTTTTTTTTTGGCAGCACCTCTCGGCTTGCGGGATCTTAGTTCCCTGACCAGTGATCAAACCAGGGCCCCGGCACTGAAAGCACCTAGTCCTAACCACTGGGCCGCCAGGGAATTCCCTAGATTCCAACTTTCTCATCAAAACATTGAGTCAACAAACTATAAACTCCACTGTTTATAGTGTCTAGAGAATATGACTAGGGCAGGGAATAGAAGGTCAGTATGCTTGGTGTGCTGCACAGTATTTAAGTCTCCATGAAAAATTTAACACCCGTATGGAAGCAGTAAGTTAAGAGTAAGACAGTTTTCTTCTCTAGGACCATACCACCAGGTCATTTCAGTCATTTAATTACGTTAAGAAAAAGATCGGGGGCCTCCCTGGTGGCGCAGTGGTTGAGAGTCCGCCTGCCGATGCAGGGGACACGGGTTCGTGCCCCGATCCCAGAGGATCCCACATGCCGCGGAGCGGCTGGGCCCGCGAGCCATGGCCGCGGAGCCTGTGTGTCCGGAGCCTGTGCTCCGCAACGGGAGAGGCCACGGCAGTGAGAGGCCCGCGTACAGAAAAAAAAAAAAAAAAAAGAAAAAGATCGGGCTGACCAGGTGGAGCAGTGGTTAAGAATCCGCCTGCCAGTGCAGGGGACATGGGTTCGAGCCCTGGTCCGGGAAGATCCCACATGCTACGGAGCAGCTAAGCCCGTGCGCCACAACTACTGAGCCTTCCCTCTTGAGCCCTCGAGCCACAGCTACTGAGCTTGAGTGCCACAACTACTGAAGCCCGCGCGCCTAGAGACCATGCTCTGCAACAGGAGAAGCCACCAAAATGAGAAGCCCGCACACAGCAAAGAAGAGTAGCCCCCACTCGCCGCAACTAGAGAAAGCCCGCACACAGCAACAAAGACCCAATGCAGCCAAAAATAAAAAAAGAAAAAGAAAAAATTTTAAAAAAAAAGAAAAAGATCAAGTGGAGATACAAGCAACAAGAATCAACGCAGCAGTACTCTGATAACTATGATTAACACTGCTTTGATATTCTAGCTCACCCCCAACCACTAAGTGTCACCTTTTCTTAAAGCCGGTGTTTCCTCCTCTCGACAGCAATCGACAGCAGGAAAAAAATGGCACTCATGGTTCAATGTAATAACTATTTTATCCGATTCCTTATCAAAAGTTGTAAGACTATTTTACAAGATAAGAATGCTAATTACATTTTCTGTCTAAATGTCAAAAGCCTACATATCCTTTGACGCAGCAATTCCATTTCTAAGAATGCCTACTAAAGAAACAGTCCCACAGGAAGTATGTGCAAGAATATTTCCCACAGCACTGTTTGTAGTGTAAAAAGACTGAAACAACCTAGTACATTTATAGGATGGAATACCATAAATAAGGCAGATCTATATGGATTAATAGGAAACAATCTCCAAGATACACTGTGAAGTTAAAAACCCAGTTTATAGAACGGCATGCTATCATTTATGGAGCAAAAGAGAGAGAGAGAGAGAGAGAGAGAGAGAGAATACACACATACACGTACAGACAACATCCAAAGGACATGCCAAAAACTGGTATTGCCATCCCTAAGAGGAAGCAGTGGGGGAGCACAAAAGAGGTCAGGCGAAAGGAAGACCTCTCACTGAATATACACTGTATACGGTTTTGCACTTAAAAAAATTTTTTTTTTACCATGTACCTGTATTTTTTTTTTTTTTAACGTAAAGGTCACATAGGTTTACTCAGTTTCTCAATGAACACTTCAGGGACTTATCAGTTCTCTCTGATAAAGCTTCACAATGGACAATCAGAGATCTGAAGCCGTCTGGTTAGCAGGCATATATGGCCTCAAGCTTAACTTACTACTACTTTGACTTAGTGTGCAAACAACCAAGCTCTGAAATTGTGATTTGGAAGTTTCACCTGAATGCAAAGAATTAGAAAAATCCTCCTCAGGAAAGTGTTTCCTGACTCCCTAATTTGGGTTAAACAGCCCTCTTTCATGTTCCCCCAGGGCACCTGCTGCTATCATATCACCTTATCCTGAAAGCATTTATTCCCTAATACTATTCTTACAACTCGTCTGTAAGTTTGAAATTATATCAAAATAAAAAATTATACCCCCCCAAACACATACTAGCTATAATAAATTCCGAACATTTAATTAATAATAATTCCATGTGTTCTTTTATCATTTACAAGAACTCTAGAAGAACAATTTGGATAGCCCAAATCAGTTTTTAAAATTGCCACCAAGAGGGCTTCCCTGGTGGCGCAGTGGTTGAGAGTCCGCCTGCCGATGCAGAGGACACGGGTTCGTGGCCCGGTCTGGGAAGATCCCACATGCCGCGGAGTGGCTGGGCCCGTGAGCCATGGCCGCTGAGCCTGCGCGTCCGAAGCCCGTGCTCTGCAACGGGAGAGGCCACAACAGTGAGAGGCCCGCGTACGGCAAAAAAAAAAAAAAAAAATGTGAACAGGAATGTTTAAAGTTGACTGCCAAAGCCATCTCTTCTCCCTCTTGATGTTTCCTCAGCCAACGTTCAGTGCCAGCAACATGCTGGTGACAAAGTGGAAACTGCTAGATGTACAGGCTTTAAAAAGTGATAGCCAAGTTGTTTATTAGAGAATAAAAAGGAACTGTGATAAAAAAGAATTCCATTTGTTTTGAAGAAAATGTAAAGATTTCCAGATCCTTCTAAAATTCCCTTTTCTCTAAAGGTCTACTTTTAAGGCTAAAGCACTTGATATTCCTACTAAATCATGACTGTTAATCTAACATCTATACTGTGCAAGATGTTCTTCATGAAGGTGAGCTCCTGCCCCTGATGATTGGGAGTCAACAAAACTGAAATATTCAGTGGTTCAAACAGATCTAACTGCTGTCTGAACCCTACATATTTTAGTAAGGAATATTACTAGCCATTTTTTAAAATGAGAAGTTATTACTTCCTCTGTTTTTCCATTCCAGGTCAATAAAGAAGCACCAATTTCCGAGTCTTTCCATCAGGATATACATCTAATTAATTCCAAAACTCAATTTGCCCCCACTGGGGATGATGGGAGAGAAACAGCTTAGAAAAGCCAGGTGAATTTCTAAATTATAATTGAGGATGTGAAGTTTGGAATTATTTTTTCAATTTGAATAAAAAATAATCCTATTTTTCTCTCATTAAAATGAATTTGATATAAAATGAAAAAAAGGATGGAGGGGACTTCCCTGGTGGCGCAGTGGTTAAGAATCTGCCTGCCAATGCAGGGGACACGGGTTCGAGCCCTGGTCTGGGAAGATCCCATATACTGTGGAGCAACTAAGCCCGTGTGCCACAACTACTGAGCCCGCGCACTGCAACCACTGGAGCCTGTGCTCCGCAACAAGAGAAGCCACAGCAATGAGAAGCCTGCGCACCACAACGAAGAGTAGCCCCCGCTCGCCACAACTAGAGAAAGCCTGCGTGCAACAAGGAAGACCCAATGCAGCCAAAAATAAATAAATAAAATTAATTTAAAAAAAAAAAAAAAAAAAAAAGGTTGGAGACAGATTACATCTACTTCCTGACATAAGAACAAAGCGAAAAGCCCCTCTGGTGTTAGTTTAAGAAAAAGGCCGGGAAACTAATCCCCACTACCTAAGTGAGTAATATTTCGGTAAGCTGAAAGTCACACAAGCACACCCAGTTCATAAAGTACACACAGTGCTGCTATTGTACAATGTGCTTAACACGCATCAGATCCCCTCTCTCTCTCTCTGGCACAATGGCCACTGAGACAGACTGTTCATGTTACTGACTTTGTATTCCATAATAATAATCTCAAAATTGGAGACATCTCCCTTAGTCTACCAGAGAACTACAGTTTCAGCTCAGCCTCAAGTTTGCTACTTCCACCTGAGTTAGACTTTTGAAAATCTGTTTGATGGTTGAAAGGAAAACCTGACATGGAGAACATCTAATGATAAAGAAAGAAGAGAAAGAGAAAATCTTAAGCAGCAAGAAGAGGAGAGAGGGGGTAAGATAAGGGGAGGAAGAGTACAGTTGATAATAAAACCGGCTGCCTGGGTGTCAAAGACGATAACAGTGGGGAGAAACGTGGCCAGGCTGTCAAGAAGTACTGAACTTTTAGACAAAAATATCACCCATCAACCAGAGACTTCAGAATTACAAGGGCCCAATTAATACCCGTTAAATAGAGCTCTTCACTTTCTCTGCTCAGAGCTCTGAGGCTTAGCCAGCTCCAAATCTCCTTGACTGCTCACACGTCAGAGTCACTAATATCTTACTTCCAGAAACTAGAGCTTGGTCTTTGTTCCTCCCAACTCTCACAGTGTGAGGCTTCCCCCATTGCCTCCCAACCCGAAGTTTACAGCACTGCATTTCCCTTTGGCGGCCCAACCTGGCCTCCTGGCCTGACACATCTACCCTGGAACACAACTCCAAGCTCTGTGACAATTTCAAAGACCTCTTTACAATGAAGTAAGAAAGTCTATTAAATCAGTCTATACCCACTTCTTGCCTCAGAAAAAAAGTGCTTTGCCCTTATACTTGCTTAAGTAGCTGTTCTCTGGCAAATGTGAAGAAAGATTATCATTAGATTACATTCAACTTATTTATTCCAATGACAGATACTGGCCCCCCAATGCAGACTGACCTTAACAATTTTAAGTACATATCTTCCTCAATGTTTCTTTGCCTAAAGCAAAGAAAAACTGTCTGTAAAGACAGACAATACATATAAGATTCTCCAGCCTCAGACATGCCTCCTTCTGCTCTTTGGAACCTGCTACAAGTTCAATAGTTAACTTGTAGCCTCCTTTCATTACCTAGGAATTTTAATAGACACTTGATTGTTAGTGATAAATGGGACCAAAACAAACAAAAATAACCCACACAAGATGACCTACTATTAATAAGAACAAAGACAAGCCTGAAAACCCTAATTTCCTAATTTAAGTCTTTACTGGGAACTGGTCCTTACACCAAAAAATGTAAGTTACTCTGAACTTAAATTAAAAGTGGAAGACTTCCCTGGTGGCGCAGTGGTTAAAAAATCTGCCTGCCAATGCAGGAGACCCGGGTTCAAGCCCTGGTCTGGGAAGATCCCACATGCCTCGGAGCACCTAAGCCCATGCGCCACCATTACTGAGCCTGAGCTCTAGAGCCCGCAAGACACAACTACTGAGCCCACATGCCACAACTACTGAAGGCCGTGCACCTAGAGCCCATGCTCCACAACAAGAGAAGCCACCGCAATGACAAGCCTGCGCACCACACGAAGAGTAGCCCCCGCTCGCCACAACTAGAGAAAGCCTGCGCATAGCAACGAAGACCCAACGCAGCCATAAATAAATTAATTTTTTTTAAGTGGAAGAGGAATTAGACAATAAATATATGTTTATCATCCCTGGCCAACTGTTTTATATTCCATTCTGATGTTATTATAGTTCATAATACATTGTTGTTTTATTATATCCATGATATTCCTGATGATACCTGGAGGGCTTGTCTTTGTGTCTCCAGGGGCCAATAAATGTTAATTGTTCAATACATGTCTGTTAAATTATCAAAAGAATAAATGGCAGCGGATGGGTGAGACAACATGGATCCAGGACTTCTAACTCCTTATATTCGGTAGTCAAATACTCCTTGCCTTCTTTTCCAAAATATTTTATTAAAACCAGAGAGACTCACATGATAAAGATGACAACAATATTGAGGCAAAAGGCTTCCCTTTCTGCCTCAAACACTCAACTCTTTAAAGGTATCACTCCCTGTCCTTATTAAAGCACAGAGCTTTCACAAAGACACTGTCCTCCACTCTCACCAAGCCAACATCCAACTTTCAACCCTATACAAGTACTAAACTTACTCCAAAGCTAAATAACTAAACTTACACTATGTGTACTTCAGTCAAACTGGGCCAGCAGACTGTGCAGTAAGCGATGTTCTTTTTAGTAAACTCAGAGTTTCTCACTTTGTGATTAGTTCCCAGTAATGCTACCTATATAAACAGCAGCTTTCTTGGAAGGGGAGAACTGGAAGACAAAAAAGTCTTCCACTAGAGCCTTCCAGACAGTACCAAGAGAATCTGAGAGGGACTTTTAAGCTCACAGAAAGGGTATAAGTATGGCAGCAGACATACACAGTAAGGAAACAGGGAATAAAGATGTCTTTGATTCCACAGCACCCACCCAAGCTCTTAGCATTAAAAGTCAAATAGAAAAGATGCTGCTTTGTATCAATAGATACGACTCTCTAACCTCTAACCTTCACTTCACTGAGTCAAAACTGAACCAAAGCTGCTTAGGAGCTCTGTGGAGTATTCCAAGGGATCACCGCTGATTTCCTAACAGTAGAGTAAGATTAGATTTGTGTCAAGCTTCCCCATTCACTAACAGAAGTGCTGCCAGGCTGCCCAGAAATTCCCCACCCAAGTCCCAGCCATCCAGGAAACATGAGAAACCAAGAATGCTGCAATCATGGCCTTTTTGGTATTGGGTCCAAAAAAAACTGTGTCTAGGCCAAGACTGTAAATGAAATATCATCCAATGAAAACCTAAACAGTCAAAGAAGTTTTCATTTACCCAACACAGCTATCATGGACAGACCCAGTACTGTATAGAGGAAGTTTCCAACCTTATTTAATGTTATAATAAACACCCAGCAGAAAACCTCTAGTCACACTTTACTATACTATAGCCTCAGATCATAAATGACGTGGATGGAAAACAGGCCTAAGGGTTCACTGGCAATAGGCTCACAGGATTTTGAAGAAGGATAAGTAATAAGGTCAGCATTCTTTTAGTGTGGAATCTTTTAGGGGACAGAAGGCACTTGTAGGTAATAATAAAACTCTTACATGCCAGGAATTGTTCTAAGCACTTTAAGAATATTAACACATTTAATACTCACCAACTCTTTAAGATTGATATTATCAATACCCATTTTAAGTATGTGGAAACAAAAGAACAAAGAGGCTAAGCACCTTGCTCAAAGGTTTACAGAGCCAAGTGCTGCAAACTAAGTGGTTGAGAGTCCGCCTGCCGATGCAGGGGACACGGGTTCGTGCCCCGGTCCGGGAAGATCCCACATGCCGCGGAGCAGCTGGGCCCGTGAGCCATGGCCGCTGAGCCTGCGCGTCCGGAGCCTGTGCTCCGCAACGGGAGAGGCCACTACGGTGAGAGGCCCGCGTACCGCAAATAAATAAATAAATAAATAAAAGCAGGGACATATGAAACCAAACAGATGGAGAGCTGCCACCCCACTCACATACCGTGTGCAATAATGCCCCCTACAAAGGTGCCTGGAGCCTGGAGGCTGCACAAACAGCCCTAAAACCAATCTACACACAAGTACTCAGCGGCCTGCCCAGGCCCCTCACACGAAGGCGCTCCCTGGATGTCGGCTGCAGTAAAATGAATTCTTTTGTTGAAGTGGGGCGAAGGGAGGCCCAGGGAGCAGACGGGGCGCCAGGTCTTCGCAGATAAGAAGGCGGCCGCGGGGACCTTGCCCCGTGGCCGTCGGCCTCTTCTGCCGTGTAAAACGGGGTCAGCGCACCGTCGATCACGGGTCCCGGCCCCGCGGCTGGTCCAGCCGGGGGTTCGGCCATTTCTCTTAGGCCGCGGAGGGAAAGGGGTGAGGCCGCTGCAACCTCTGGCGTTTCCTTCCCGCACCCCGCTCCCGGCGCCCTCCTCTCGGTCTTCCTTCGAATAATGCGGCTCCATCTGGACCCCACGCCCAGGCCCTCACAGCCCGTGCCGCCCCTCGCAGCCCCGCTCGGCGCCCCGCATGCCCCATACTGGCCCCGGCGCCAGCTCCCAGGGCAGCCCTCCATCCGGGGAACCCGGGGAAAGCCGGGCGCCCGCGTGACCTCTGACCTGCCCTGCGCCCCACCTTACCGGCTCCGCAACCACCTGACAGTCTGTCCCCACGCCAGAGGCTCCATACCCCTGGAACCAGCGCCACGCCAGCCTAGCCCCTACACGCCCCGCGATTGGCCGACAGGACCGCAGCTGCACCTTCCTATTGGCTGGATTTTCCGTATTCCCCTCGGCTGCCGGCGAGCAAGGCGGGCCGACGGCAAATTCAGGGGCTCCGCCCTCCCCAGGTCAGGCTGGAGGCGGGGCCACGGCGGCCCGGGCGGGAGCTGTCTCCTGTAGAGCTAGTGCTCGCGCTGGTCCAACCCACAGTGTGGGTTGGAGTCTTCCACCCCGCTGGCAACCTGCAGACACGTAAGTTTCCTGCTGTAGTTCGCCGCGGCCTCACGTTAGGTCCTGGAAATCAAGATCATTTCTTCTGAGACGCGGCTCTGTGAGAGATACAGCTCCATCCTACAAAGTATAGCCACCTGGCAGGACCATTTCCTCTCGCCCCCAGAGCCACATCATAGTATCTGCTGCCCCACCAAGAGCACCCCACACCTGGGAGGAACCGCGAAACATCAGCTAGTGCAGCCATTTCGGCTGCATCAGGTGCCCTATTCCCAAGCTTCGGTAATGAATTGTTTTCCGCTCTCCTACGCAGCTGCCTCGCTTCTTCCCCCAAACTTTATTCTCCATCTACCCAGAAGGAGTCCCACTCTATCCGCAGTTTCAATCTCACATCCCAGAGTCTTTCTCTGAAGATGATGACCACTTTAGAGAGGAGAAAATAGTCTGACTAACCACCCTAATTTTCTACAATGTCGTTTAGAGCTACCAGAAACATTCTTAGACACCTCTCTCCCCGCGCCCCCCATCGCCCCCATAACTGCTTTCATTAAAGGTAACCAAGCTTATCTAACCAAGTCATAGGCCTAGAGAGGAAAAGCATAAACCCCTCCAACATCTTTCTTCCTGTAAAAACTGCTAGGAGAAATTTTTATTAGTTGGTAAAAGAGTCCAAGAGAAGAGGAAAGGAGAGTAAACTGCAAAAAGGAAAATCCAAATAAAATACGAAGTAAAAACAAATTCAAGGACCCCAAAAAACTGGGCTGAGCATCATCGGTTATCTGGTACAGGCTAGTTTCCATACAGAATTTCTCCTAGAGAGAAAAGAAAATGCACAAATTAGTTCTGAGAATCTCTCTACAGCACATATGGGGAGTTTCAGAAAGGCTTGATGAAGTCCCTCCAGACCAGAACCTTTCCTTTGGGAACTTCTACTGCAACTAGAAAATAAAATGGCTGGAGCCATCCTTCTCTCGTTCCAGGTCTGCTCAGGTGGGCAACTTCCCTGGGCTGTTGCATACGTACTTGCTGGCTACTTACTTAGCTCAGTGTGTGGAGCTGCCTCCTTCTTAAGCTTTTTCTTCATTGTGCAGGCTGGGTTTGACTTTTCCCAGTGCGACTCCTGTCTCCTGCCTCTTGCCTCTATATATGCAGACAAATGTGCCTCCCCTTGGTTAGATAAGGGCACTTTAGGCTGCTCTGGGCAGCGCATTGTTAAAGACACCGCATGGAATTTCAAGAAGCAAACCACACCCTTCAAAGCATAATCAAATTTCATCTTTGACCTGCCATGAAAAGGGAAGCATCATATACCTGCCACTCCTGGGTACTGATGAACAATGAATTGCATTTGAAAACTTTTATTCTAAGGTTTCATCTCTGTCTCATTTCACAGGAGCTAGAGGAAGGCCTGTGTGTGCCAGTGGTTGAAAGGGGTGGAGAAAAAGGAATTGCTTTCCTTCAGGACGCCACCCCCCTTGGAGGGAAGCTGGTTTGGGCACTTGAACCAGGGCTGCATGTGCACTAGGACTCTGCTCCCCTGAGACGTAAGCTGAAACCAATTAACCCCAAGCCTGACAGTCCACAGATATTTTCCATAGGTATGTGCAGCACCAATTAAATTATAGGCAGTCTCAGAGTATGGGTGAAAATGCCACCCAATCGATCCCTTGGGATCGGAAGGACCCGCTGGTATCAGCCTGGTCAATCAGTGATCCACAGGTGGACAACAAAGCCACATAAACCCAGGACTCTGTTCCTGATGTCACAGGGAAAAAGAAAAAACACCTGAGACTGACAAAAAAAAAAAATCCAGAGCAAGCCAGGATTTCTCAATCTAGGAAGAGAGGAGCTGGAAAAAAAGGGGGGAGGGGCGTGGAATTTGCCTCAGACAAATATAGTTTAGTACGCCAGCCGGAGGCAAAGCTGGAAAGGAGAGGCACTGGAGTGGGGTGAGGAGAATGTGTGGGATACTGGAAGGAAGACCTTGCTAGCTTCAGGAAGTTTTCTGGTAGTTTTAAGGAAAATATGCTTTAAAAACATATGCAATAAATGTGACAGAAAAAATTGTGTTAGAATGGAAAAGAAAGAAAAGCAGCAATCAATTCATATCCATCTTCTAGCAAGAGGCTCTAGTGCCTACACAGAACAACCATAGAGTCAGTACAAGGAACTATGGATCTTCTGTCCTCGACCCAAAATGAAGATCTCTTCATTCAAGTACTAAAAGTCATCTCATTACAACTTGACCTATCTCTTTGTCCTTGTTCTACAGCAGACAAGTTCCCTAAGGCAAAACTGCCTTAGAGGGCTTCCCTGGTGGCGCAGTTGTTGAGAGTCTGCCTGCCGATTCAGGGGACACAGGTTCGTGCCACGGTCTGGGAGGATCCCACGTGCTGCGGAGCGGCTGGGTCCGTGAGCCATGGCCGCTGAACCTGCACGTCCAGAGCCTGTGCTCCGCAACGGGAGAGGCCACAACAGTGAGCTGGCCACGTATCGCAAAAAACAAAACAAAACAAAAACTGCCTTGGATTAGGGCTCAATTTGTCCCCCTTCATGGGAAAGTAGAAGAAAAAAAGAAGAAATATGAAATCACCCGTGAACTAACCTGTTTCAGGAAAAGGCCCTATTTTGGTTTAGGACTTCCAAAATAGGAATGCATTTTACAGTGAGACTCTACCATAGCCCCCACTATTGCCTTTACTCGGGAATTGCTCCCAACGTACACACTCCACTCTTTCCTACTAGGTCCCCACTGTTCACTTACAGTAACTGACAACATTAATGGAATTCTTATTATGTATCAAACCCCATATTTAACATGTTATAAACAGAAATTAATCCTCGCAATAAATTTGTGAGGCAAGAACTGTAATCTTTATTTTGCATATTAGGAACCTGAGTCTGAGGGAGGTTAAGTAACTTGCCTAAAGACACACAGCAAGTTAGTGACAGAGCCAGGCTTTGAACACAGATTTGTTAGATGCAAGAGCCAGCACTCCAACTACCATACCATAATGCCTCCATCTTACACACCTAAAACAATTCCCTTCCATTCAAATCTCTAGCTTGGAAACGATCTCTTTTATAAAATCCTATTAATGTAAATTCACTGAACATTCCACATTACCACAATAGCCAACTGATTTCTAAATAGATGTTAATACGTATCTGCATCATGTGTGCTCTTTATTTAAATAGGAGACTTTTCCTCTCATAGTCACCTCCCATCCATTCTCCAAGTATTCTTTTTCATGCTTTTGTTTTCCCTGAAACAACTGTCTGAAATTAACTGCTTCCAACCCTCCCTTTCTGTTGGAGGACGCAGGCAACAAAAAGTGCCCATCAAACTGAGAAAGCGCCTCGAGACAGAAAAGCAAGGCAGGCAGCTCCATATAATTAATGGATCAGTTTATTATATGGTAACTTACTCACAGGGTGGGATTGGGCAAATAATGATCCAGAGGCATTCGCAACTGCGCTCCACACCACCGAAGGGCCATTGGGACAATTTTACAGTTAACCTAGGGTATGAGGGTATGTGCTCGAAACAGGATGTGCATTCCTAAGCCAAGATTTATGAATGGGTAACAAGTCTCATGGGAATACATCAGCGAAGGTTGTCATCATTGTTTGGGGACCAACAGAGCATAGGGGCCACCTGGTCCTAAAGATTATTAGACAATATCTATTAACTACAAACCACTTGGTAACAGAGAAGTGATTCACGGCACAGTACAGTCCTGGGTTGGGTCAGGGGAAGAACAAGAGGAACTGTAAGGGCCAAGATGGCGTCAGTTACGCTAACAGCCATATACCTTCCTTACCTGGAAAACTCATTATTGTTGTAGTTACTGCTATTGTTATAGCTTCCACTAAAATATCCCCGTGTTGGAGCATTCCCTGACTCCTCCAGGCAGCATTAGCTCTACATTCTGTCTGCTACCCAAACACTCCTTACTCTACTCAAGCCCTAATTCATTCTGAATATATTTATTGAAAATAACTACATACCAGGCAGAGGATGGGTGGTACAGATACAACACAAATAAGATAAGCACAGCCCCTTAGTGGGTTACTGTTTGTGTGCTTTCTTCTCCCACTAAAATGTGAACTTCTCAATAGGGGTGATTATCTTATCTTTGTACACCTGGTGCTAACAAAGGCCAGATATATAGGAGGTGTTCCATAAATATATTATCCCATTTTTAAATATGTTATGGCTGTCAGGCAATGAAGACAAATAACTAGGCTATATCTGTTTATAGTTATGTATCTATTTCCAAAATTGAGTCTTCATCTATCCTGAAAATATTCTTCCCTGTGATAATGCTGGAATGCACAGGAAGGATCCCCTTTGAGAAAGAAGGACTTATTACCCCTGTTTGGAGAGGGGATGCTGCTGGCCTCAGGCCTCACGTCAGGCCCCTTTCTCAGGCAGCCCACATCAAATGACTGATCTATGTGGGAATGTAAAGATTCATCCCTCTCACCCCAACCAGGGACAGCTCTGAAGGTTGGCAAAGCCTTTATCCTGTGTCACAGCTCAACTTCTCCTGTGCAGACGGCTTCCTTCCCTTCCCTTAAGTGTCTATCCCAAGATCACTTCCTAATAAACATACCGCCTCCATCTCGGGGTTGGCTTCCCGTCCTACTACTTTCTGTATCCGGAAATTAATGTGTCTGAAAAAGTGATCTGCACTCTACTTCCTTAACACTCATTTTTCCACCATTTTGTGATCCACCCTAGAAATTACTTTCTCATTAGTTGAGATCATCATTGCCAAGGAGTCAGAACCCACGAACTCTTCAACTTTCTCCATATTTGAAAGGTGATACCTTTCCTCTTACAACTCTTTCTTCGGCTTCCATCACACTGTGCTCTTTGGGTCGTTCTGTTTGAATTGCTCTTTCTCTACTACCTTCAACTGGGACTTTTCTTCCTTCTACTCCTTACATGTAGGCATTCCTTAGATTCACTCCTTTGTCGTCTCCTAATTCGAAACGATCTGTCTGCAGTTTCAATGTAATAATACTGGGGACCCACTCAGCATTAGAGACATTCATGGGACAGGGTTAGAGTAAAAAGAACAGCCTCTTAAGGGTAAAATAGACCTGGATTCCAGGTCCAGCCGACTGAGAAACCATGGGTACATTATTAAATCTTTGTGTTCCATTTCTTTATCTGAACTGGGTACAATACCAGCCTCATAAGGATGCTCCCCATATTTTTTTGTTCCCCAAATGCACCAATGTTCTCTTTTACCTCCCTGTCTTTTCACATATTGTGCCTATGCTGCAACATTCTTGCTCTGCCCATCCTTCATCTGGCTAACTCCTACTCACCACTGATGTCTCACTTTAGATGTTCCTTCCTCCAAAAAGCCCTCTGTGATCCCAATATCTGAGTGGGGTACGTCTTCTAGGACACACTATAGTGTATTCTTCCCTTTCCCATAGCACTATCCCATGGAATTGCTTTGGCTGTTTGTCTCTAATCCTCTTTGAGGGCCAGGGCTTTGTCCTGTTCACTCTTGTATCCTCAGGGAGGACTCCAAGGCTGGCAGCATCCCTTCACAGCCCCAGCACCATTTCACCTTCCTGAGGATGAGTCTTGAGGGCTACTCTCTGTAGCCTCTTTCCCCGAGCTACAGCTGCCACTTTGTCTCTCTTCCCGGATATCCAGCAGGAAAGTCAACATTGCTGTATCCCAAACTCTCCTCCTCTCTACTCAAACCATCTTGTTCTTACAATTTGCCTATATTTGCAGTTTCTGGGACTTGAAAACGGAAAGTTCTCATGGATTCCTCATCCTCCCTCTCATCAAACGATGCCATGACTACAGCCTATCTGCACAAGGTCAGTTGTCCCTGTCTATTTCAGCTGTCACCTTCCTGGTTAGGCTTCCACTCCTCTGACCTCAACAACCTCAAGATCCTCCTGACCAATCTGATCTTTTCTCTTCCCCACTTAGAAACTTCCAAAAGCTCCCTACTGCCTACAGAGAAGAGGAGAAGGAAGGGGAAGAGAGCACACATTAACTGAGTGCCATGTGGAAGATGTTTTGCCCACATTATCAAATTTAAATACAGAATAGATTTTTCATCTGACATTCAAGGCTCCCCACACTATGGTTACAGCCTTCTTTCCACCTCATCATCTCTCCACCATGTAAACCCTTCATTCCTGTTGAATTTCATATTCTCTCCATCCTGAACACAACCTGGGCTTGCCTGACCCTGTGCCTTGGCTCCTACTGTTACCTCCACCCACACTTCTAGTATTGAAATCCTGTCCATTTTTCAAGACCTAACTCAAATGCCACCCACCCCTTAAAGCCTTTCCTGATTCTCATGGGATGTGACCTCTTCTGCTCCTGAATCTTTGTGCTTTTTTTGGCTCATATTTTTTCTTTTACTAATTATTTATTATCTAATTTCTGCCACTAAGTTGTGAGCCTCATAAAGACAGCTGTACATTAACTTTATATCATTTACTGCACCTATCACATCATTAGTACTTAACAAGCATTTGAAATATTGAACTTCAGCTTGGATTTGACTTTATATATATATGTGATCTATAACAGTGCTTTTCAAACTGGGTCTCAGTACATGATTGGATTATGAAATCAATTTAGTGCATCACAATCAGAATTTTTTAAAAATGGAATAGGAAATATCAGAGACTGTCACAAGTACTTAGGTATTATTTTGTGAAACTTTATTTTAATAATGTGTGTGTGTGTATACTGGGTTGACGTAAAATTTATTTCTTACTGTAGTAGTCTAAAAAAGGTGGAAAAACACGACTGTAATACATATGCATTATTTCAGCCAGCTGATTACAAGCTCCTTGATGAGAGAACAGACCTGGCAAACTCTACCCTTGCAATCTGTGAAAGCCAACCCTCCACACTGAGCCCTGCTCATTCCAGGGAGCTGCCCTAGGGATTAAAAGACTCAAGGCAAGGAGCAAGGTCCTGTCTTTAAGAGAGTTTCTCTTCTATTAAGAGAAAAAAAAAAAAATCAGGAAGAAACTCTACAGATAATTAAGAAAGCAGCTGAAGAGCCATAGAATAGGCTTTGAACTTAGAGCCAAATAACTACTTAGAGTTCTTGCTCTGCTATTTATTAGCTGTGTGTTGTTGGATAAATTGCTTGATTTCTCTGAGCTTCAGTTTAGCCTACTAAAAGAATATACCGTACCTCACATACTCATATTAAAATTAAGTGATACAACCACCTAGAGGGGTGGGATAGGGAGGGTGGGAGGGAGACGCAAGAGGGAGGGGATATGGGGATATATGTATACGTATAGCTGACTCACTTTGTTATACAACAGAAACTAACACACCATTGTAAAGCAATTATACTCCAATAAAGATGTTAAAATAAATAATTTAAAAAATATGTGATACATATATACAAGATTATTTTGTAAGCTATATAAATGTTCAAAAGTTTTAAGTAAAAAGCTGCATGTGTCATTTAGCAAACAAGTGAAAATTGATGTAGTACAGCTAAATGTGCATTAGACATGATTTTCTTTCCTTTTTTTTTTGGCTGCATTGGGTCTTCATTGCTGCGTGCGGGCTTTCTCTAGTTGCAGCAAGTGGGGGCTACTCTTTGGTGCGGTGCACGGGCTTCTCATTGTGGTGGCTTTCCTTGTTGCGGAGCACGGGCTCTAGACGCGCGGGCTTCAGCAGTTGTGGCTCGTGGGCTCTAGAGTGCAGGCTCAGTAGCTGTGGCGTTCGAGCTTAATTGCTCCACAGCATGTGGGATCTCCCCAGACCAGGGATCGAACCCGTGTCCCCTGCATTGGCAGGAGGATTCTTAACCACTGCGTCACCAGGTAAGTCCCATACTTTTTTTTTTTTTTTTTGGCCACTCTTCACAGCTTGCGGGATATTAGTTCCCTGACTAGGGATCAAACCCGGGCCTGGTAGTGAGAGTGCCGAGTCCTAACCACTGGATCGCAGGGAATTCCTTTGTTTTGTTTTTTGATTACTAGTGATAGAAACCCAATTCAGAATGATTGTGTTCAAAGCAAACTGAATCACTCCCGTAACCCAATGGTATAGCTAGCTTTGGGCAGGGCTTCATCTGGGGACTCAGATATCAACCAAGCTGCTGTCCACTTGTCTCTTTCTTTCTACCTCCCTCTCACTCTGGGCTCTACTTCAGTCCCAGGGTGGTTTTATTCTCAGACAGTTTCCGCCTGCATGGTGGGATGATGGCCACCATCTGCTCTGGGCTTGATGGAATCCTCCCCGCTAGCAGGCAGAGTATCTTTTCCCCTGTTGTTGCAGCAAAAATCTCAGGGCTCTGTCTGACACCTAGCTTGGGTTATGAGCCAAGTCTCAAACCAAAAATAGTGGCCAGGGGTGCCTGGGACACGAGCTGACCCTTGGAGTTAGAGGGTGAGTCACCTGGACTGAAATAGAGATTGGTGAGGAGTCTTCTCAAGAGGTGGGGTCAGAGATTCAGAATGACCAAGTTTCCAAAGCTGAATAGGGTTAGTTTAGAAAGACATCTCGGTCTCTTCTATTTAATGTCACCATACATTAGAAAAAGGACACACAAACACATATGTTTGTTCCATTTCATTTGATTGCATTCATTTCATACAGCATTGAGGATCTACTATGTGCCAGGTACTGTTTAGACAGGGGAAAATAGCAGTGATCAAGACATACAAAGTTCCCGCTCAAGGAACTTACTTTCTGGGGACAGGGGGGCAAATAATGAACAAGTCAGTAAGCATATGTCAGGCAGTGATAAATTCTGTTTAAAAAATAAATTTAAAGAGCAAGGCAAGGAGCAGCAAGAGCCAGACGTGGGAGGTAAGGACTATTTTAGAGGGGCTGGTTAGGGAAGACCTCACCTTGAAGAATACATCTGACCGAAGTGAGAGAGCAAGTCACATGAATAGCTATCTGGAGGAGAACTTCCAGGCAGAGGGAAAAGCAAGGATAAAGACCCTGAGACAGGGCCAATGAGTTCCCCCTGAGCAATACATGTGCATTTAGCAACATACACATTTGCATGTGTGTGTGAACATATTAATCCTTTATTTTCCTACATTATAGAACTTTTGATAGTGATATTATGAGAGTGATATTAAACTGCAAAATCCATGGAGTCTTTCTAATATTGATTCAGCTAGGTAAGACATTTATGAATCTTGCTGAATATGCAGATGTGCCTGGACTGAGAGTACCTTGAAGCAGGGACTTCCTTTTTCCCACAGAATTTGAACCCAGGAGAAGCTTAGTGAATGGTGCAGGTGGAATAATGAGCCGTGTGCCACAAGAAATATCAAGGCTGATGGTAGAGATCCTGGGTGACCCTGCCGAAGCTGGGTGGGGAGACCTCTCCAGGAGTGTCCTCACCTCTGTCCTTTTGGTCTAGTTGCTGTGGACGTGCCCGGCAGCACAAAGTGGTTCCTGAGGGTGGTTCCTACTGATGCTGGGTAAAGGTCCCCGTATTCAAAGACTAACGCAAAGTAAAAATTCCTCTGATCTTCAGCCTTAGCAAGGGTTATGTTGCCTAGAAGAGGAAAAGCTTGGGGTGGGGCATGTGTGTGGCAGGTGGAAGGGAGTGGAAGAAGTCAGAAGGCAAGAGACCTGCCCTCCCTAACTGGTTGGTAACAGTTTCCCTGAACTTGGAACCCCTATAACCTATCCCTACTAGGCACTGCTCTTCACCCAGCGATGCTCTTTTCCTTGAATTGCAGTGACTTCTGACATGTTTGATGTTAATTCTTTACTGTCCACAGTAGCTAGATTGGTCTACCTCTTCTTTATTGTCATAAAGATATGTCGTTTGTTATCTGCTTATATTAATTTTTCAGAGTATGAATTCTTAGACCATGTTCATGAGCAATACATTCTAAATTTAGTTCAGTGTCGACCTTAATTGCTCATTGCAGGCAGGCACTGATAAAGGCTTTTTGATGACGAATAAGACTGCAATGATGACACCAGAAATCAAAGACTACTTCTCATACTTGGGGATTCTGCTCCTCTGGAAATGCTAGCCTCCTCTCTTACAAATCTTCTCTCATAAATTGGTTTCAAGCTGAGCTTGCCTGAAACCTTCCAGTGTGATGATCAGGAGACCTGGGTTCTCCATTAAATTCACCAACAAATTCTATGTGACTCTATGTGCCTCCGTTTCACAATCTGCTAGTTCAAGACAAAAAAAAAAAAAAAAAAAGGCTCACAGGGCTTGAAGGTAGGGGAGAGAGGTAAAATAAGAAAGTAGATGTGGAAGGACTTTAAAAGTAGGACATAAGGGGACTTCCCTGGTGGTCCAGTGGTTGAGACTCTGTGCTCCCAATGCGGGGGACCTGGGTTCGATCCCTGGTTGGGGAGCTGGATCCCACATGCTGCAACTAAGAGCCCACATGCCGCACTTAAAAAGATCCCGCATGCCGCAGTGAAGATCCTGTGTACCGCAACTAAGACCCAGCGCAAGCAAATAAATAAATAAATAAATATATATTTTTAAAAGTAGGACATAAGGATCCTGTCTCAAGTCTACACCTCCTGTCTTTCAGGGCCAGCCCTCTCAGAAACTCTTCTTTCTCCCCACAGGCATAGTTCTTCCAGGAGCCTTAGGTTCTTTGTGTAAAGTATGAAGAACCGCTTGTGTATCATCTTTTGCAGAGATTCCTCCCAATGACTCCTTTTACCGCATCTTTACCACTTGCTTCTTCTTTACAGGCCTTCAAAGAGCTAGTTTTCTAAGCTTGGAGCTTCATTTATATTCCCATCCTGTTATTTCTAGGAGAAAAACTCAGAAGGAGGAGGTAAGATGCCTAGAGTGCCAAAGATTTCTCACTAGACAGAAATGTGGTGAAGAATCAAATGGTGAGCCCCAGAAGTTTCAGAAGACAGAAAAGGAACAGGCAAAAATAAACTCCAGGTGAATGAAAGACCTGAAGTTGTCAAACAAAACAAAACAAAACAAAACCTTCAAAATTATCCAAAAAAAAAAGAGAATATCCTCATGATCTAATTTCTTAAATCAAATTAAGAAAAAGCGAAAGTATGAAAAATGGACAATTTTGATAAAATTTACTATAACAAATATTAAAATCTCCTACATAAAAGACATCTCAAACAAGGTTAAAATTCAAGTGACAGACAGGGAGATGGGGAGAAGGTATCTGCAACATACGTGTATATCAGAAAAAGATGGGTATCTGTAAAGGACTCCTACAAACCAACAACAATAATAATAATAAAGAAGAAGAAGAGAAACAACCCTATAAAAAAAATGAACAAAAGATATGAATAGACAATTTCCAGAAGAAGAACTCCAAATAACCAATAATACATAGAAAAACCTACTCTACCTCTCTAGTAATCAGGGAAATGCAAAATAAACTGACAATGAGATTCATTTCACATCTACTGGATTAGTAATAACCTGAAAGTCTGACCATTTTAAGTGTTGGTGAAGATGTGGAGAAACTAGGACTGTCATATCCTGTAAAACTGACACAATCACTTTGGAGGGCAACTTGACAATACATATTTACTGAGGTTGAAAAGGCACACATCTTTTGACCCAGAAGCTCTACTGCCTTACAGCAGTGTTTTTCAATCCATTAGTAGGTCATGAAATAAATTTATTGGGTCACATCCAGCATTTTACGAAAATGAAATAGAATAGGAAATAGAGTGCATTTAGCAAAAACAGGTTTTATTTTGTTAAACTTTTATTTCATATATGAACTGGGTCTTGATATAAAATGCATTTCTTATTGTGAGTTACACTTAAAAAGAAATAAAAACACTGTCTAAGAGAAACTCTCATTAATAAGGACAAGAAGGCATGTTTGAGGATGTTCCCTGTGATGTAGAGTTTGTGATAATGAAACATTGAAAACAAAGTACATGTCTATTAGCAGCAAATAGATAAACAAATTGGAGTGTATTCATGTGATGGAACACCACACAGAAGCTACAATTAATGAACTTGTTCTATATGGATGAATTTTGAAAACAAGTTTGAGGGGAAACAAAACAGAAAAATGTCACACTGAACCAATTATATGAATTTTTAAAACATATAAAAATACTATATCCTATATATATATACCACAAGTAGTATATGGTACACATATTTTTTTAAGGTATTAAAAATGGACTGGTATAAAAGGGATGCCTAAAGGAAGGAAGGGAAATGGAACTTGGGAGGAGAAAATAGGTATGATGTTATTTATTCATTTTGGGTGGTGGACACATAGATGAATGTAATAATATTCTTTGTTCTTTTCCTTTATTTATTTATTTATTTATTTATTTTGCGGTACGGTGGCCTCTCACTGCTGTGGCCTCTCCCATTGCGGAGCACAGGCTCTGGATGCGCAGGCTCAGCGGCCATGGCTCACAGGCCCAGCCGCTCCACGGCATGTGGGATCTTCCCGGTCTGGGGCACGAACCCGTGTCCCCTGCATCGGCAGGCGGACTCTCAACCACTGTGCCACCAGGGAAGCCCTGTTCTTTTCCTTTAAAAAACATTTTTAACACATAAGAAAAAATAAATGGAATTATAGTTTTTAATCTTGCTCTGAGATGCAATAAAATAAAAATTGCATTAACCATTGGTTATTAAAACCCTTTGGGGAATTCCCTGGTGGTCCATTGGTTAGGACTTTGTGCTTCCACTGCAGGGGGCCTGGGTTCTGATCCCTGGGTCTGGGAACTAAGAGCCTGCATGCCACGAGGTGTGGCCAAAACGAACAAAACAAACAAAAAACTCTTTCATCCCGTGTTTTCAGTGCCTTAAGAAGAATAATCTGCCCCACATCAGCCTGTCAAACTCAATAAATTAGTATCTAGAGGTGGCAAATCACTATGTTTATCATCTGTACTAGCAAAAGAGATTTATCTTTCCCTGAAGCCCCAGTCTTTGTTCTTCACACATGCTGTTCCCTTTTCTCAGAAAGCCCTTCCTCTATTGTCTGCCAGTCAGTCTCCCAATCTGCCAGTCAATCTCCTCCACCATCTAGTTCTGACCTGACTTCTCTTCATGGTGAAGCCAGAGGCTGAGACCTATCTTTGGCTGTAGGTACAAGGCCACACACCTTCCCAGGCCTCTCCTAGATACTCTTGCAGTTTCCCTCCCCCCACAGGAAAGTCTGAGGTCGACACTGAATTGGATATCCTTGCGCAACAGGGGTTAAGCAGTTTGGGACATGGAGATTAACATCTAAAATGAAAGGGATGGGCCAGAGGCTAACCGTATTCACTTGCATATGGTTTTCAACATATGAGCTCTATAAATATACATGCAGACAAAATTAAGTAGATGCCCTTCTTTTCTCTCCCTTCCCTTCATCAACTCCTGGGGATGAGCTTCTCCTCCTCTTCCTCAAAAAAGAAAGTCTTCATGGATGACCCCCCCACCACCAGAATTTAGCAATTTACTACTCCTTCCTTTAACTTTCACTGTACCTTGACATTTCTCTGTTATAGCATCTATCACATTAGAGCTCAATTATTTTTGAATGTCAATTATCTCTACTAATCCTCTGAGTTTTTTGAAGGAAAGGCCTGCCTTGTATTTGCCTTTATTTTCCTGGAACCTAGCAGAATGGCTGCAGAGCAGGCCCTCAATGTTTGCTGAATGAATAGCAAATGCTGATGACAAGCTAAATGACGCATAGGTTTGGGGAGCTCAAACTGGTTCCCACTTATTGTACCACAAAACTGGAACCACTTAAAGATGGTCATCATTTGGGGGCAGTCTGATGGTTTCTCACTATCTCTTCTCCAGACCCTTGTAATAACCTTACTGGTATCCTTAACCTCCCATCTTTTCCCACTCTTATACATCCTGGAGGACACTTCTCCAGGCTAATTTTTACAAAACATCCCTTTCATCTTGTCACTCCCTTGGGCAAAATGCATTATGATTCCCTAATACCTTTCAAATCAAATCCAAATCCCTAATCTTCACACATAGGTCTGCCCAAGCATCCTCCCTTGCTCTAGCATTCCAAACGTATCTCCGAATCATTTTATTTTAGTATGTTCCTTATCAATGAATACTGTATCTTTTTTTTAATTGGAGTATAATTGCTTTACAATGTTGTGTTAGTTTTTGCTGTAGAACAACGTTCAAGAGCTATATGTGTGTGTGTGTGTGTGTGTATGTGTGTGTATATATATATATATATATATATATATATCCCTTCCCACCCCCTCTCCCAATCATTTTACAGTGTGAAATATACTGGGGCTGGAATCTATCTGTCTGACCTCTGATTTATTCCAATCAATAAGAACAATGCCTGGCCTGGGGGAGATGCTCAATAATTGTGGAATTAATGAATAAGCAGACTATTTCTAAAATATAACCATTTGTTTCAGCCAAGCTAGTTTTCTTTTTGCTCTCTGCAAGCTCCTATCAGCCCATCTTTGTGTCTAATACTTAATAAACAACACATAATAAAATGTACTGCACATTTTAATATATGTGTTCAAATATAAGGCAATCCTTGTTTCCCCAAAGAGAAGAACTAAAAAAATAGTTTTTGGTCAACCTGATATACATGAAATACTCAAATGTCTACTTTAAATAGTTACTAATTTAGTGAAAATTTAAGTCTAATACTATTTAGCAACACATTTTAAATCATTTATAAAATATTTAGATATAATGCTTTTTCACTCAAATTTTATAACAATTTAATTCAAATTATCAGTGCCTTCATCATCATTCAAGTCACTTTTACTGTCAACTTGCTCAATTTGCAGATCATGTCATCCTACGTATATCTGAATTGTTTGAGGACAGTTGTTTTTTCCTTTTTGTTTTTTTTTTTTTTTTTTTCCGGTACGCGGGCCTCTCACTGTTGTGGCCTCTCCCGTTGCGGAGCACAGGCTCCGGATGCGCAGGCTCAGCGGCCATGGCTCACGGGCCCAGCCGCTCCGCGGCATGTGGGATCTTCCCGGACGGGGCACGAACCCGTGTCTCCTGCATTGGCAGGCGGACTCTCAACCACTGCGCCACCAGGGAAGCCCTGTTTTTTCCTTTTTAATTCATGCTATGCTTGCATATTTCTGATATCCACAATATAACCTCTTTCTGTTGCTTTTTTTTTTTCTGTTGTTTTTAATATTTATTTATTTATTTGGTTGCACCGGGTCTTAGTCGCGGCAGGCGGGCTCCTTAGTTGCGGCAGGCGGGCTCCTTAGTTGTGGCATGCATGAGGGATCTAGCTCCCTGACCAGGGATTGAACCCCGGCCCCCTGCATTGGGAGCACAGAGTCTTATCCACTGTGCCACCAGGGAAGTCCCTCTGTTGCCTTTAAAACGCTTATTAGTAACAATATCTAACACTTAAAACTGTGAGGTCCTAACCCCAGAATAATTAATTAAATCTGTGTTAAATTTTTTTCCTTTTCTTTTTTTCTTTTTGCCACACTGCCCAGCTTGCAGCGTGCAGGGATCTTAGTTACCTGACCAGGGATTTAACCCAGGCCACAGCAGTGAAAGTGCCAAGTCCTAACCAATGGACCACTAGGAAATTCCCTCTTTTGTCTTTTTAAGTGATTCCATCCAGTGACCTCTATACGCTTGCAGAACTAGCATTGACTGAAGTTATCTCAGGCTGCATCCTCCCAAGCAATACTTTGATTCAAACAAAATATCATATATAAAAAAAATCAGACATTGTGGACTATAATAGGAGACTTTGTAAGAACACAAAATATAAGGCAACTTCCTTTCTGAGGAATTATTTTGAGAGGAAAAACAGTACCTTATATTCAGGTATATAAGGTATTTATAAATTTAATAAATATTTAATGAGCACTGCTTATGTGCTAGGCACTGTGCTAGGAACTGGAAATACAGTGAGCTTAGAATCTCACAGGGAAGACAGTCATTAAATGTATAATGCCACAGTTAATTATTTATGATCATTTAAGGACTATGAGGGATAAGTTTAGATAGCTACAAGATGAATAACTGGGGAACCTAGGTCTGTGGGGTTAAGAGTCTCCTATACCATGCTGTTTATGTACAGTGCAGCAGTAATTCATGTGCCCAGTCAGTCTGGGTTTAAATCTTGACTCAAACCTTAAGTAGGTTATTTAACCTCATTTTTCTCATTTATAAAGTGGAACTAACAATAGTATCTACCTTATGAAGTTATAGTGAGGATTAAATGCGTTAATACACTTAGAACAATGATGGCACTCAGTACCTGCTCAATAAATGTTAGCTATTGTTGCCATTTCAGCTGAAACCTGAAAGACAAGCCAAGAGGACGGGAAGAAGGAAGAAACTCTAAGCAGAGCAACATGTGCAAAAGTCCAGAGGCATAAGGTTGCCTGGCCTATTCTAGAACTGAAAGGCCCATGTTTCTTAGTATAGAAAGCTAAAGGGGATTCACTTTGTTATAAAGCAGAAACTAACACACCATTGTAAAGCAATTATACTCCAATAAAGATATTAAAAAAAAAAAAAAGAAAGCTAAGGGGAAAGAGATACCATGAGATGTGAGGCGAGGCTGGGAAGGTAGGCTGAGATCAATTAGGCAAGGCCTTGTAGGCCAGGATAAGGAGTCTGAACTTTATCCTCCGAGTCAGAGGAAAGTTGAAAGGTTTTACAAAAGGGAGTAACAAACTTAGATTTGCAACTTCAAAGGCGGTCTCTGGCTACAGCATAGAGAACTGGTTGGAGGGAGGCCAAAATAGATGAAAGGAAAACCAGTAAGGAGCCTACTCTGGTAACCTAGATTAGAGGCTTGTCGCTTAGACTAGGGAAGTGGCACAGAAGAGAGAAGGAAGCTGGATGATTGAAGAAACAGAAGACAGAACCAACAAGACTTAGTGTATGTATGGTAGGGTGAGAGGGCATGGAGGGAGAGGGCCTAAACAGTATATAAATATTTGAGGAAAAAAATGAATGAATTTCTGTGTTCCTGCCATATTGTTTTACCACATGAAATGTCTTCCTTCTACTCCATCCTTCCAGGCAAAATTCCTTCTCATTTCCTCCACAAAACTGTCTGAATGATCTTAGCCCCTTCTTTCTGGGAGTGTTCTAGAATTTTGGAGCTGAACTTCTTTTTGGCCTTAAGAAACGGCATGTGGAACTTCCACGACGAGGGATTGAACCCGTGCCCCCTGCATTGGAAGTGTGGAGTCTTAACCACTGGACCACCAGGGAAGTCTTAGAACTGAACATTCTTGAGAAATACATTGAGGGCTGTTGAGAGAACTTAGAAATTGTCTGAAGATGGAGATCATGTTTTAGTCAACTTTCTATCCCACCCACTCCCATACACCTAACACTTGTAGAAATCCACCCATTTATAGAACTTTTCCTCTGAATACATGAGTGGTTCAAGCATAAACAGCCTATGCTAACATAAAGCTCTGTGACCCATAAAGCATTATACAGATGTGGGAGCTTTCACAACCATTTTCTTCTCGGGCTTTCTCAGAACTCTTATAAAATAGGTACTATTGTAGAGGAAATAAGCTCATAACTAAAGTGACATGTCCAGGGCTTCCCTGGTGGTGCAGCAGTTCAAAATCCGCCTACCAAGGACAGGAATAAAGACACAGATGTAGAGAATGGACTTGAGGACACAGGGAGGCGGAGGGGTAAGCTGGGATGAAGTGAGAGAGTGGCTCAGAACTCATTACTCAGAAATATTTCCAATTCAGTGTCTATTCTCCAAACTGAGGCAGGACTATGTCCCATTTTAGCAGGAAGTGGCAAGAGCCATCGTCGCCCAGTTTCCTGAATTAAAACTGAACAGGACTCTGAGGGGCTCAAGAATACAAATCCTTTCTGTGTCCCCTGTTTCTTGTTTATAGGCTATAGACTTCATACGGCCTCCTTGACCTTCCCGGAATTCCAAAGGGCAGATTCAAACAGTTGCTAATCAGGAAAGGGAGGGTATGCAAAAACAGGGGAGAAACAGTCAAATGGTGGTGCAGCCTTGGGCAGGGTCCTGGCTCCTCCTCAGGGAGTATGCATAACTCTATCTTTGCGTTCTTCTGCAGAACCGGGACCCCACCCAGGTGGAGGATGGTAACTTCAGGCTGAGTGCAAGATTCCTAGAGCGCCGTCCTGTTACCTCACCTCCAACCAATGAGAAGAACCCTGTAGCCCTCACCCCAAATTCTGCCTTCCTTTCCTGGGCCCAGCGATGACCATCCTGTTGGGCCTCCTGTTTGGCCTCTGTCTGTTTCAACTGTTAACAAGGTTCATCTCCAACAGGGTCCAACAGTTTCAGGCTAAATTTAGCTACATTGATTACTACGAGGGTGAATGCTGGTTTCGGGCACAGAATTTAGATCAATTTAGATCAGGTGGCGAGACACTTCTACTCTACTAGGCAGGCCTACGCCCACCCTCAGCAGAAAGTAGTTACAGAAGAAAGAAACCTCCGCCCCAATTCCCAAGAAGTATCTTGACTATGAAGTCTCTCCGGGGGGAGTTGTTAGGGGAACCACTGACTGAAACCACCCTCCCTGGCTAGGCAAGATAGTAACCACGTGCATAAGTTATCTTACAACAGGAGGTCCTGGAAAGGAACGTGGAACTAATGAGCTAGAATTCAGGAAAGGTCAAAAGGAGAGAGGAGACGCCAGTCCATATGTCTTACCAACCTCCCAGAATCCTTCTCGCTGGAATCCAGCTTGCCTGAGCAATGCCTGGACCCTGAGTCAGAGGGATTGGCCAGAGACAACCCGGAAACTAACCCCATCACCATAAAACCTGAGACTGTGAGCCACCACGTGGCAGGGAAGGGTTCCCTCACCCTGCTGCTCTCCACCGGGTTGCTCCTTCCCAATAAAGTCTCTTGCTTTGTCAGCACGGTGTGTCTCCTTGGACAATTCATTTCCGAGTGTTAGACAAGAGCCCGCTCTCCCCCTTCCTGCAATACCACTTCTGGGAAACCTTCCCAGTTGCAGGTATTAATGTAGTCAAACATGTTTACTGAGCAACTACTAGGTGCCGGGCATGACACCTAGCGGTGGGGGTAAGGTACAGCAGTGAACAAGGCAAGAAGGTGCTTGCCCTCAATCTGGTCCAGGGAGCCGGTCAAAGGAAACAAACGTATAAATGATGTGGTAAGTGCTATTTAAAAAAATACACAGGCTGGTGGGAGAAAATGTATGTCCCTCTGGTCGGAGAGAGCCTCTCAGAAAAGTGACATTAAAGCTGAGACCCGAGCTTGGTCTTCAGGAGGCACTTACCTTAAGACATTATTCCCACAGACCTACTTTGAAAAACGCCTACAAAAGGAAAGAGCGGGGCTTCCCTGGTGGCGCATTGGTTGAGAATCCGCCTGCCGATGCAGGGGTGACGGGTTCGTGCCCCGGTCCGGGAGGATCCCACATGCCGCGAAGCAACTAAGCCCGTGAGCCATGACCGCTGAGGCTGTGCGTCCGGAGCCTGTGCTCCGCAACGGGAGAGGCCACAACAGCGAGAGGCCCGCGTACCGCAAAAAAAAAAAAAAAAAAAGAAAAGAAAGAGCGGACTTGGTCCACAGAGGGGCGGCTCCCAGGCATCCAACCTTAGCTGCAAACTTTGACTGGCACTAGAGGGCGCCGCGGGTCTTCCCAACCCCCATGAGGCACCGTGGACACAGGCCCTTCCTAACCTCCGGCACCTGCCGCGCCAAGGGCCCGAAGTCCGCATACGGACAGAGAGCAAGGGCGGCGGCGCTAGAAGCCCGGAGGCCCTAGAGCATCGCGAGGGGTCACGAGGCCCTCAAAGAAAAGACATTCTCAGGATCACAACCCAACCAAGGGCAGATACTCTCTCGCTTCCTCCGGGACAGCCGGTTTCCGGCGCCTCTAAACCAGGAAGTGCCGGCGGCGTCCAATCCTGGCCCTCCTTCCGAACTTAGCCTTAGCGTCCGCTCCTCGCCCGGGCTGCGCGAGGCGAACGGTCTATGGTTACCAATCAGCTCTCAGGAAAGGCGCATGCGTTGTCAAACGAACGCAAAGTACGGGAACTTTGACCTGAAGACGACTTACTCTCGTCTGCCCTTCCCTTACTGCGAAGATGGCGGTCTCCAGAGTGTGGTGCGCTCGGGCTGCTTTGTGGGGTTCGGCGGGGCCCCCTGGACCTTATGTCGCCCGGAGGCTGCCGTTTGTTCGCTCTGGCCTGGCCTGGGGGGCCCCTCGGTGAGGGACTTGGAGAGAGAAAAGCATTTTTGACGTTCAGGCTCTTCCAGTGTCTCAATTTTGTTTGCATGCTGTCTCTTAATTTTCAGGGCTCCACGCCCCGGCCCCTGGATTTTTATTCTGCCGCTCAGAATTCGCACCGGGATCCCTGCTAGAGACCTGGCTTCGTGACCCTCTCAATTCTCAGTGCCCCATGTTGTCTGAATTCCCCACGTGTCCTGAGCCTCCCTTTTTCGGCTCAGATTTTACTGCTACTTATCTGGATCTCACCTCTCTGGCTTTAGCCTGCTGCTCAGATTGTCCCTCAGGCCTTCCGCTCTCTCCAGACTCACCACTTCCGCGACATCCATTCTTTCCTGGCCTCTCATCTGCCCTATCTGTTTTTCTCAGTCTGACTGCTTATCTCTCCATAATCTCAAGATCTTTGGATTTCAGAAGTTTCAGGTCTTAGCATACATTCTCTGAAGCAGATGTTTTACATTATGGACCCCAGGCGTGAAGGGGCTTCCAGGACTGGTTCACAGATAGTCTCTTTCATCTTCCTTGTAGGTCTTCAAAGCTTCACCTTTCTCCAAAGGCAGATGTGAAGAGCTTGATCTCTTATGTGGTGACCAAGACAAAAGTGATTAATGGGAAATACCATCGTTTCTTGGGTCGTCATTTCCCCCGCTTCTATGTCCTGTATACAATCTTCATGAAAGGTAAAGACAAAACTAAAATAAAAATCCATTGAATCAGCTCTTGGGCAGTGTCAGAGAGTTAGTATAAGTAAGATCAATTGCAGGCTCTGCGATGGGGGTGTAAGCTGGTATGTCTTCTGTTTCATAAATGCTTGAGCATTAAACTATTTCTTATAAGTTAGCCCTTCTTGATGTTTCTAGAAAGGTATGTTGAGAAACAACTTCTGACAGCACCCAGGAGGATTATAGGTATTTTTGCACTTTTCTTAACCACACATCTGACTATAGTAGAAATTATTTGTCGTGCACAAGGGCAGAGATCTATAGCTGCACAGACCTGCCCTGTGATTTACCAGTTGACTTGGCTTGTAAGAAGATGTGGTCTAATGTTTGTCACAGATCTCTCCTGGGTAGCACGTTGTGGAAATAGCACTACATGTACTTGGTTTCTGAATGTTTCGGTTCAAATCAGAGCTCTGCTAGTTACTAGGAGATACTACAGTGTCAGGTGTGCACTGTGGAGCCAGACTGCCTGGGTTCAAATCCCAACTAGTCACTAGCTGTGTGATTGGACTTGTTACTTAACCTCTCTGTTCTTTGGTTTTCTCATCTGTAAAATGAAGGTAGTAATAGAACCTACCTATTGACTGCATGGCTATGAAGATTAAATAAATCCATACATGTAAAGTCCTTAGGACCTGATTCATAGTAAGTGCTCAGTAAGTGTAGCTATAACTATTATACTGTATACTTTTTTTTATCATAACACCAATTATAGTAAACTCCCACATTGTCAGCTCTGAATATTATCATAATTATTACTAGCTTCATGTACTTGCAAAAGCTGTAAAGTGGAGATAAGAATGGCTTCTTTGTCTGCTCCCCGATTTATAACTAGAATCAAATGAAAAAAAGAGTCTGAAAGCATTTTGGTTGTTTGTGTTTAAGCCTTTTATTATAGAAAATTTCAAACATAACACAGAAGTAGGGTAATACAATGAACTTCCATATTCTCAACCTCACTTCAACAATTACTGACTCACAGCCACCAGTCATATCATTTAAACATTGGCTTTCTCCTGTATTATTTTGAAGCCAGCCTAGACATTATACCATTTCATTCATAAATAGGAAAACATTTTTATAAACTAAAGTTCTAGATCAGTGTAAGGATTATCTTGGAATGAAGAAAAAATGCAATCTTAGAAATATGTTGAATTCCAGTAATTATAAAAGTGTTCTAGAAAGGAGATAAGTTAATAGCTGGTTGAGATATACAAAGGGTTAATTGAGCAAGACTTCCTGAGGTTAAAGAGCTTTGAATTTTTATTTTTAAAAGGGAGTGAGTAATGAACCAGAAGAGGGAGACCATTCCCTGGTAGATCACAGAACGCCAGCTTGGCAGGAAGAGAGGTGATATGCTGGGGTGCAGGGGGTTGGAAGGGGGCAGAGGGGAGAAGGATAAGAAACGAAATATAGGTCAGCCTCACAAGAGTTTCAAGTGACCTAGTTTAAAGCTTTGATTTAGAGTAGCATTGGGGAGGGAGGGACAAGTGTGTGTTGTGGGTGAACATGGAACAAAAGGCTGTGGTAATCAGATTGGGATAACATCACACTCTGTCCTCTACTTTAATGAGGTAGGATTGCAGATGTTATGGGCTGATGCCAAAAAGGCTAGAAGAATAAAGACAAATATGTGGAAGCACAATATAAAGTTTCATCAACTTTCATACCGGGAGATGGAGCATTTGAGACAGGTATGCGCCAAGGGCAGATATCCAGAAGTTTACGGTGATATAATTAAAGTTAACCCAGAACTCAAGTCTTTTCATTCCTATTTTCTTCACCACTGACCAAGCTGTTGCCCCTTGCCATGAGATCAGATCATTTGTCAGAATCATTTCATTCAGAGTTGTGAGCCTCCATAGCAGAGCTCCGTAGAGTTTCTGGAACACTTTCTGAATAAAAGTTGTGAACAGTAAAGTCCAGTTCGTTTCTGAACATATAAAAATCTGCAAGGAAGGATCCAAAGGCAGCAGGAAAGTAGTATTTGGTGGTAACTTGATGGTAGTTTTGAAGCTGAGGGTAAGAATCTAGGACCATTCTGCAGATCAGGAAGAATTTACTTAGGGATTTGGTATACTGACAGGCCCTGTATTAGATGTTGTTTGGGATACAAAAGTAAACAGATCAGGGCTCCTGTCCTTAAGGAACTTACCAACTAGAGGTAGAAATAACCTCGATCCTTACCTGGGCTCTAATAGAAGTTTACTGCACAGTGGGGTGGAGGGATTGTCCATTGTACTAAAAACTTACTTGGGTTAAAACTGCATCTGTGTTTATTTCTGCTTAGTTCCGTCGAGACGTCACCAAGTGTCTTTTCCTAGGTATTCTTTCCATTCCACCCTTTGCCAACTACCTGGTCTTCTTGCTAATGTGAGTACAGAGTTCTGTCTCTCCGGCATACTGAAGATACGTAGATTTTTTTTAAACTACAAATTGAGAACTTTCCATTTCAGAAGTTAGGCAGAGGTTATCAAACTGCTGCTCCAATTTTCTCATTAGCCCAAGGTTCATAAAAGCCAGCTGGGTTACTGCGATGGCTGTAGGAGTAGGTGGCCTGGCTTCTCCCTGTCTCTTAGCTCTCCTGTATGATGTGAAATAAGATAATGATCTTTTCCATCATCCCTAGAGGCAGCAACCCACTCTCTTAGAAGCATAGCAACTTGGGACAATTTTTTTTCTTCAGGAGAAAAATGCATTTCATATTCTGATAATACAAATCTTTATTACTTTACCTTATATCTGAAGATGACAGGTTTAAACTATGACCTTGCATGTTGTTCTAGTTATCTATTGTTGTATAACAAACAACCTCAAAGTGTAATAGCTTAAAACAACCACCATTTTCATGATTTTATGGGGCAGGAATTTGGGCAGGGCTCAGGTGGTTGAAAGATTTTTCTCCCTTGTCCCTCAGTGATAGTTAAAACTGGTGAATGGACTAGTCTGGACAGTCTAAGGTCACTCTTAGGTCTGGTGCCTTAGCCGGGATGGCTTTGGAAGACTGGAACTGTCAACAAGGGTGCCTGCATATGGCCTCTGTAATGTGGTGGCTTCAGGGCAGTGGGACTTCTTACATGGCAGCTTAGGGCTCTAAGAATGAGTGTTCCAGCAAATACGAATCTGCATGGGGCTTCCCTGGTGGTGCAGTGGTTAAGAATCCGCCTGCCAATGCAGGGGACACAGGTTCGAGCCCTGGTCCGGGAAGATCCCACATGCCGCGGAGCAACTAGGCCCGTGTGCCACAACTACTGAGCCTGCGCTCTAGAGCCCATGAGCCACAACTACCGAGCCCATACGCTGTAACTACTGAAGCCACTCTCAACCACTGCACCACCAGGGAAGACCTGCATGGCCTTTTATAACCTAGCCTTGGAAGTCACAAAGACTTCTGCTCTATTCTGGTGGTTGATGCACTCACCCAGATTTTAAAAACCAGAGGCACAGACCTCACTTCTCAATAAGAGGAGTGCCAGGGAATTTGTGACCATGTTTTAAAACCACCGCCTGTATAGAGAAATGAATTAGAGGAATTCCATTTTGTATATACATAGGGACTGTGAACAGTTTGAGGTTGTCAACGTCACATACAAAGTCCAGCTCTGTCTGCAGCTTTGTCTAAAATATGTTCATCACATGCTTTGATTCAAAAGGAGTCATTTTTCTGATCGCTGCGTACAAGGCTGTTCCCTTACTGCTTCCTTTTACATAACCTCAGTAACGTTGCTTGAAATTGCGCTTCAGTGTATCTTTAAACCTTGGTCTGACACTCATTTACAGGAAAGAACAGAAAGGTAGGGAAATAGTGTTTCCATCTCTTCCTCCAAGCATTCATGTCTGCTAAATGCTTTCTTAGGTCACTTTGAAAGATGCCAGTTTCAGCAAGTGACTTTGTGATTCCTTTTCTTTTCAGGTACCTGTTTCCTAGGCAACTGCTGATCCAACATTTCTGGACCCCAAAGCAACAAATTGATTTCTTAGATATCTATCATACTCTCCGGAAGCAGTCCCACCCAGAAATTCTTTGTTATTTAGAAAAGGTTATCCCTCTCATTTCTGATTCAGGACTCCGGTGGCATATGACAGAATTGTGCACCAAGGTATTCCTCCAATTAACCCTTCCTGCAAACCAGGAATCTTGTTAGATCCAGTGTGCACTAAAACTGGGTAAGAAGGCTAGTCTGGACCTTCCTAACATCTACCCATCTCTTACCTCTCCCAAGATGCAACGTGGTACCCACCCAGCAATACATGATATCCTGGCTCTGAGAGAGTGTTTCTCTAACCATCCTCTGGGCATGAACCAGCTCCATGCTTTGCAGATGGTGAGCACTGAGGCTTTCTCTATTCCATGGCCTCACCTCGCTTCAGGTCATACTTGCAGTAACACCGAGTTGTCTTTCTCCCTCTATATTGTGTCACAGAAAGCCTTGAGTCGAGCAATGCTTCTCACACCTTATCTGCCTCCTGTCTTGTTGAGATACCGCTTAAAGACACATACCACTGTGATTCACCAACTGGACAAGGCTTTGGCAAAGCTGGGGATTGGTCAGCTGACTGCCCAGGAGGTGAAGTCGGTAAGCACTTGATTGCAATATCAACCTGCAGTCCTTGGTGGGCTTTTGAGCTCACGGGGCTGGGAGCTTCCAAGGAGCTCCTTGTCTTGCTTGTTACAGCAGAGCCCAGGCTCTTTATTCTCTCACCTCATTTCTCTGTCTTTTTTTCTGAGTGAATTTAGTGGGAAGGAGTTGCCCACAATAATTTTGGTTTATGTATGTTTTCTTCTGGCCCTTCAAAAAGCAAGGACACTACACTTTAGATCTATTGTTTTAGATTGTATAGGCCTTTTTGCTTCTCATCCTGTCCATCAGAGTTCATATTGCCATGGTGAAAGGTTTCTTGTGGGGATGAGGTTTTCATTTATTTAAAGGGGATTTGGGATTCTCTGGGTTTATACTTCCTTGGCATACTTGCTCTGTGATAATTAAGGATTGTTTTTCTTCTGAGCGATCTAGGCTTGTTACCTTCGTGGCCTGAATTCCACCCATATTGCTGAAGAGAGGTGTCGAGCTTGGCTGGGAGAATGGCTACAGCTTTCCTGCAGCCTGAAAGGTGAGACAAATGCCTGTGGTTATGCCACTAAAATCCAAGTCATTTTTGTATTTTATTCTGAGGTTTTATTTGAGAGTTAATTATTAAGTAGCGTGAGACCCTTATCTAATATATATGTCTAATTGAAAGGGCGCAGACCCACTTGCCTACAGGGGCTAGGCAGGTAATGAAGTAGACTGTGCAAGACAAGAGGGAGGACTAGGAATTGTGGGAACCTGAGTGTGAAGCAGGGTTGCCCAACCTTGGCACTACTGATGCTTTGCTGTGGAGGCTGTCATGTGCATTATAAGACGATACAGCAGGCGTCCCTGGCCTCTATCCACTAGATGACAGTAGCACCCCCTCACCCAGTTCTGACAACCAGAAATGTCTCCAGGCCTTGCCATGTAACTCAGGGAGAAGCACCAGTCCCAAGGCATTCAAATTCGGAATGAAAACACTCAGTTGCCTAAACAAAAAGTATCTGCGGGTGGGTATTAGACCTATGGGTCTCCTGTTTGGAACCTTTGGCTAGGCCTCGATATCTTCTAAGCCTCTGAACATCAGGGTAGGCCTACTAATCTCCTTGGGGCTGAGAAATGTCCCTCGAGGACCAACTTCTACCAGAAAATTCCGAAGGGTGACAGTGGGGTTTAGTACCATTACCATCTCTGAATTTTCTACTGCCATCACATGAGAATCAAGTAGATACAGATACTTGGTGGAAGGAAAGAAAGTGTACATGCAGGGACTGGAATGAAGCAGGGGAACTTTGAGAATAGTGGCCTCTTAATGTCACACCTCCCTGTACTTGGCTTTCTGCCTCTGGTGTCAAGCCCTGCATAACAAGGTAGCTGGAAGGCAGACTCTTCCCTGGCCAAACCATTAATGTTGATGTTGTTTTCAGAAGCTGAGCTGTCCCTCTTGCTACACAATGTGGTCCTGCTTTCCATCAACTACATTGGGACAAGGCGCTGAGCCGACAAGAAGCGGGTGGCATTGTCCTGCATGCAGTCACGTAGTCCAGCAGCGTGGAACCAAACAGCACTTGTCAGCAGAGTGTGTGCCCTGTTAGGCGTGTGCAAGGCAGAGGAGCAGGTGCCCGTGTGGCAGCTGGAACTGAAAGAAGCCCTCCTACCGGGGCGGCCCACGAGAGGAGGGGTGTCATCCCAACTTCCTCAGAATTTGCTGGAGCTGGCAGCAGCCTTTGTACTGGGCTTTTACTATGGTGTTTTAAGTTCGGATCCCACAAGTGAGCTTTTGCCCCAGGTGGGAGTCCTGACCCACTGCCACATTTGTTACAGCTGTTTTGTTTTTTTGCGGTATGCGGGCCTCACACTGTTGTGGCCTCTCCTGTTGCAGAGCACAGGCTCCGGACGCGCAGGCTCAGCGGCCATGGCTCACGGGCCCAGCCGCTCCGCGGCATGTGGGATCTTCCCGGACCAGGGCACGAACCCGTGTCCCCTGCATCGGCAGGCGGGCTCTCAACCACTGCGCCACCAGGGAAGCCCCGTTACAGCTGTTTTTGTTCAAGACAGTTTCTGGCTGATGAGGGGAACAGCACTACTTAAACTGGAGCCTTTATATCCATGCATGTACTTTGATGCCCCCGTCAGCACTTTGATATGACCAAAAATAGGGATTTTTATTTTTTGTTCCCCTCACAGGGATAACCACTTCCCTTTTTTTCAAATTTTTTGAGCACCTTAACTTTTTTTTTGTTAAGTAAATAACTTATGGGAACATTCTAATGGAAAGATGAAATACAAGCGATTCTTGACTCAAGTGTTTACAGCCTTCCCCTCCCTCTCTTAGTTTCTGGACTGGGCTACAGCCCCTGTGGATCTTAAACGCTTTGCTACTTCCACTGTGTTGCAGTGATCCAACTGTAGGTGACAGTGGCTGCCTTCTTTGGGCCATGGATCAATCCTGTAAGGTACTAATTACTGCCCAGCCCTGGAGACCAGGAGAGGTCTACTTTGAGATAGTAAGTTGGGTTCAGCTTTTGTCTGTGTGCATCAGTGACCTGTAGTAACTTATTGTAAACGCATGAAGCACTGTTTTTAAGCTCAAGTAAAGACTGCCTGAAACCAGTTGCTGGAAATTACTTATGCATACCCTAATCATTTTACTAAGGCTCCGTTTACAAGACTGACTGACATAAGCTAACTAATGGTGAGATAACTGGTTGGAGTAGAACCTTCTGATGGGATGGAAATGACAAAGGAGCTAATTTGAAGTTGATCCTCTTGCTGGGTTATAAGATGGTAACCAGGAATAGAGAATTTCATATATATATATATATATACATATATATATATGTAAAGTAATGGAATTACAAAGTGGGCCCCAAGAGTAGGGACTGAGGTGGGAAAAGCTCCAGCAGGGCAGATCAAGGCCTGCTTCAGCTGAAAAGGTATGTTAGGGCATATGATGCAAGTAAAGCTCTTGATGCTCCAAAGAATGTTCTATTTTTCCACCATAAAACATTCCTATTGTTAACATTAATCCTTAACTGACCTAATTGGTTTTATATACAATGCTAGAGAAGCATCTTTTCTCTAACAAGTAACTGACTTGTGGTCTGCCAAGATAAAGAATAATACACCATTCTTTTGAATATTTCTTTAATATTACATTTAAATATTCTCTTTAAATACAGCATTATCACAATGTAAAGGACCTAAAAGGCAAAAAAAAAATTTTTTTTTTCAGAGAACCAGACAAGCTTTGGATTCACATTGAAAATACTACCTGTGTACAGTATGTGAGAAAGGAAATTGGAAAATAATTAAGCGTTGTAATAATCATTTTTGATCTAGGCCTAGACTAAGTGGGACTGAAGCTCTCTGCCTCTGTGATCAGAGGCCTAGCCTTTCTAGCAACCATGAACTATAATTCTGTCCAACTCAGGTAGCACCAGAAACGAGATGGATCAGGTTTGTAGAAGAGGCCCTTTGCTTGACAAGACAGTTAATGCTAAACGTTAATATTTAGCATTTAAAAGCTTTGGATAAGTGAGTCAGAATTGCAGAGTTAATGAAGGGATGGACTTATATTAAGAAACTAGTTTTTTCAGAAAAATCAAATTATCTTGGGAGGTTGGCAATGAGTCTAGTTAGATGCAAATTCTTGGTTTGATCCCAAATGTGTGTCTCACTGAACAGGTGAAATCCACTCCCTAGCTTAGGCTGGAGCCTTCCTAAGGAGGGAATGTATGACGCTCACCTTCACCTTCCAACGCAAACTTCTAGAAACATTTTTCTCCAAATTCCCAATTAAACTTCAGTCTTATATCTGAGGGGACCAGTCTAAGGTGGCAGAGTATAGCTCAGTTCAGGATAGCACCTAGATCTCAGGTACTTCAGACTCTCGACTCTATTTCGAGACTAGAGGATGGGGAGAGATAAAGGCCTATGACTTATTAACTCCCCTGCAAATGTAAAACCCAGCAAAAACAGGAATGAACGGGAGAGGCAGAATGCGTTAAAAGATGTATCTGTGTTAAGTATGAGGTCTTTCAGGCTCAGTTTAGGTTTGATAGGTGAAATGCTGCTGCGATGTACGTGAAGGTTGCTTTCAGACACCAGGGCCTTAAGATCCCACAAGAAAAGGCTTTATGATTTATGAGCAAGATAAGTAGGAACAGTTACCTCCTCCACCAAAAAAAAAAGTTTTTTACTTTTTGTTTTCCTGGTTAATAACCCGATAGCAGTAATGAAGCATGGTGTAAAGGAAGCTAAAGAAGAGTGGTTTGCTCCCTACTGCCCCCCTCTTCAAACAGAGGCCACAAAAAAAGAATGAAATAAAAAAGGCAAAGATACCTTTGCTAGTAAAAAGAATTCAGTGGCGTTCAATGGAGGACATCCTGGAACGTAAGCAGGACATGAGAGAACAGGAACCGTATCCCCCCTAATTCAGGTACACACTGAATCTGAGTCCCACTCTATAGACCTCAAAGGTTACAGTCAGAACTTGACTTCTTCAGAACCTGGAGGTTGTATGTAGCATTTAAGAACCGGTTTGGCTTCCAATCTTTATATATCGAGATGGGAGGGATCCAATAAGCATTTGCAGTTATTGGGGGTGAACAGTATAAGAACATAGTATAAGAACTCTAACCCTGTATATCCAAGAGGGACCATGAAGGCAGATACAAAAAGGAAACAAAAACTAGTCGGTGAACTTGCCACATCCTACATTCCTTTAAAGCTCAAATTTCTCAACCTGGGGTGGGGGTGGGGGACAACCTGGGTGAAAAAGCAAGCGTGGCACAAAGTCATCTTCCCAGACAGCAGCCTGTTCCTGCTGCCGCCTCTGGACACAGGTTAATGCTCTACACAGGCCTCCCATGGGATGTGTGAGCCCCAGACTAAAGCTGCCTGATGGACCTGGGGTTAGACACATACAGAAGACTCAGGCTCTTGATGCCACATCCCCAGCCAACCTAGCTCTTTCCCTTCAAAGGAAAAAGGACAGAGGGGTTAAAAAAAAACACAAGACCAGTTTAACTCTAGTACCTAAGAACATGTGAAAGAAACAATTCAAGTTAAGACCAGGAATCCCCAGTGTGGGGAACAGGTCAGAGAACACCAAACATGTCAAATATTAACTTATTTACCAAATAGGGGCCCAGGGAACGCAGGTTAAATTTTTATAGATCCTGGATGTTTTGTACAGAAGCAGAGACCCTTTCACCCCCTCCTCTCTAGACTCAACCAGCTGCTGATTGCAACTGTATTATTATGATACACCAAATTGGGATATCAGAGTAACCACTGAGGAAAATGAGCTTGTTCCCCGCCTGGAGCTCAGGAGAGGGAAGGGGCTCTTTCATGCTGTTCCAATTGTTGTGTTCTGGTCCCTACGTGAACAGCTGTTTGAATTACCCAGCTTCTCCTGTGAGATCGTAGTGTGGTTCCAACGGCCCAGAAAGCTCAGTATGCAGCCTCCTCTGCCCCAAGATTCTATCCCCAGATGGAGCTGAGGCTGGTCTCCTTGGTTCTGTTGGCCCTTTAAAAAATACTTGTACAGACAATCCTTTCCCATCCGTTCCCCCAAAGATCCCAATAAAATAACATGGGAGCAGCAGCTGCTTCTACAGTTTTGTTTTTGAAATGGTGTTAGATAAAATAAGGGAATAAATAGAGAATGGGCAAGAGGCATAATCTCCATCCCCGTGTCACACTGCCAGAGGGAGCTCCAGGGAAGGCTCTTCAGGGGGCCGGTCCTCACTCTGCTGTGCGGTCTCCACCACACAGCCCTCTTCATTGTCCGTGCGCGAGGGGAGGTTTGAGGGGGACCAAGAGGGGCGGAAGTCTTCATCCTCAGGCTCCTCGGGGTTACGATCTTCGGGCACTAGCGCTTCTAGAGTGGATGTTTTCCCCACCTCTGACTTACAGAGGGCAGCCGGGTCTGTGGGGCCACAAGCCACCAGTGAGGTAACCGGGAGAGAGAAGACACTCAGATCCTTCTCCTTGGGGAACGAGGGCGGGACTTCTTCTGTACCAGGCTCTCCTTTCACCCCCAGGACTGGCCTCTGCTCCACCTGGTAGTAGACCAGGGGCCCACCGTTCAAGTAGGATGGGTTGTTCACGGCTGAGGCAGTTGGCTGGTCCGAGTTCTCGGCAAAACACAGCACGGAGGAACCTGGGGGCAGCTGAGCCTGGATAAGGATGGGGGCTGTCAGGCCTGGGCACAGCTCTTCGGGGACAGCCAGGGGCTCCTCCAGGATGCACACGCCCAGGCTCTCTATGCTGGAGTCCAGGCTGGCACTGGAGCCACTCGAGTCCTCCTCCGCCTGGAGCCGCTCCAGCTCCTCCGCACTCTGCAGGTGCAGCACCGCCGTCTCATTCTCGGCGATGAACTCCTGGAAGTCCTGTGTCTCTGAGCCCTGTGCTGCCGCCAGGCTGCAGCTGGCAGCGGGGGAGGGCTCCTCGTCGGGGGCTGGCGGGCGACTCACCTGCCGCTTGCTCTCCAGCTCCAGCTTCATGATGGTGTGGAGGTAATGAGTCCGGACCCGGATTGGGTTGAATTCAATGCGCCCAGCCATGTTCCCACAGCCGTCCCGGGAGCAGCCACATGGAAAGGACATGCGATCCACCTGAGGCGGGGACAAGGAGGTTGAGGCCAGATGAGATACGAGACGTTAGCTGGCGAACACAGGCAGTCAGGGTTTGAGGTCCCCTTACAAGAGAAGCAACCAATTCAAAACATAACCTGCAGCGTGAGCTACCGGGGCACTAGATGGGAGTTACCAGACCACCTGCCTTTCCATTCTAGCACAGCCACTAATTAGTAGTGTGGCCTCAAGAAAGTCATTTCTCTCTCAAGGGCTTTGTTTCCTCTTCTAAACAAAAAGAAGACAAAGATCATGTCAAAGGGCCCTTCGAGTCAAAAGACCAGAGATACCTCTCTGAAAGCTGACGGTTCTCAGAGAAAAGAAATGTGTATGCCTCAGAGACACTTCCAGAACCTACCTACTTTATTAAGAAAACAAAAGGCCAGGGCCCAAGCCTACTGTGTTCTTTGATGACAGGCATGGGAAAGGAGGTAGAAGATCTCGCTAGTCCAAAGCAACACATAATGGGGAAACTAGGCGAAAGTGCCTTTGTTTGCCAAGGTGCTATAGTGAAGGTTCGAACAAAATAACGGCCAGCTTTTCACTACCTGCTTCATTTTCCCCTGATGGTTGGCCAGCTTGCTTTGGAAGCAGTTATCAAGATAATTAACTTCTACACCAGGGATAGCTGGAAAGGAGATGCTTTCTACCTCCTTATCTCCCTTGTGAATCCCCCAAATGAAAACACCCCATACATATCAAAAATAAAATTAAAAATGTGAGAAGACAAGTCTTCTGTACAAATACAGTGTCTTCCTATGAAATCAACTTCTAGAACTCTCCCTTCCAGTTCTTAGGAACAATCCATTTCTTAGGACTGTCCTCAGGTCTGTGTATAACAGACTGATTCGTTACGGGACTCAGTCTGAAAAGCATTATCTGGTCGGACCTGCTACAGCTATCGGATACCAACCTGAAAATAAGAAAGAAAAGGTTAGGATAAATCCAACCACAAGGACTCAGCACCACAGCCTCAGTATACAGGTTCCAGATAAATTTCATTCTTTGGGATGGTACTGCCATTTTCAGTTGAGATGTGTCTTCCAAACTGTCCCTTGTCAGAAGGCCCTCTGGGGGATGATGCTTTCTATCTTTCAGGACACTATGGATTTAAGCCCAAATCTGATCCTGAATTAGATTCTGAGGACTGTTCTGATTTTTACAAAATTGGGGTAGAGGTACTGTGAGTAAGTGTTTTTAGGACAAAATCTGAAGGCCTACCTCAGTTCTCTGCTTCCATCTACCTCCAGGAACCGGTCAGTATTCAAGGGCAGCTATTAAATATTAACCTCACTAACCCCGCTCCGCCGCGTGCCAGCAACCGCTGCCTGTCACCTCGGAAGTGAGATACACAGAAAGAAAAGATCACTGCTATCTCCACAGCCTAAGAATCCCGTCACACTTGTTTTCTTTGTTGGTGGAGCAGGGCTGCAGAACTGAAGTGTTCACCTGTGCATGGGCATCTCCCACATTCACTGGCACCCACACTACACACCCCTGACTCTAGGGTAGATACACTTATCACAGCAAAATGTGGACCGACCTGGCATTTAATCCCAGCCTGGCTACAGGCACACGCTTCCGGGTCACAATACAGTCGACAGTCACAACCACACTCTTCCCGTGACAGTCGGATGGCTCGAAGTTCTTGCTTCTCTTCAGCATCAATGCGGTGGACCCCAGAAGCCCTCAGCAGGGCCCGTCGCCGTTTGGTGGGCAGAGGCTGCAGGAAGAAGTAATCATCCACCTCCACGTTTTCCACATCAATATCTTCATCTGAAACATCATCCAATGTCAGGCAGTCGGCCTCCACCGACTCCACTGTCCCGTTCTTGGTCAGCTGCCAAGAGACAGGAAGGAAGGTCAGGCTCTAGAGCGTTATCAGCAGGAGCCTTCTCACCGGGCGCACCTAGAGCAGCTTGGGCCAAGTGGACTTTCTGCCGTGACGGAGACATCCGTGCAGCCTATCCCGACGCACGTGTGGCTACCAAGCACTATAAATGGGGCTAGTGCAACTGAGAAACTGAACTTTTACCTTTATTTAATTTTAATTATGTATAAATAGCCACTAGTATGGCTGGTGGCTACCGTACTGGATAGAGTCGGTCAAGAGAACAATTCTAGAGCAGGAAGACAGGAAGCCTGTGCAGCTCTAACACCAGCCCTTCAACACAAGGGACATCACCTTTCTGGATCGTTTCTTAAAACCTCTGTCTCACCTTCCCTCCCAGAAGATAATCTTTTCCCACA
Source organism: Mesoplodon densirostris (assembly GCF_025265405.1). Taxonomy (NCBI): domain Eukaryota; kingdom Metazoa; phylum Chordata; class Mammalia; order Artiodactyla; family Ziphiidae; genus Mesoplodon; species Mesoplodon densirostris. The sequence goes on along the minus strand of NC_082671.1, from coordinate 48,672,785 downwards.
AATATACCCTCCATTCCCAGGCTTGTGACCCTTAGCTTCAGCTAACCTGCCTTCTCATACACGGAAGAAGAGAAGGTATTTCAATGGCTGGATGTTCCTTGGATGTAAACAACCTTGCAAAACACCCTTCAGTTTGCAACCTACAGGACCCCAAACCACACTGTGGGAAGAAGAGTACATTAGGGACTTCCCTGGTGGCGCAGTGGTTAAGAATCTGCCCGCTAATGCAGAGGACACAGGTTCGAGCCCTGGTCCGGGAAGATCCCACATGCCGTGGAGCAACTAAGCCCATGCGCCACAACTGCTGAGCCTGCGCTCTGGAGCCTGCGAGCCACAACTGCTGAGCCCACGTGCCACAACTACTGAAGCCCGGGCGACTAGAGCCCGTGCTCCGCAACAAGAGAAGCCACTGCAATAAGAAAGCGGCGCACCTCAACGAAGAGTAGCCCCCGCTCGCTGCAACTAGAGAAAAGCCCGCGGGCAACAATGAAGACCCAACGCAGCCAAAAATAAATAAATAAAATAAATTTATATTTTAAAAAAAAAGAGTACATTAAAGTATAGCACAAGACTACCTACCAGTCTTTGTCAATGGACCTGAATCCCCACAGTGTGAATAATTATCTGTGCATACACAGAAGAGCTTCATTTTATGTGGAGGAGAAAAAAAAATGAAGTTATTGATGGCTGTCAAGAAAGCCCTCACTTCCAAGCCACAGCCTAGAAGAAATATATTCTTTCTCCTTTCTTTTTTTATGGCCGTGCCGCATGGCTTGTGGGATCTTAGTTCCCCAACCAGGGACTGAACCTGGGCCCTCGGCAGTGAAAGCACCAAGTCCTAACCACTGGACCGCCAAGGAATTCCCTCTTTCTCCTTCCTAATCCTTTTTTATTTGGTTTCAGAAAGTCTGTATGTGAGGTAGGGTGGCATACATGATACTGAGTGTACTCTCTGCAGGCAGAAATCTGGGTTCTCTGGATAAGAAGGACAGAGAGCCAGGAAAGGGAATCTTAGTGGAAGGACAGGCTGAAGACAATCTGTGGCTGAATGAGTTTTGAAAACTCACTAGAGAATTCGGGTAAAGAAAATGAGGCCTCACAATCCCCAGGGCTCTGGGAGCTACTGGCAGGATAAAAGCCACGCTTTTGGCAGGTTTGGCTTATTTCATCAGCCAGCCAGAAAAGTGCTGGTAAAGGAACAACTCCTGGGAGACATGTGATGCAAGAGACCTGGCTAATAAGGTATACACCTGTTTTGTTCGTTTGTTTGTTTGGGGGGAGGTGATAAGAGAAATGAGAGAAATAAAGTGGTGCTTCTGGGGATCCCCTAGACTATTATTTCTGTCCCAGGCAGGCCAACTACAAGGGGCCTTTCCACAGACCTTAGCATTGCTCCTGCCTGTTTCACCAGGGTTGGCCTCCTCCGAAGCACCCTCCCCCTCCTTGCTATCCTCTCAAAGGAAAGAGATGAGACATGCAATAGAAAGAAACCCATGTAGATAGATATGAGAATTTAATAGATTCTAACAGAGGTGGCATTTCAAATCAGTAAGGAAAAGACTCTTCTAGTCATTAAACGGTATTGGGACAACTGTATATTCTTTTGAAAAAAAAGTAAGTTAGATTCCCAATTCATACCATTCATAATAATGAATTCCATATGGATAAAAGGCCAAAAAAAGTCATAAGAATATTAGAAAATTACAGGTACTAATACTGATGCAAAGCAGCAGCAGCTTTTTTTTGGAGGGGGTGGAAGCCCAAAGGGAAAACAAATATTAGATGGCATATGGGAGATGCAAAATGTATATTTTTAAAGACCAACTGCCTCCCCTATAGAGTGCTAAA